>NC_083344.1:7212224-7812224 GCF_019175385.1 Lycium barbarum
GATTTCACTGGGTTGTTGTTGTTATCTTGCATTTGGCTTTTCTGATTCATCTTGCATTTGGCTTTCTGTTAGATACTTGTTAATTCCAATTATTTTTGTTTTCAAACTTCAAAATTACAGGTGCAGTGTTACTTATTGCAGTTGTCTGGTTACTCTGCAGTTCTTTTTGGAATTTCTCCTTTTTTAATATCCATTAGTCTGTTTGCGAGCTATTGCACAGGAGCTGGATTTACCTTGTGCGCACCCAAACTATGTTACTCGGACTCTTCAAAAATATGGACGGGTGTGTGTCGGATCCTCCAAAAGTAGTACATTTTTGGAGGATCCGACACGGGTGATGCAACATTTTTGGAGAGTCCGAGCAACTTAGCACCCAAAGGGTAGCGGCTGCGGGTTCACATGTCATTAAAAAAAAATATCCATTAGTCTAAACTCGTGCATGCGCGCGCGTGCGTGTCTTTCTTTTGGGGATAAAAAGCTTTAAGTCTGTTAAAGATACCGACCCAAGAACTCTATTTTCTAAAATGTTGCTCCCTATATTTGTATTGAGTTACATGTGTACCATGTTTTTGTTGCTTGATGAATAAGTTTAGGTCGAATTCCCTTGGTGACTGTATTAAGGTTCTCGAGGGAATGCCTTTAGCTTTAATTGCTGAATAGAGGAAAACCTTGCAATACCAAACTGGACTGCTCTTTGCTATCGATAGATTTACTTACTTCAATTTTATGTATTGCTTTTCCACAACAATCTTCTCATACAAGAAGTTTCATTGCTACTTTGCAGGAGCCAGACAGCTTCTTGTTTCATGGCTTGAAGCCAACACTACACAAGCACTGGTTAGGTATCTATGAGAAGTCTGGAGGCGCAGATTTTGATTCATCAAAGCAGAGATTATTTTTCTCCGTCTGTAAGTAAAGGCCATCAAGTTGGTTTTGGTCATTTACTGATGTTTTACTTATCAAGTGATTATTGCCTGTGGTCTGATGATTGGTGGACAGAACTATGTGTCTGTTTCTTTGTTAATTTGCGACGTTTGGAAGATATATCAGTCACAGTTAGCAACCTTTAGAGTAGATCATTAATGTGACTCCAGAACCGGATGTTCTTTCAGTTTATCAATCAAAGTTTTCGTGTCACTTATTTCCTCATGTTCCATGTGGTTCCTCATTGATAGTTGTGGTTTTACTTCTAGCATTATTTATTCTTGTCTGAAGCAGTGTTTACTACTAGGTGTGATTTGGAGAGTCGAAGTAGAAAAATTAGTTTGAGTTAATCTTGTGGAAAATTCGGAGCAAAAAAGATATTATCAATGGTAGAGAGATCTTTTAGGCTGCAGTATCAGCTAATATGTCGTTTTGTGGTGAAAATACAATCGGACCTAAGCTGGGTTCAACACTATAACTCACACAACCCCCCCCCCCCCCCCCCCCCCACACACACAACCAAACCAGAAAAAAAAAATCCCCCTGAATAAGAAGGCTACAAAATCTCTGATTGAGCTGCCACATGGTCTATTTAAACATCAGCATTCACTTGTGGTGCTGTTATTCTTGATCGGTGAACATCCACTCATAATGCTGCAAAAAATTTCACTAGACTAAAGCTGACTCTTCTCTAAAAAGTAAACATGCTTCACAACGTATTCAGCTTTAATTCTGATGTGATATTTCCAACTTAACCAATAAGTGAAACCATCTCTAATGATTTGCACCTTATGTATGCATCAGTGACACTAAACTGTTGTTGCCCTCAGAACTTTCAATTGTTGCATTATGTAGGGTTTGGTGATTGGTTCATTCCCTCGGGCTTAAATTTCATAAAACCTGAAGCAGTAAAAAAATTACAAGAAGTTACGATCTTACTTGCAGTATCACATGCTTACATTAGGATTTGTAATTCATCAAAATTATCTAGATTATGGGAATTTGGTTTTGGCGATTTTTGAGGGAGGGAAACAAGAATGAGATAGGATGTAGTATTTCTTCAACGGAAGGAGTAATAAAGGTGAATCGGATATTATACTTATTAAGGTTAACCTGATGGATTTATCTTGCTGTCCATGTATTACTCTATTTTCTGTTCTGCTATTTTTTTAGTGTCGTAATTGCTATTACTTTCTTTATTCTTGTAGGCAACAGCTACCGGGATATTCTGCACCACAACAAGAAACCCTTCTATCTCAAAGGTCAAGAAGAAGATTCAAGTACCATGGATGCTTATATTATGCATTCTGTAAGAGCATCTACTTCTTTTCACCATAATTTACTAGTTCAAGTTTGAGTGATGTGGTTCATATCCAAAATTTCAAACATGTCTTGGTTATTTAAGGGAATCATGTTATGCAGCTCAATCATATTTTCAGAACCAGGGATCTTGTAAAGAAGAACGAGGCAAAACTAGCTAAGCTTCAGGAGAATGTGAAAGCAAATGTCCTTAATAATGAATCCTTTCTTGACCGTGGGTTTACTCGCCCTAAGGTATTTACCTATTTTCATTCTTATTCTTCTGAAAACAAATTTGTGCGAAATAGACGGATTTTCATTTGCCTTGACGTACCCATCGATCGGGTGTAATAAGGATGTGAGTACTTTTGTGTTGATTCTTCAAAATACACTAGAAATTAGCAAAAGCCTTGACGCACTCGCACCACATATTTCCCAACATCAATGCTGGATATCAAGCTTGGTATGTTTTGTTGAAGGTGCATCCTTGTCTTGTTTTCAAATTTATAGATAATCAGGGCTTTGATGTGTGAAATTGAGGTTGTTCTTAAAATAAGATTTGTATATGGTACTGGGAATTGTGTGATTTCATTAAAAAAAGAAAATCCTGTCCTATACTTGGTACCTGCACTTTGCTAGCATTATCTTTTGTATTGTCTACGAAGTTCTACTCTTAAAAGTTACGGTGGAGTTGGATTATTGCAGAGGAGACCCATGTTGTTCGGACTTTTCAAAAATGTCAATGGGTTCGTGTTGGATTCCCCAAAAGTAGTGTATTGTTGGAGAATCCGACACGGGTCCGACATCGAAAGTGAAGAGTCTGCAACTCAGGAGGAGACTACTTGAAGTGCAACTATAACCATCCAATCCTGCTCTTAGTCTTTGAAAGAGACACTTCAACATATGCCACGCCTGACCCACATTTTATGTGCATCACTCCTGATAGTTTGGTTAGCCTTTAAGAAGTTAAACCACAACATTTCCCAGCTCCAAAGAATTAGAAATACCGTATAGCCATTAGCCTAGCAAATTCTTTTTTCAGCTGGACAATTTCTTTTTCCTCTAGGACTGATTGGTCCGGTTAATGTGTAGATACATGTGATATGACCTTCCACATTCTTTTTCGTGATTTGGTAAATCCCACCTCCCAAGCTCTCACGAAGGACCAATGGTTGTTCTTCCACTTCTTCTCTCAGTGACTCGAACTTCCAACATCTTGGTTTGAAGTGTAGTGCTCTTGCCAGTACAGCAACCTCTCTTGTTGATATGCTCTTCTACTTATTCAATGATCATTGTTCATTTTATGCTTTTATATTTTACTTGTATTTCAGCTAGGGATATTAATATATCTTTGAAAATTCCTGATTATGCCAGTGGATCAGATCCTATGGATAAGCTTCTTTCCCTTTAGAGGTTCCGAATCCCACTACCTAGTCATTCTATCATAAGATGTTCTTTATTCTCTGTCCCCCTGACATTAACGACCTGCTCAACTGTCTTTAGACATAGCAAAAGTACAGTTGAGTATCACCTGAGTTTAGGAATTAATAGCGCTTTTGAGGTCCACTCACGGTTTTATATTCTGGATTTTAATATGAGCATGATCAATTTTCATATATATATATATATATATATATAAGGCTTAATTTACTTGATCGTACTTTTGTGGTTACATCCGTTGTTTGAACTATATCAATTTTTGTACAATGATCTTGCATCTCTCGGCATCCGCTTTTGTACCCTCATCATTTACGGAGCACTGTGGACACTTATAGCGTTGATCACTTTCTTGTGGTTAGTTAAGTTGTAATAGTATTGGTCATTTTCTTGTGATTGGTTCAGGTTTTGATCCTTCTCCCTCTAGCAAGTGTTGCATTTCGGGTAGTCAAGCGGCTGATTGATTTGACACCTCCGAAATACAAGGTACATGAGCTTTTGCATTTTCTGAATTCTTATGCAAAATAAACTCAACATTGCCTTCCCAAGATTTCAGCAGCAGGTTCCATGAGATGCTATTTAACCGTGTTGGAACTGAGCAAGAGTATTGTTACTCATGCTGTTGCTGCTTAACGTAGAAATTGTAGTTAGTTGCTGCTAAGTGCACAAAACCTTTCCTAGTAGTAAGATATAGACTAGTGATGGAGACCAAGCACCTTGCCAATATCCACAGACACCATACCGCTGTAAGATACTCCCTCCGTTCCATAATAAGTGGTGTCTTAGGCTTTTCATTTTGTTTCAAAATAAGTGGTGTTTTGGATTTCAAGAAGAAATTGATCTTGTTCTTCCAAACTTACCCTTATTTATAATCAAGAATCATTAAGTAGTTTTTCTTTTTCTTTCTCTGGGCACTAATTAAGGGTATGCTAGTAAAAACACTCATATTTTTCTAGGAGTTAGCAATTTCTTAAGAGGTTTGCATAAGCTAAGAACACCACTTATTATGCAACGGAGGGAGTAACATATATCAAGTATGCTATTTTAGTTTTGCACTAAATGCAAAATTTTCTTAATCAAATTAGCAGTGATATGCTAGTGAGTAGGTATTTTCTTAATCAGTAACGGTATAATTTTATATTTTTATGCGATGAAGCTGGTAGTGAGGAATTTGCAGTAAAAGGAATTACATGTTTGATTTGCAAAATGTAGCTACAGTTAGAAGACTAGAATGTATAATGACCCACTGCGCCTTCATTTTAGGACTTGCGGTGAATGTTTAGATTCGCAGAAAAATGTTTTGGCCTTGTTATATGTGAAATAGTTAGACCTAGAGAGAGATCTTAAAGTGGAGCCCGTAACTATGATTAAAAAAACATTATTCAGTTAGGCACCACTTAACCAAAAATCATACTGCTAATTTTGGCCTCATATAGGCCTGTTTTAGATGAAGATATACCTTTTTCATACTTTATTAATGTAGTGTTTTAATTACAATCTTTTTTACCTGATCAAAAAAATAAATAAATTAATGTAGTGTTGATTCCTTCAGTCTAATGTAGAGGAGCATGAACGTTTCTATAGAGAATTTGGAGCTGGAGTAAGTGAAGACAAGGAGAATGAAGATGCTACAGAAATTCCTGAACTAAAAAGGACCTCAAAACCATCTGATTTTCAAGCATTATTTGGGGGAAATAACAATGATCATTTCATGATTGGAATTAAGTTCACTAGGTATATTTCTCAACTCTAGTGAAATTACTAAAACATTACTACACCATGAAAGCTGCATTTCTTTATCCGAGTACTTTTCAACTTAGATGCTTTATATACTGCTGGTAAGCATTATTCAAAGGACACATAATTTGCGCATTATTCAGTCATAAACAACTTGGTGAAGTACCTATTTATTATGTAAGCATGTTCCTATGAGAAAAGTTAAATCGTTCTATGTCATCTTGCATTCATATCCTCCTGGTTTGTTTAGTTTAGGACGTTGTATGCTGCATGTCATAGTAGGCCTTGATACACATCTTGCTAAATAAAATTAAAATTTATAAAAAAGAACGACAAAGTGATTAAATGAAACCCACAATTTTCAAAAGTTTCATGTATGTTCATGGGCCATCTTGTGGTTGTATGCTTCCACTTTGACTAATGATGCTTTTACTTGGTTTTAGTCTAAGTAAGCTTTGACTACCAATTCATTGATGTTGCACATAGTTCAACATGGAATATATGAAATACATGAAGATGGAATAATCAAGACACTAATTCTGTTCTTACAGAGTAGGGTAGAATATGCGAGCAGCACTTATAAGTTAATCAATTTTGTATATAGATATGAGCAACTCCACTGTATAATATCAATATTATGGAGAAATTTATATAAAGTATCTTTATCGTCATCTTTTTCAAAAGGAAAATCTTATGCATGTCGTTATTTTAGGAGGAGCATAAAATTGTATGGTGACTTCTACTCGTCAGACATGATTGTTGCTTCCCCTCTTGGCCTAATCACTGTAAGTTTCCTAATAAATGCACTTGCTTGATCCTCATTGCTCTTTTTCATTTTATGGTGTTTAGATCATTCATTAAATCCTTGATTCTCTCTTATGTTTACAGGATATTTTTCCAGAATACAGAAATGAAAGGAATTTTTCTAAAATTCAAAGCCATAAGTTTAAGTAATAAAGGGAACTTGTAAATCGTCACCTCTTGACTGATTTTTTTGGGGAGGGGGACGTAATCTGTAACATGCTATACGGGCCAAGTAAACATCATGCAGCCTTCTATAATCTCAGAACTCTGTTCTTTTAACTTCTATACCCTGTTTCAATATATCAACAGATTTGCTCAAAGCTTATTCTCTTAATTCTAACGCTATGCAGCTCTAATGTGAAGTATGAAAGCCGTTTTTAAGTTAAGCTGTTACTAACTTTTTATTGATTTTATTCCTTCAGAAAATCAGGGAGGCAGAATTATACAAGGATAAAAATGTCGATTATCTTTCTTCTATAGAGGTAATCTTTGTTGGAAAAGTTATATTAGTTTGGAAGGTTGTGGTTTGTGCTTTTATCTATTTTAGCAATGCTCATTACCTTTATCAACTAACGATATAATTACCATATGAGCAGGTTCTAATTATTGACAACGCAGATGTCATATTGATGCAGGTACGTTGAAAGTTCATCCTTACCCCTAGGATTGATTTAATGCATGTCTACTCTTTACTATCTTTTGTTCATATTTTTTGTTCGCAAAATTGGTCACACGTGAATACAATTGTTGAACAATTAAATCGGATATCTTCCGAGCAGCATGGAACATATATTATGCGCATTAGGCAATGGTATGCTCATACGCTGCTCTTCTGTTTGCCTTGTTGCTAAAAAAGGTGGCTTGATCTGTGAGTTCTGAATCTGGGTTCACGTAAAACATTGCGCCACCATACGAATATTGGATAAATATGGAGAACATGTTGCACTCCCTTGAAATGAGTGATGTGTCTTGCTAATAATTTGGTTTTATGAATGTCGCTTGTAGGTATTTAGACGGTCAAGCGCCATTCTACCGGCAATCAATAATATTATCTTCTCACATAAATCCAGGTAAGTTCGTGACTTTTGTGTGGTGTGCAGGCTGTAAAGATAGATGCTAATGCTATAATTTTTAAATTCTGGTGTCATTCTTGATAATTGTCTTTATAATTAGGGCCTAAGAGCTAAAGTATTTTTCTGTCATATGCAGACATCAATGGGTTATTCAACCATCATTGCCTCAACCACAAAGGAAAGGTCTGTCCATTTTGCTCTCTTCTCTCTGGTGTCAATGATTGGAATCTTTCGGATAGTAATAACCCTTGACATGATTATGTTGTGTTTCTATCTGGAGCTCTGTTCCTGGTTTAGAGTGTTATGTTGTTACTTTTTGACAGTTCTTAGTTATCCCCTTTTCCTCGGTTATTACCTCCTTGTGTTTGGTGTATCATAAGTTGGTGGCTGGGGGGAATAAGTATTTTGGGCATAGTTTGAGCATCTAGCGCAGAAGAGAGGTATATGCTTTTCAGAAGGGCACAAATTAACTTTGATGTACAAAAGAAAAAAGGGTCCAAATTATAGGTCCACTAGTTAAAGCAAATTACTGGACCAGTCTGATAGAATTAATTTGCAGACCCAAAATGTTACGACGTTGGTAGCCTTCTTGTCAAGTTGTCATATCATGTTAATGTGAAGTGGCTGGACTAATCAATCACCCATTAACTGGTGATTTGCAGCTATACTTTGAAAGCTGTAATATTTGATAATCGAGAAATCCTCGAGGACCAGTGATTCACAGTTCAAAACTCAATGGATAATGAACCTAACCCTCTACTCTTTACCCTTAAATACCGGGCTTGTCTGTAGCAGGCTCCAAACCGGTGAAGTGTGTTAACCACACATGACTCACTGCGCTCTTATCACTAGACGAAAACCCTGGGGGCACTTTGAAGCTGTATTTTTAGTTAGTTTTTTCCTTTATCTATGTGATTGAAACATCCTCTTGATTTTTTATTCCTCATTACACTAACATTGTTCTATGAAGACGATATATGTGCCTTAACTTATGCAAAATGATGAAGAAATTTCCATTATACAACATTTTTTAATTAGTGGGAGATGAACAGTTTAATGTGAGTTTAATATGTCGTTCTTACTTTATTTGAGTTTTGAAGGGTTGAATACATTACCTTGAAATTCCCAGTCTCTTGTTCTTCGAAAATTCAGCATAAAATAAGAAAAAGTTGCTAGAAATATCCTCTGTGCTGTCTTAATACATTAAATATGAAATTTCAGCATGTTTAAAATCTGAGAATGCTTAGAAAAGAGCGATGTTGCTTATTTAAGTGCTGTATTTTCAGGTCAAATTGGCAAGCGAGTATAAAGGTGTTTTACCAAAGGTAGTACTTCAAATACGGCAGGTGAGTAACAAAATAATGATCTTATAGTTATATTTAATAATTTAGCATGAACCGACAAATGTCCACTGTAAAAATTTGAGTTTATCACAAGGAATACATCGAGTTTTGGGTCTGTAGTTATGTCATTTTTTGATTTTGTTGATATTATGACCACCTCATCTAAAATTTAGTTTAATAGGGATAAGGTACTTATGTTTATTTTATGTATTAAACACTACCTCTTCCTTCCAGTCTAATTGTTTTTCTTGGCCAAACACGTGGACATACTATTTGAAAATGAATGGTGGTGAGAAGTGAACCTAGAGTCTGTGCCTACTCCAATAGCATGTTCAAACTGTGTTCCCCATGACACTTGCTTTCATTCAAAACCAACAACAATAATAACAACAACAACATACCCAGTAGAATCCCACAATGTGGGGTCTGGTGGGGGTAGAGTGTACGCAGACCTTACCCCCACCTTGAAAGGTAGGGAGGCTGTTTCCAAAAGACCCTCAGCTCAAGAGAGAACAAGACAAAAGGTCAGATAGGGACAAGCATATCAAAACAATATGAAAACAAGGATTAAAGCGAGAAAGTCATGATACAACAGTTTGGAAAGAAAGGAGCAGTAGCTACCATAGATAAATAAGATGATCGAAGTGCAAGGCCCAACAAATATAAGCAGAGATCAAATGACAATACACGAATGAGCAAAACTACAACTACTAGGACGAGAGAAAAAGCGAGATTACCTCTTAGCCTTCTATCCTAATCTGGGTCCTCCACAACCTCTTATCTAAGATCATGTCCTCGGTAAGCTAAAACTGCGGCATGTCCTATCTAATAACCTCTCCCCAATACTTCTTTGGCCTACCTCTACCTCTCTTGAAACAGTCCATAGCCAACCTCTCACACCTCTGCACTGGGGCATCTGCGTCTCTCCTCTTCACATGCCCAAACCATCTCAGCCTCGCTTCCCGCATCTTGTCCTCCACCGATGCCACTCCTACTTTATCCCGGATATCTTCATTCCTAATCCTATCCCTCCTAGTGTGCCCACACATCCACTGTAGCATTCGCATTTCCGCGACTTTCATCTTCTGAACGTGAGAGTTCTTGATTGACCAAAAATCCGCCCCGTACAATAAAGTCGGTCTAACCACCACTTTGTAGAACTTGCCTTTAAGTTTTGATGGCACTTTATTGTCACACAGCACTCCAGAAGCGAGCCTCTATTTCATCCGCCCTGCACCAATACGATGTGCAACATCATTGTCGATATCCCCATCTCCTTGTAAAATAGACCCAAGATACGTGAAACTTCCTTTCTTTTGGATGGCTTGGGTATTAAGCCTCACTTCCTCGTCAGCCTCATGTGGTACGCCACTGAACCTGCACTCCAAGTACTCTGTCTTGGTCCTACTCAACTTAAATCCTTTAGACTCTAACGTCTGTCTCCAACCCTCCAACTTAGTGTTAACTCCGTTGCGAGTCTCGTCAATCAAGACTATGTGATCCGCGAACAACATACACCAAGGCACCTCACCTTGTATTTGTCGCGTCAATCCATCCATCACCAAGGCAAATAAAAACGGGCTAAGAGCTGATCTCTGATGTAACCCCATCAGAATAGGGAAGTGCTCTGAGACTCCTCCTACTGTCCTTACCCTGGTCTTGGCTCCATCATACATGTCTTTTATCGCTCTAATGTATATCATAGGTACACCTTTAGCCTTTAAGCATCTCCATAGAACCTCTCTTTCATTCAAAACCAATTAGTCCTCCTAATACCTGATACTAGGTAAACAGGCAGTCACCACTCACCGATGTCATAAGATCCTTCTCTACATGTCTAACTCAAGCCTGATAAAAGCAACAAATATGAAGACGATGTTTCAACTCCTTCCTGATTTTGAGACTGATCAAAGTAAATCCATTTGGAAGACCTAATGCAATTCATGTGGGACATTTATATCGTGCAACACCTGTCGTCGTGTTGCCAGTTATTTCACACGTGACGTTTGACACAAACTTACGAGTATCGAAATGGCTTACCATAAGTTGGCTCTTTTAAAATGTAAAAATTGCGTGACCACCTAATCGAAAAGCTAGAAAAGTTAGGGAGGTAATATTTTTGCTTATCTAATTATGGCTTAACAGTTTGCGGTAAAGTTGTTTAAGCACAAGATCTACATCACTATTTGTATGCTTCATGCATTTTTAAGTTTGAATTTTGTCTGGCTTCTGTTTTGTTTGGTAACTGCTTACATGTATTTGATTCATCATGTACTTGTGGAAGTACTATAGATTCCCTTCTCCTCTTATGTTTTTTTGCTATTTCTCGAACTTGCAGATTTATGAGCGATTTGATGTAAAGACTGCAGAAGATGCTGATGATGCTCGGTTTGATTATTTCACAAAAAAGGTTTGTTATTCTTCTGCACAATTGATCATTTATCTTCAGGATGACTGGCTTAAATAGTTGTGGTCAGTGGCATACGCAGAATTTTTCATAAGCGGTGTCACAACTGAAAAGGTTAACAAGTTGTAAAAATATCACATTATAAAGGAACAAAAATAATGTGCAGAAATTGCAATTTTACAGGGGATGATGAGTACTTAAAAAATAGCATTTTATGTTTGCTGATTTTTTTCCCATATATATGAGATAATTGTTCCTTATCAAAAAAAAAAAAAAAGGTATGAGATAATTGTTTTTCAGTTAGAAGACATTAACAGTTAGATCCCACAACTCAGAAAATGAGGCGCCTGACCATTACGCTATTTGGGGCTTGCTGTATAGCTGTCATTTTGTCACGTCCTAAAATACCTGCTAGACGTGATTGGCACCCGTCAGGCGAACCATATATCATACTTTTAATCATTTACAAAAGCACTAAAAGAAAATAAGTGCAGGTCGAACAACGTTATTAACGATAAAAATGCGAAATAGTTGCCAACCAAATCCATAATCGATTTATGAAAACCAACCAACGCTAAGATAAAAAGAATCTCTAGCCCACATCTCACGTTAAGACCATGGAGCATCTAACAGAGTTACATGAGTTTGAGTGTCGGGCATGTAAACCCAAAATAAAAGAAATAACTAGAAATAAACTAGATAAAGCTGAAATGGCTGCCTCCACGAACAATGCGGTGGCTCACCTCAGCAACAGTATCCACTCACGAAGTCTTCAATTACCAGCCTCGTTTTCAACGATAGTATCTGCATGGACATGCAAGTAAAGAGTGAGTTATACATAAATATAACCCAGTAAGATCCTCGACCCGCCACTTCAACTACCCCCGGAACAAGTGTTAGAAAATACAAACACACAACAAGCACAAAAATATTATGCACGTGAATATATCATTATATAATAGCAACCAAGGTCCAAATCACTGTTTATCAAATATATTATATATGTCAACACAATTTACACTACGAACCGTCATAAGTGGCAGTTAAAGAATTAGTCAACACTATGAATCCACAGCAACATACACAATGTGCCAAATATGTCAGGAAGCATACACAATGCTAAGGGAAGCATACACAATGCCCCAATATCATCAAGAAGCATACACAATGCTAAGGGAAGCATACACAATGCCCCAATATAATAAAAAAGCATACACAATGCTAAGGGAAGCATACACAATGCTAAGGGGGAGATATTGTAACACCCCGCATTTTAGGACTGAGTTTAAGCTCATATCATTAGAGTTCTAGTGGAAACATGGAAGGTTTGAACGTTTTGCGAAAATGGTTGATAGGCCTATTTCGGGCAGCGATAACTCCTTGATCGGTTTGGAATTTTGGAAGGTACTATCAATGAAGTTGTAGTATGTAGAAATACCTTTCTAACGATATAAGGATCAAGCCAATCAGAGATCGGAGCAAGGAGATATGATCGTCTCAATATGGCTAATAGTAAGGCACTTGAAATCCTATAGAATCGGCTAAGTTTTTGATACGTCTGACTTCCAATCAAATTTCATGAAAATACATTGGGAATTTGAGAAAACTTCCTTGATGAAATTTGTATCCCTTTGAAATAGCTTTCCAACGGTATCTTACGGGGGTCAAACGGACATCTGTGCAAAGAGTTATGCCCATTTTACTGAAGCCTGTTCGCTGGAAATTCTGCCAGCGTAACGGCGACGTTACGGGCCGTATTTCGTGTTACGGTCCGTAACAGTGGACCGTAACGTCCCGAAAATTTCCAGAAACTCACTGGAAATTTTCACCAAGATACGGTACGAAGTTACGGTCCGTATCTCGTGTTACGGGACCGTAACAGTAACCGTATCTTGGTCCGTATATACGTTTCGGGTCACCTGACTTCGGGAGGCCATAACCCTATCATAACTTGGGAATTTGGGAAAACTCAAAGAACGAAAGTTGTAGATAATTGAAAAACCTTTCCAACCATAGGTTGTGGGTTCACAGGAGACGTCGGGATAAGGAGATATGGATGTTTTAAGACAGCAAGGTCCCAACCCGTTTTCAAATTGGGTCAACCCATTTTCCCCTTGGTATATAAAGAAAATATTACCCTAACAGCCCATTTTTCCTCCAAAACTCAGATTTTAGAGAGAGGAAGTGAGAGAGAAGGGAAATTAGAGAGAGAAAGTAGAAAATCAACCAAGTTTAAGGCCCCGAATCACAAAGCTCGTGAAGGAAAAAGTGTAGTACAAGTCGTTGTCGTCATTTTAAGCCCAAGATCGGACTTGGGGGTGTTGATTTCGTGGTGACTACCCAAAAGGTAATATTTCTACTCCCCAATCATTTATAGTTATGAATTGATGAATTCTTGGGAGTATAATAATTGGGTTTGTTGAAGATGATTATATGAACTATGTTAGAATTGTTGGATTGATGACTTGGGATTGTTGTATTCATATGGATTATGAAGAATGATGTTAATTGCATCTAATTGAGACTGTAGAAATTGTTAGAAGTAAAAGAATGGGGATTTGGTGAAGAAAACACCATTAATGGGGGTTATAGAGCTTCATGCCCACTAAGTGTTTGATAAAATGCTTAGATGAACAAAACATGGATATTGTTGCTAATATAGAATCACTATGACTTGTATGCTATAGATTGAAGTTGAAGGGGGTGAAGGACATTGTGATACGCCCAAAAGCGGAAGGTTAAGGTATGTAGAACTTCCATCCACATGTGGGAACTTCTAGGTTCTTCCCCATGATCCGTTTAGTAAATTCTATGAAGTTCAACTCCTAGGGCATTAAACCCAATGTATTGGTAGCCCGTAATTATGTATGTATGTATGTACATGAATTCCGTATATATGTTCGTTATTGTGTTCCTAAACCTCCATTTCGGACATTAGGAATCCTAGCTTAATCCATGAATCATGAATTCTTCCTCATGTGTTCTCATGATGTTTATATGAAATTGTAAAATGTTATTTTACAAATTACAAGCATGTTTTCAAGTCAGCTACAAACGTATGATTATGCATTATGGTATTTCTCATGATCAAGTTTACAAGTTATTTCATGAAAATATGTTTACAAGTCCTTTCGTGAAATCATGATTTCAAGACAAGTACAAGTTAATTCACGAAAGTCATGGGCTTCTTAGCCAACTATATTATTTTCATGTTCGGGAGTTGTAATAATACCGAGAAGGCTCAGATAGCCTGAAACTACGTATGCCAACGTAGGATAAGAATCGCTCCGCCCAGTAGGACGATTCCTTTATATGTTCCCCATTGAGGGATTTGGATCCATTCATGTTATGTTCATGTCTCGTGCCCCGGCAAGGTACGAGATGGCTTAGCTGATCGGGCAGAGATCAGACTCCACGCTCCTCCCCGTGGTGGTTTATGTCGGTATTACAGATTATTACAGATTATTACAGATTACTACAGACTATCTCATGCTTCCAGTACTCAGTTTCAGTTTTAAATTTCATGATTTTGTACTCATGCTCATGCTTATGTTCATGTCCAAGTTTTCAGTTTCAGTTCTTACTATGTTATTCCATGTTCCATGTTGTTTCTTCCGGTTGCTTTACATACCAGTACATTCAATGTGCTGACGTCCCCTTTTTATTGCCCGGGGGCCTGCATTTCACGATGCAGGTACTGATATACAGGACGACACATCTGCTCAGTAGGACAGCATTCGTATCAGCTTATTTGTGAGCCCCATCTCATTCGGGGTTTAGTCAACTTTTATCTTATGATTAGTTATGCATCTAAAGGTATGCTAGGGGCCTTGTCCCAGTAAGTATGTTTTTCAGTCAGACTCATGATAGAGGTTTCATAGACTAGAACAGACAGTTATGTCATGTCAGATAATCGAAGTCGCATAGCCATTTTGGCTCACTCATGTTTAAACAAGTACTTTATTAAGTATTATGACTTATTATGTTTTATAAAGGCTCATCATGCATTCACGTTATATTCCGCTTATGTTATGCATCATGATGATTCAGCAAGTCATGTGGTTCGCTCGGTCACATGTAGTCAGGCACCGAGTGCCGTGTTACGTCCAGGCCATGGTTCGGGGCGTGACACATACACAATGCCCCAATATCATGGCTCACAGCTATATCACATCACAAAATAATTCATAAAGAGAGTTTTGGATTATTTGAAAATAAAGTATATGCGGTTGGCCTTAAGGACCACCGATTCTGCCAAGCACACGCTCGCCCCAACACATGGACCAGGCAGACAAAACATATTTTTAAAACGGGTTTTGAAAAGCAAGTACCCAAAGCTTAAAGTCTCACTTACCTCAATTCACAATTCAAACACACTTCCCAATAAATCAAAACTGCGTTCTCAAATCTCCGGATTGCCTCAAACTACACAAAAACGGATTTAGAATGGTCAAAACCCTTAGGGTAAACCACTTCTATATTTTTAGAGGCTTAAACGGTTAAAGTCAAATTTTAAAGGACGAAAACGCCCTCTGGTCAATGTGTTCAAAACCCGACATGACTTATGTTTTCGGAAAGGCCTTAACGAGGGGATTCCAACGATATATAGAAGTCTAAAATCCGACGCTATTTGCTCTTTCAAATCAATAATTTTGGTTGAAGAACCCTAGAGCTAAACTTTCTCAATTCGTCAAAATATCCCCATGTTTTCACCTAAAGATTCACCCATAATTATGTAATAAACTTAAATAAAAGATTAGAGTCATTACCTTGATGATTTGGGATGAAAGTTCTTGTTTTTATTCTCTCTTTTCCTTTCTTTTTCTCCCTTTCTTTTCCTTTGTCCCACTGATTTTTTTTTTTCTCCTTCTGTTGGCACGTTTTCCCTTTTTTTTCTTTCAAAAATTTAGTGATTCACGTCTGATGGCTAAGCCATCAGAATTTTAAAACCCCTTTTTTTTCTTTTTTCCTTTTCCTTTTCCTTTTTGGGCTTGGCCCACTAAATTGCTACTTTTTCAATTTTCTCTTTAATTCTAATTACGAATTTCTTTTCTTTTAAATTTCTTTTAGCTTAAAATTACCAACTAAACCCTTATTGAAAAATTGGGTTATTTTTATTCTGTATATTCATTTTCTTATTTAAGAGTGTGTGTATGTATATATACTTGTAATAAAATTTTCCAAGGAAGCGGTGTCACGTCACATCCTTTCACTCAACGTAAATCCGCCCCTGATTGTTGTGATATCTTTCCAGAAGCTCAGACAAAGAACTTGCTGCTCCTTCACCTTTAACAGGAAGGAATCTATTTCCCAGACAATAAAAATGTTAAAAAATGATATCACCTCTACAGTGGCAAAAAATAAAATAAAAATTGTTAAAAATGATACCCTCATTATTAGGCTTCAGGGTCATAATTCCTGCTTGTTTTCTTCACCTTCTTTAATCAATTGTTTTATCAAAGTCTTTCCTTAACCAAACTCATTGCTTGGTTGTTGTAAACCCCCACCCCACCAAAAAATAAAAGGGAAAAAAATGGAAGTGCAGGTAAAAATACTCCAAAGGAAGTGAGTATGTCGATCTAATCGGATAATCAGTAATCTGAATAATAAGAAATAACCTCTATAAAATCCAAATCAAATAGCACCTAAATTGTATGATCACATTTTTCCAAGTTAACTTGGGCACAGTTTCCCACTGCCTGATCCAGTCTAACCCTCCATTATTTCTGCTGTTATAGAGCTGCCAAATGGTTTAACCTTTAGGCTCTAATTTTCTTAGATCTTGTATTTTATCACATTATTTTATATCATAAATGCAACTCGTTTTCCTTTTTGGTGATGAAGCTAGAGATAAGTCGATAGCAACTTGATTCTCTTCCTCCCAGATGGGCATGTATCTGCATGAATGATTATTTTGCAATCTTATACTCTAATCATTTTTCTTGTCTATATTAAGATATTGTTTAAGGCACTGCCCCTAATCTTTGTTTAAATTTCATCTGGTGGTGCATCTAGACTAAGATCTTGTCCAATTCAATCTTGTTGTCTCCCGTTTCTTTTATTGTTTCCTGAGCTATTTATGACCTGCATTTGTGCTATTTTATTCGATGTAAAGACATACCAGGTCTTCTTTTTTCAGTAATTTTCATTTACTCATTAGTTATGGGATTTTACATTTGTTCTTGTTCTGTACATGTAAAAGAATTTGAGCATCTAGTGATCTCGTATAGTTAATATCACCACCAAAGCAGTTGGTCTTACAATTGCTATTGATATCTGGTCAAATCTACTCTGATGAAGTCTGTTATTCCAGGTGTTCCCCAAGATAAAGGATTCCATTGAGGTATGTTCACCTGAGCTCGGGAAAAAATCATTTTTCCTAAGCATTCAGCTGTATGAGTGATTGTCTTTCCTTAACTCATTTTTTTTTTTTTTTTTGCGTTCTGCAGGGTGGTATAATGCTATTTATTAGTTCTTACTTTGAGTTTATCCGAATAAGGAACTTTTTGAAGTCACAAGAGGCATCCTTTTGTCTACTAGGAGAGTGAGTAACAATCTTGTGTTCAGAATTCTTTGCATTTCTGTATATAAAATCGAATTTTGTGATCCAATGAGTATGCTGTTCTGGTTTAAGGTTCAGTTGTTTGCCTTTGTTTCTAGGTACACCGAGCAGAGTGATATATCTCGCACACGAGGGAGGTTTTTCGATGGAAAGAAGAAATTCATGCTTTACACTGAAAGAGCTCACTTCTATCACCGATACAAGGTTCTTCTCTCTCTTGAGTGCTATTCACGCTGCCTTACTTTCTCTACTCTTTTTCCTGCTTACAAGAATGCTCTGGCATTTGCCATGTGATGATGTTGAATGCTTTTAGTCTCTATATATTGTGTATCTGATTCTGTAGAGTAACTTGTAGATAGTTCGTGGCACTGTAACTGGGAATTTCAATCAGCTTATACAATTTTTTCTTAATAGTTATTCCTGGCTCCATCAGTCTGACATGAACAATCTCTAAATCTCTGTCAAATGGGATAGAGAATACTCGTCCTTAGTTTGTTTTTTGCCAATTGGAAGTGATTTCTTTCAGCTGATAGATCTGTTTCATGAAAGTTTTCTATGAATCTGTTACCATTCTCAAAAAAAAAAAAAAAAAAAATCTATGAATGAGCTTAGAGGAGCATGATCAAGGCGATATCCACTCACAAAATAGCACTACGGGATTATTCTAAGAACATTTCTTAACTTAGATTCATGGTAACTAATCTACTTGTTTTATATTTGACATGTTCGAGAATGAAGTGGAATAGACAACTCATCCCGAAAAAAGGAATGAAATAGAAAAACTTGTAAGATTGAGCTACAACATAGTCTCGTGAAGGATTGTAATTTCTTGATATCTGGTAGCTGAATATGATAGACTCGGTTTTCTGGTTTGTCATTGTTATTATTTTTTAATTTTCCTATATTCATAGTAACATATGTAACAATATCGTCCAGTAGTTGCCAACTTAATTTCTTCTCAATTACACAGCCATTTGGTAGTTAATATTGGTATTGATCTTGCCTTCTTTCACGATTATTAGTCGTATATATCCTTAGATTCCTCTAAAAGATATTAGCAGCCTTCTTTATTTAATGTTTGCATAATAATAATAACTTTTTATGTGTTCGACTTGTCCTGGGAATTAGATACGTGGCATTCAGAACTTGATCATTTATTCACTTCCAGAGCGGAAAGAATTTTACCCAGAGGTGATCATCTCTACTGCACTATCCTATTAGGATTATATGGTGGTTCACACGACCGCAAGTCTTACCAAGTTATCCTTTTCATTTCTCCTGCAGGTTGTAAATATGCTACAAGGGTCTGCTTGCACTGTTCTATTTTCTCGCTTTGACCAGCTTCGGGTAAGGCTTCAAATTCCTCATTTACAATTATGAGTTCATATCTTGCTCTCGCGATTCTTCAACCTTTTCCTCTTTGCAAGTTTTTTATTTCCTTTGTAGTGTTCTTACCGCATAATCTACTCTCTGATGAATTCAGCTCGAGAGGATTGTTGGTACTACTGCTTCGAAAAGGATGGTCACGTCGGACAAGGGTGTTTTTGTCTTCTGTTAAAAGGAAGCTCAAAAAATTTCAACGGAGAAGTGTTTGGCCTCTCAAATGGGTGCAACTGTTTCTGCAGCTCAAGGAATGGCTTCTTGCCTTCACTTACCCAAGGGAAAAAAGAAAGAAAAATAAAAATAAAAAAATAGATGGTTCTTGCTTTCAATATCGTAACTAACATATTTTTGTGAGCAATGTTGCTCAATCAATTTTGTTTTCTTTTAAAATTGTGATATTAGCAGACATTATTCAAATTCCAGAAACATAAAATGTAACTTTATGCCAATGAAACATGTAAAAAGAGGAGGTCGTGTCTGGAAACTGAGGTTCACCTACTATTTATGTCGTATTGCAGGCAAAACATACTTCTAGGTAACTATGGATGTGGTTGATAGAATGGAATACAAGTTGTAAAACTATAAAGTTACAGTAAAGTACTTGAGGAAGAGCAAATAGTAATTCATCCAAAAAGTCCAAACAGGTTAATTAGATTCTTATCTTCCATTAATTTGGAAGGGTTTGCAGTTAAGTCGGATTTCCAATAATATATGTAGGACAATTTTCTTTAATGTCTCAGTCTGTCTCTTAATAAAATGATTAATTAATTATCCCCTTCATCGTTATTAATATCTCCTAACCACTACCAATCTGCATGAAAGCAACGCCAGAGCTGAATATTAATATTTCCGCTTGGTTATGACCTTTAATTGTTTTTTTTTTTTTCTGCTTTTCTTTTTGAACTAGTGTAGTGTGATTATATTTATGTATATTTTTTAACCATTGATGACTTCATCATGCAGGAAGAGCTGATCACTTCAATAATTACCGTCTTTACATTTTTTTGACTAAAGAAGTATCCCTTTTAGTTCGTTCAACCATACAGTCTTAATATCCACTGGACTCTTCTAATCCAAATTCACAATGAGTTAAGGGCCTATTCCACCCCTCCCCCCAACCCCACACACACACCCCTTCCCAACTTTTAATGGTAAGTGGAGAGTTGTTAATTATCCATAAAAAAATTATTTAGAATTTGAATTAATTAGCTCATACATACTAGTAAAAATAAGTAGTAGTCCTAAATGTATTACATGCTTACATACATACATTTAAATGGTAAAATTGCAACTGAACGGGTCGAAATATGGCTTTCAAAGTAAGTTTCGAATTAGTGGATGCTGCCAAAGGGAGTGGCGATGCCATACGCAAAAAGGAAGAGACTCATAGAATGGCAGAGACAAATAGAGCTTTTGCACATTTTCGTTAATCCATGAAAACTAAACTTATAGTAATATAATGTGAAGTTATAAGACCAGAGGATCACGTTTAAAAATCTCCGTCAAAGTATCCTATCATGAGTTTAACTAATATCTACCGACAATGGAAGGTTTTTTCAAAGCATCCTAATTTTCAGTTTTTTATTTTTATTCTCTTTTACATTTTTTTAGAGGCACCTCCGTAATCCTATTCTCCCTATCTGCTCTTCAAACTCTTCCAGTCTCCTTACGTTCCTATTCTACACTGTCGTTGACCCCAACACTATATATATAATGCCTGTAAGGCTCTAACCATTCAAACACAAAATACACTCGCTTCTTTAAAAGTTTCAAAACCCTATCAAACACGCCATGATGAAAACTTCATCTATAATTTCTTTCTTGCTTCTGATTATGATCAGTTCTTTGGTGGTGGTCGTATCTTTAGCCGGACGTTTCGACCATGAATTCGATATTACGTGGAGCTATGACCTAGTTAAGATATTGGACAATGGGCAACTACTTACACTGTCTCTTGATAATAATTCAAGTTAAGATATTGGACAATGGACAACTACTTACACTGTCTCTTGATAATAATTCACGCTCTGGAATTTGGTCAAAAAGGCAGTACATGTTTGGGAAAATTGAAATGAAGATCAATCTTGTCCCTGGCAATTCTGCAGTAGGTACAGCAACTACATACTATGTAAGTTAATATAATCATGTCTAATAAATACATATAGTAGCTCGTGGTCTGATACTTATATCAATAGAATATTTTTGATGCAACTACTTTTGAGTTCTAAGCCTTTAATCGATCGATTTTGGATCATGGTTTTTTATGCTACTAATTAGCTTAGACGAGATGTACATGCAGTGCCCGGGATGCACGTGCGGTGCACAAGATACACGTGTAGTGCACGAGATGCACGTGTGATAGTTATTTTATTGAATATACTTGAGGCCTTTTATTAAGCTTTAGCTTTAGGCCGTCAATTCCATTGAGCCGCCCCTGTTACTACTTAATTCATACTTTTCGTGAATGGTAGCCTTTAGTTGTATCTTAAGTAATGTAATGCTGTGGAGTTTATAGATATAAGCTTATTATAATATGAATTTAAGTGATATGCACTAACACTAAGTCTAACAGTGTAAATTTTAGACATGACAACAATAATTTAAACTATTAGAACCTTGTACTCCCCATATTCCAAATTATGTTAAGTAGTTTGGAGTACCGGGGTCAAAATACTTAATTTTGACTATAAATTTGAATATAGATTCTTCAAATATTATAAAATAAAATTTACACATTTGAGAACTATACAAACAGTATTTATAATCTGTCTCAATGGTGAATGAAAAATGCAGTTATCTTCAGTGGGACCAACTCATGACGAGATTGACTTTGAGTTTCTTGGCAACGTAAGTTGAGAGCCCTATATTCTTCACACAATTGTGTACACACAAGGCAAGGAGATAAGGAGCAACAATTTTATCTTTGGTTCGACCCCACTAAGTATTTCCATACCTACTCTATTCTTTGGAATCCTCGAAGCATCATGTAAGCATACTTTTTATTTGTTTTTTCTCCCAAGAGATATAAGAATTTAGTTAAATGGAAAATGTCACTAATATTGCGTGAACTAATTCTAGATCTCAAGTATGTTTAATAATATGTGCGTCAAACAATTTCGTGATAGCATATATCCTGTTTTTCGTGGGCACGAGATGCAAGTGTGATGTATGTATTCCATTTGATCCTGGTTGGCCAGATTTATCCAAGGATTCAGTTATCCAAGCTCTCGATAAATCTGGCCAAGCAAGGATCAAATGGGTGCAAAAGAAGTACATGGTTTACAACTATTGTACTGATAGGAAACGTTTCCCTCAAGTATTTCCCCTCGATTACTATGTAATTAATGGCAAAATGAATAAATAGTAGTTACTGTGTTAACATTCTGTTTTTTTTCCCCTTAGAATTTAGCAGGAATGATGTTTGTGAGCGGTTCAGTAATATATGCACCGAAGTTTATTGTGGTTAATTATTGAAACCATTGTTTCTATGTCAATATGTAGTGCATTACTGTGGAAACCATTGTTTCTATGTCAATATGTAAGTGAAATTGTTTCCTGTCTGGTGCTTGTTTCAATAATGATGAAAAATCAAAGGAACTGTAAAACTGAAAGTATGATGAAAATACCAAAGAGATGCACGTGTCTTTTAATATTTTAATGGACCAGATTTAGTGTATTAACTAGAGCACTTTAACCGTGGTAAACACTATTAGTCTCCCTTGAGCAGTTGATGGTTAGAATAAACTACTACTTTTCTCTTCCAAATATCCCAAGAGAAAGATCAAAATATAACATTACTTTTGATTACATACAGTCAAACCTCTCTATAATTGTCATTCGTTATAAAAACATTTCACTATAATGACCTGACTTTCTCTGAAGCGAATTTTTCATGTTATATTTTACTTTTCTATAACAACATTCTACCTATAACAACAGTGCCATTCATTATAGCGGTACACTCTTTGTAGAATTACCTTTCTATAACAGTCATACTCAAAGATTGTGTAATAATATTTTGTTAGAAATATATTAAGTATAAATATGAAATGCTATTGTTAAGAGTCAACTGTTATGCTCTTAGACAACCTTCAAGGGAAAGGCAATTGAATTCCCTTTTGTTGAAAGTTTGGACAAAATTCTTCGTCAATTCAAGCGTTATATTATCACTAAGAGATCAGACTGGAATTTACGAAACAATCTACAATTGTAGAATTCTTACGTCAAACTTGAAATAGTTAAATTCTCAATTAATTTTTGATGGATATGCATGTTTGTTAAATTTTAATTCTTTATCGATATGGTACAACTAGTTGTGGATTTTAGTATTTTCAACAGAGAAGTGTTTGGCCAAGGAAGAGTCTTGCTCTCAAAAGGGTCAAACTGTTTCTGCAGCTCAAGGAATGGGTTCTTGCCTTCCAAAAAAAAAAAAAAAAAAGATAGTTCTTGCTTCCAATTCAGAATTCTTATTAACATATTTTTTGAGCAATGTTGCTCAATCAATTTTCTTTTCTTTTAAAGTTGTGATATTAGTAACATTATTGAAATTCCAGAAACATAAAATGTAACTTTATGCATGCCAACGAAACATGTAAAAGGAGGATTGTATGGTGTTGCAAGCAAAATATACTTCTCGGTGACTATGGATGTGGTTGATTGAATGGGATACAAGTTGTTCGAGAGAACACGCGATGCTAAAAGCTATTGTGTATCTAGTGCATCACAAAAACATGAGACATCCAATTATTCACCGGTTGAGTGCTCCGATCAAGAAAGGCATGGGACTTTTAGCAATGCTCGGGACGAGTTAATTATGGCTAGCTTATGGTTTACTAGCACTTTTATTGCACACTCTTTTTGGAGCAAGGTGCGAATTATATTAACTGAATATTTAAGATTGTATACGATAAAAATCGGATATATGTTAAACCGGTAAGACCGGAGACCGAGGGAAGAAAGGGACAAGCACTTGCACAGACTTTCTTTCTGAACCGGACGAATGCTGGAACCGAAGCAAAGGAAGGGCATCATTTGGTCCAGCTTCTCCATAGCCGAGTTGGTCGTGGCCGTTGGTCCGTTTGATCGTAGCCGTTGGTCTGGGTGATCCGTTACACAATCGCCACGCGTCAATACCGTTCTGCCACATTGTACTGCCAATCGTACGTGTGTCAAACCGTACGACCAACCTTATCCTTTTTAGGGGTTTTCTTTATTCTTTAGGACCTTATGTTGTATGAAGCCCATGAGGCAAAACTATAAATAGGGGTCATTATCTAACTTTGAGGGGTTGGCTTCTTGAACTCTACAACATTTTGTAATAGAAAATATATACGAATTCTCTCTCTCTCAATATCAGATTTTGGTCCGGATTTATTGTGTTCGACTTTAGATTTGTGCAATCAAACAATATTCAACACATTGAGCATATACGTTTAGCGCAGACTATCAACTACCATCTAGATTATTCATAGTTGATTATATTCCATTTTCTATCAATTAAAGAATAGATTAAAGTTTTACCACATATCCAATACCTCACTCATAAATTTAATTGATTATCCAAATTTGGGGTAAACAGTTTGGCGCCCACTGTGGGGCTAGGATAATAGTGGTCTTTGATCTTACTCATCTCTTACCCGTCAGAATCGAAAAAATCCGTTCTCTGTGAAAACGGACCAAATGGCTAACAGTGGACAATCTGGTCATGTCAACAACCTCGAAATCGTGGCCGAAAATGAAGACAGCGGTCCATGAGGATTACCAAACCCCGCTGACCCTAACCCCATTAATTCGAGGGAGGGCCTCAACCGACAAAACACCGTGGACCAGGAGAATGCCGCCCAGCCGGCCATTGATCCTTTAAATACTCACAATTCAATTACTTTGTCCCGGACACAGGGCCGGAAAGAACCGGATACCCCGAATGATAATATTGACTTACGTTTAATTTTTGAAATGTTGCAGGAACAGAGAGCTGCGATTGCCGAACAAGGAATCGCAATAGCCCAGTTGCAAAACAGAAGAGATAAAACGACCCCGGAAAAGATGAAGGGTGTTGCTGAACCCAGAAGAGACGAGGCACGGATGGTTGAAAGCAGTGTGTCCAGAGCTGGTTCATCCACCGAGGTACTGAGAATGCTCGAAACGTTGGAAAAGCGAGTAGACTCGACCGAAAAGAGGGTTGAAACTTATAACTCTCGGGTGGATCAAACGGGCTCCGCCTATTTTGAAAGGGCCGGACTCGAAGAGGTACATCCAAAGGCCTTTTCCTCCGAGTGCGGCTCCGAAATTGATCCCGAAGAGGTTCAAAATGCTAGATATCCAGAAATATAACGGCACAACGGACCCTCACGAGCACGTGACCTCATACACCTGCGCTATAAAAGGCAACGATATGGAAGAAGATGAAATCGAATCCGTGTTGCTGAAAAAGTTCAGAGAAACTCTATCAAAATGAGCATTGACTTGGTACGATCATCTGCCCGAGCATTCAATCACTTCTTTTGAAATGCTGGCCGATGCGTTCGTAAAAGCACACGCCGGAGCCAAAAAAGTGCAGGCTCGGAAGGCGGATATTTTCCGTATAGCCCAAAGAGACGATAAGTTACTGCGTGAATTTGTCAACCGATTCCAAAGGGAACGGATGGAGCTCCCTCCGGTTCCGGAGGAATGGGCTGCACAAGCTTTCACGAAGGGGCTCAATGTTCGGAGCTCGACGGCTTCATTCAAATTAAAGGAAAGCTTGCTGGAATACGAGGCTGTGACATGGGCAGATGTCCATAACCGATACGAGTCAAAAATTCGGGTGGAGGATGATCAACTCGAGCTTCCCCCGGGGCTAGTAAATATGAACAAAAGTTTTGAGAGACCAAGGAAAAATTACGAACTGGAGGCCAGATCATCGAGGGAAAGGTGTCAGCCATATTCTCATTCGGAGAAACCAAGTTTCAGGTCGGAGAAATCCAGGGTTGGCCCGAGCCCTTTCTCCGGTCGGAGTGATAAACGGGTCGAGCGCCCGTCGAACAGTCGAGGTCTCTCATTCAGGAGCGATGCCAGAAGCTCTGCCGGCAACAAAGACTTGCCGAGGATATCAGAGTACAATTTCAACGTCAATACCTTGGACCTCGTCTCGGGTATCGGCCGCGTCCTGGATGTAAGATGGCCGAGACCTCTAAGGTCGGATCCGGGCCAACAGGACCCGAACATGATGTGTGAATATCATGGAACCCATGGACACAGAACTGAAGATTGTCGCCAGTTAAGAGAGGAGGTAGCCCGGTTACTGAAGAATGGCCATCTCCGAGAATTGCTGAGTGAAAGAGCCAAAGGTCACTACAAGGAAAGGGAGACTCATAAAAGGGCCGAGCCAGTAGAACCCCAGCATATAATCAACATGATAATCAGGGGCACCGATACCTCACGAGGGCCGGTGATGAAACGAACCAAGGTTTCTGTTATGCGTGAAAAGCGCGGCCGAAACTGTCACACCCCTACTTTTTCACAAAAAATAAAAATAAATTATATTATATTATAGTTCACTTTTATATTTATTATAAGGGTTTTTCCAATTAAAGTGACGTTTTGAAAAGGGATTATCTATTTATTACAAAGTCGCCACTTGGAATTGAGTTTTGATGTTCCAAGTCACCTTATTGAATCCCTAATCAAAAGGAAATGACTCTATTTATAGGTCTGCGAAACAAAAGATCGGGTAAGGAATTCTGTTGACCGGGGAGAAGGTATTAGGCATTCCCCAAGTCCCGTGGTTCTAGCACGGTCGCTTTATCGACTTATCGCTGGCTAAAATTAATTCTTGGATAAAATCATGCTTGCCTTAATTCTTAACTACGTGCCCAATTTATTCGCTTAAACTTTGACTTATATTTTTGGCCTAGGAGCGTAGCCGCATAGAGAGTGTTTTTATAAGAGTCGACCAAGGAGCATATCCTCACACGTGGTTGAACTCGAATTGATTTAATTTATTGCGGTCTTCTCTTTTATATACCTTATTATTTTTTCTGCGACGAGTGTACAACTCGTCTCACTCCCTCACACATATTCTTTCCGCTTTTCTTTTATTTGACAACGTGATTGAAATAAATTTGTATCCCATAGCGCTCAAACTCAAAAGGATATTTCTTTTTAATAAGAAAAGCAACACAACGCTTGGCCAAGGCTAATTGAATCCACTGCTTGCCCGATTATAACGTAAAACAAATACTAACGAAACTATAATCAAATTTATTCATCACCACCCAACTACTTTTAATAAAATAAAATGGAATATGCATTTATCTCAATGAACAAAAAAAAAAAAAACTTAAAGCATGAAGGCTCCAACGCCATATGGAGTCCGTGGCATTTTGCACCCTTAATGTGTGCTCTTTTTTTCAACTTGCACCCTATCCTATTTTTTTTTATGATTTAAACCCCAATCTCTTTATTTCCTTGCAAAACAATAAATTCACCCTTTTTATAAATTTATCATGAGGGCAAAATAGGAATACAAATAATATATCTTTTTTTCCTTCAATTTAATTATTTTATTAGAACTGCAACAACAATAAATTTTATTTTCAAAGCTCTTTTTTTTATTTTTTTATTTTAAGTGATATTTCTCTATCAATAGTTGCTAAACATTTGAAGTTCTTATTGTTACAAGTTTGTCGTTTTTCCTTTATAAATTAGTAGTAATTAAATTTTAAAGGAAAAGCGACAAACTTGTAACAATAAGAACTCCAAATGTTTAGCAACTATTGATAGAGAAGTATCACTTAAAAAAATAAAATAAAAAAGAGCTTTGAAAATAAAATTTATTGTTGTTGTAGTTCTAATAAAATAAATAAATTGAAGGAAAAAAAGATATATTACTTGTATTCCTATTTTGCCCTCATGGTAAATTTATAAAAAGGGTGAATTTATTGTTTTGCAAGGAAATAAAGAGATTGGGGTTTAAATCATAAAAAAAAATAGGATAGGGTGCAAGTTGAAAAAAAGAGCACACGTTAAGGGTGCAAAATGCCACGGACCCCGCCATATGATAAATAAGTACAGATTGAAGTTGTGTGTTGTTAAACATGCATATTAAATTTAAAATAAATATTTTGGACCGTTTAATACAAGTAATAAACTTTAAATGTCTTAGTAATCTCAATAGCTAACAGTAATAGGAGACACGCTATACATTAAACACTTGAAAATAATCCACATATCAATGACATAAATTCTTATAACTAATAATTTGTTACTCATTGACTTGTTTTACATCCTGACACTTAAAAAAAATTATCCACTTAAACATCTACTTCATTTATCTCAAAAGTTCCTAATCAATAAATATTAAGGAAGCAATGATAGGAAAATGTACTGTATTAAAAATGAAAGAACGTTCATGAAAGAAAAAAAAAACAATTGAGTAGTTAGATCCAAATAGTTTTAAAACATAAATGCTGAGGCCAAACTTGGACATTGCTTTCGTTCATCCTGCAAAGGAACTCGACCAAACTTGAGTTTAACAACTTACAAATTTTACCGGTTTAACCATTTCTTTCAATGTTAAATGCGAGCCTAAATGTGAACTAAATTAAACAACAAAAAAAATGATAATATAAGTATTTATGTCAAGGAAGCCAACATTTAAAATCCATTTAGGATGATGATCAAAATCTTTTGCAACTTAAAAAACGCACTGAACACCCCAAAGCAAAAGGAGATACTTACCCCCATTTTTAGAAAAGAAACTAAATAAAATCATGGAATTTGCATGCCAACTTTCAAACACAATTCCTTAAATATTCAAAGCTTTGTTACATGGTTATATGTAAACTAACATATAAAAATCTATGAGACCAGAGTAAAGACCATAACAGATTTTACAACAATCAAGTTCTCAAGGAAGGAGGCAGAAAACCAAAATAACTCAAACAAAGTTAGAAATAGAAAGAAAGAAGAAAGACCACCAAAACTAATCCATCATGTTCATAATATCACCAAACTTCAATAGACATGCACGATCTTTAACAAAAGCATCAACAGATTTTAAACGGAGCCAAAACGGATCTTCTTCATGTAGTATATAACAAAAAAAGAACACCAAATAACGACTAGAAAGATTCGGGTGTTACCTTTGCGTAAATATCTCGCTGAAAAATAATAATATGAAGCTACAATATTCTACCGATTTCCCAGTTAATAACGAATAACTTCAAGTCCACGAACTTGAAACCGCGAAACGGAAACCTTGAACTCCAGCTTAATTTTGAAACAAAAACCTTTTGAATACTGGTATTATCTCTCGGTACCTTTTTTTTTTTTTTGCTCTCTGTTTTTTCTTTGACTGTTTCACTGTTTTTTTTTTCTACTATTTCTGATCTGTTTTTCTCCTCTCCGTTGCTTTTTGTTTTTTTTTTCTACTGTTCTGATATGTCTATTCTCTGTTCGTTTTTTTTTTCTACTCTCCTGCTGATCTTTTTTTTTTTTTTTTTGTACGTGTAGGTGTGTGTTTATATAGGGTATGTGGGTGTTGTGTTGTGCGAGTGTGTGCAGCATATTAAAAGGGACGTGAAGGAGCAGGAGTTGGGGAAGTGGTGTTGGGTAGTTAGTTTAGGATGGGTTTTTAGAGAAGTTAGGGAGAATGGAAAGCTAAAGGATAATGTTGTGGAGTGATTTAAGGGACAAGGGTTTAAGGGGATTAGGAATGGGATTTTGGGAGGCTAGCGATGGTTGAGAGACGTGAGAGTGAGTTGCTGGTGAGGTTTAGGTTAGGGTGAGAATTTGTAGGGATAAAGGAGATGTGTAGGTGAGGTAATTAGAACTTTTTTAGGAAAATCTTTTTTTTTTTTAATTTGTTTTGTTTTGCTTAAAAAATATATCATAAAAATATTAACTACTAAAAATATAGAAAAGTCAAATGGCTAATCCAAAATAAAATATAACTAAGAAAACTACTAAAAATCACTAGCTTATTTATTAAAATCTAAATTAGAAGAAAAATATATTTTTTGTAAATTTTCTTTTCTTTTTAAAACAAAACTTATCCTAAAATGTGACTCTATTTTTGCAATTTTCAATAAACCTACTTAAAAATGAGATAAAAACCAGAATATATAATTTAGACTTTAAAGAAATATTTAAACACTAAAAGTGGTCAAAATTAGGTGTTTACAGAATGTCCCTCTTTGCTTGGAAACATGAAGAGTTTTCAGGCAAAGACGTGAACACTGTGACTGATTTTTGACATGACCATTATTTGAAATCGAAAAGAAATGAAAGAAAAGGATGTGGCCGAGTCCTTGTTTTGGGCATCCTGCATATTCTGGGTTATATGGGAATCAGGTCACGTGTAGTTCAAGTGGGTAAAAGGATGGAAGGATGAGTTGGAGGATCGAGTGAGGTCCCGTCGAGGTTTCGGTTCGTGGCTCCTGTTATTACATAAAAAGAAAGAAAAAATACAACAAAAGAAGAAAGGAAATACAAGATCCTATTTACTCTACTTGTCTTGAATCTTCCTTTAGACCTTCACTTGGATCTTCAGTTATCACCTCACCTTCTTTCGGTGGGTACCTTGATCTCAAAGTATGATCTTGAAGTTAGAATTTGTGACTTGAACTTGCAACTTGGAGTGAATTGTTGATTATCTTCCAAGTAACAGTTCACAGAATATTCTTAAATGCTTGTTTCTTGATTAGAGGCTGAGAAGATGAATCTTGAGATGTTGGGCTACTTTATATGTCAAAGCCGACTCTAACTATCCTTACGATTGAGCATTCTTCTTATCTCTGACCAATAATGGAACTTCATTCTTGAATATCAATTTTGTGCTTCACGGGAGAATCTGCAAGCCATCAAAGACAAACAAAAACGAACCAAATTTTTCTGTCCCAGTTTGTACCAGAAAAATTTTGTGAGTGTTAGCAAAATCATGAACCACTTGGGACTGTATTCTGAGGTAGTCAACCTGAAATTTAATAACATGACTTTATTTTGAGATAGTCGACCTAAAATTTAAAAACGTGACTGTATTCTGAGGTAGTCAACCTGAAATTTAAAATACGTGACTGTATTTTGAGGTAGTCAACCTAAAATTTTAAATACGTGACTGTATTCTGAGGTAGTCAACCTGAAATTTAATAACGTGACTGTATTATGAGGTAGTCAACCAGGAATTTAAAATACGTGACTGTATTTTGAGGTAGTCAACCTAAAATTTAAATACGTGACTGTATTCTGAGGTAGTCAACATGAAATTTAAAAACGTGACTGTATTCTGAGGTAGTCAACCTGAAATTTAAATACTTGACTGTATTCTGAGGTAGTCAACCTGAAATTTAAATAATTGACTGTATTCTGACGTAGTCAACCTGAAATTTAAATACGCGACTGTATTCTGAGGTAGTCAACCTGAAATTTAAAAACATGACTGTATTCTGAGGTAGTAAACCTAAAATTAAATAACGTGACTGTATTCTGAGGTAGTCAACCTGAAATTTAAATACTTGACTGTATTCTGAGGTAGTCAACTTGAAATTTAAAATATGTGACTGTATTTTGAGGTAGTCAACCTGAAATTTAAATACTGGACTGTATTCTGAGACAGTCAACCTAAAATTTAAATACTTGACTGTATTCTGAGGTAGTCAACCTGAAATTTAAATACGCGACTGTATTCTGAGGTAGTCAACCTGAAATTTAAAAACATGACTGTATTCTGAGGTAGTCAACCTGAAATTTAAATACTTGACTGTATTCTGAGGTAGTCAACCTGAAATTTAAAATACGTGACTGTATTTTAAGGTAGTCAACCTATTAAAAATGTGACTTTATTCTGAGGCAGTCAACCTGAAATTTAAAAACATGACTTTATTTTGAGGTAGTCAACCTAAGAAAATGTGACTTTATTCTGAGGTAGTCAACCTATGAAAATATGAGAAAAGCAGGGATTTTTGTTCCCTAAAATGCAACCAGAGAATGTCGTACCCTGTGAAGCATGAATAAAACAGTTTTTTTTTCTTTTTTTAAACGCTCAAGTTTCTGAAATTGAGGAACTTTGAAACTCTTTTTTTTTTTTTTTTTGGGATGTTTCTTAATTAAAATTTCTAAAATACATTGTCCCAGTTTTGAAACTGAGGAACTTTGAATTTTTTTGTTTTGAAATGATTTTTTTTTTCAAAAAAAAAAAAAATGTCCAAGTTTTGATCTTTTGGGGATATGAGACTTATTATTGAGTGAGACCGAGTGCCAGTCTAGGACTGCCTACGTATTCTGCCGTAGCAAGAATCAGGTCAAACGTAGTTCATAAAAAGCTAAGTTTTTTTTTTTTTGTTTTTTTGTTTTTTTGTTTTTTTTTTCAAAAGGGTGTGTCTCTTATAAAGAGCACCAGAGGATGAAGACAAAGAAATCAATTCATCGGTTTAGTATATCTTGACTTTAGTTGGCACCAACTATTAGTATTATGCATCGAAAATTACCATCAATGACTCTCGGACGAACCGGAGGTCAAATTAGAAGTGACTCCTATAGTTTCAAATGGTACCTCAAATATACCTATGTATTGACATGATCTATTCATTTTGCATCAATTAGAGGTTTTAAATTATTCCTATCCTCATGTTTCAAGTGCCCTTACCACAAGTAAAGTCCTAATTCACACTCAATTTAAGCATTTAGATCTTTGGACGTTCAAGAAGTAAACTCACACTCAGAAGGATGTTCAATGCGTGCAATTGAGATACCATATGCTTGGCCTTCATGTAAGTATCCACTAATGTGAGGACACTCAGAATGGGATCAAGTAGGACTTGTTATTGGCTTGTAATGTAGGCTTATAGATGGGTAGGATATATATTTGTAATAAAGTGACTATTCCCTCCTTGAGCATAACACTATACTTCTATATTTTTTTTTTGATGTTCGCACTCGATCTTTATTTGCTTTGCTTTTTTTTTTCTTTAACTTTCTTCTCTCTTTTTTGTTTTGAGCTTTCCTCCATTTTTGGAGCTTTTCTTCTTCTCTTTTTTGCAGCTCTTCTTTTGTCGTTGTAATTTACTTAGACTTTTGCATTTTTCACCTTTCCACTTTGCCAGCTTAGATTTTGTTAGTGTGCTCAGGGAGGTGGGGCCAAAAGAGGGGTAGTGCACTTATGCACTCGAAAGGATATAGACTAAGTTGTGGTTTATCCAAAGAAAATGTTTTAGGCTCAAAAGGGTAACACTAGGGATCATATGTCATTTGGTAGGCTTGAAAGGCACAATCGGGTCAAAGAAAGCCTACAATCCTTTCTCAAACCAAGTGTTGCTCGATATTTCGCATCAACAAACATTCCGGCCAAGTTCTAGATCAACAAAGCAATGTCATTGAATTTTCAATCTAAAGCTGACCACACAATGCACATGAAACGATGAGGTCAGATTAATTTTGACCCTAACTTTTAGCCAAAGAATTTCTCAAGTGTCACTTAGGTATAATCAAGAGGTACCAAAAGAATCTATGGTTCATAACAAAGTTGGTCCTCACTATCATCCTCATTCTTTTAACACTTGTTTTTTTTTTTAATCATGCACACTCCTAAATATGTTGGTACCTACCGAGTCAAGATATTTTTTTATTCATTTTTTTGTGGGACCGAACCGTAAAGAAGGGTTGCCTACGTATCTTGTTGAAACAAGAATCAGGTCAGACGTAGTTCATGAAAAAAAGTATACAAACATTTTTATTAAATTTTGGGATAATGAAATAAAAGCTCTTTTTTTGTTTCTTTTTTGTGAAAGAATGACAACTCTTTTTTTTCAGATTGTTTTTTTTTTAATAGGAATACCGAACCCAAGAAGGGCTGCCTACGTATCTCACTGGGATGAGAATCAGGTTTGCGTAGTTCTTGAAGAAAGTGGAAACGTATTATTTTCTTGAATTTCTCTTTTTTTTTTTTTTTTTTTAACTTTATAAGAAAAGAAATTTTCTTTTTTAATATTTGAAGGAATGAACAAAGGAATAAAAGAAAATATTTTTGGTATTTTTAGTGTTTGAATTTTCTACAAAGAGCAACCCTAAAAATAAGGTAAAATCTTTTTGAATTTTCTGAATAAGGAATAAAAACTCTTTTATTTTTTTAGAATTTTTGAATAAGGATCACCGAACCCAAGAAGGGCTGCCTACGTATCTCATCGAGGTGAGAATCAGGTGCGTGTAGTTCGTGAAAAGCTTAGACTCTTGGAATTTTTTTTTTTGACACCAACAATCTTCGACCCTTTTTTTTTTAAAAGGAGGATAATTATTTCTCTCTTATTCTTCCTAATCACCCTAAAAACCAGCCAACATGCAAAAGCCTTCCAAATAAATATGTTTTCGGATAGCACATAAAATAAACATAGTGGTCTTTTGAGATAGACACCCGTCTTAGACGGACCCAACCCCTGTGCCGAGTCCTATTAGGTCAAATGCACGTGATGTAAATAAAGAGTAACCTACTAGGGATAATCATTACTTGTGGCTTGTTCTGCTAGGTTTAATACCCTAAAGGAGAAGGTGTCTAGACTAGCTTACCTGAGCGGACAACTCGAGCCGGGAAAGGGCCAGATCGCCGGTAGCAGAGCTTTTCCGGCTTCACTGGTGGTCCAACCCCGCCTAACATGTGTGACTGGTAATTATCCTGAACCAGGAGCATAATCGCCCACAGGCTCATTCAGACAGAAAATTTTGTGGAGCGTATCCGCACACACAGTGAACAGTGGTGAATGTGTTCAGAGACTCAGAGGGGTGCGCAAGAGAAGACAATTTATATATGAAGTCACATAATATCAAAGCGGTAAATAAGCAGCAAATAGCACATTAGGCCAACAAGCACAGAATATATATCCAAGAAATAAAGAAATCCAACTACAAGTAAATATATAAAGCTCAAATTCTGGTTATCCCCAGCGGAGTCGCCATCTGTCACACCCCTTTTTTTTTCACGAAAAATAAAAATAAATTATATTATATTATAGTTCACTTTTATATTTATTAGAAGGGTTTTTCCAATTAAAGTGACGTTTTGAAAAGGGATTATCTATTTATTACAGAGTTGCCACTTGGAATTGAGTTTTGGTGTTCCAAGTCACCTTATTGAATCCCTAATCAAAAGGAAATGACTCTATTTATAGGTCTGCGAAACAAAAGATCGGGTAAGGAATTTTGTTGACCGGGGAGAAGGTATTAGGCATTCCCCAAGTCCCGTGGTTCTAGCACGGTCGCTTTATCGACTTATCGCTAGCTAAAATTAATTCTTGGATAAAATCATGCTTGCCTTAATTCTTAACTACGTGCCCAATTTATTCGCTTAAACTTTGACTTATATTTTTGGCCTAGAAGCGTAGCCGCATAGAGAGTGTTTTTATAAGAGTCGACCAAGGAGCATATCCTCACACGTGGTTGAACTCGAATTGATTTAATTTATTGCGGTCTTCTCTTGTATATACCTTATTATTTTTTCTGCGACGAGTGTACAACTCGTCTCACTCCCTCACACATATTCTTTCCGCTTTTCTTTTATTTGACAACGTGATTGAAATAAATTTGTATCCCATAGCGCTCAAACTCAAAAGGATATTTCTTTTTAATAAGAAAAGCAACACAACGCTTGGCCAAGGCTAATTGAATCCACTGCTTGCCCGATTATAACGTAAAAAAAAAAATACTAACGAAACTATAATCAAATTTATTCATCACCACCCAGCTACTTTTAATCAAATAAAATGGAATATGCATTTATCTCAATGAACAAAAAAAAAAAAAAAACTTAAAGCATGAAGGCTCCAACGCCATATGATAAATAAGTACAGATTGAAGTTGTGTGTTGTTAAACATGCATATTAAATTTAAAATAAAAATTTTGGACCGTTTAATACAAGTAATAAACTTTAAATGTCTTAGTAATCTCAATAGCTAACAGTAATAGGAGACACGCTATACATTAAACACTTGAAAATAATCCACATATCAATGACAGAAATTCTTATAACTAATAATTTGTTACTCATTGACTTGTTTTACATCCTGACACTTAAAAAAAATTATCCACTTAAACATCTACTTCATTTATCTCAAAAGTTCCTAATCAATAAATATTAAGGAAGCAATGATAGGAAAATGTACTGTATTAAAAATGAAAGAACGTTCATGAAAGAAAAAAAAAACAATTGACTAGTTAGATCCAAATAGTTTTAAAACATAAATGCTGAGGCCAAACTTGGACATTATTTTCGTTCATCCTGCAAAGGGACTCGACCAAACTTGAGTTTAACAACTTACAAATTTTACCGGTTTAACCATTTCTTTCAATGTTAAATGCGAGCCTAAATGTGAACTAAATTAAACAACAAAAAAAATGATAATATAAGTATTTATGTCATGATATTCTAGTTTTCATATTATCTTAGCACATGAAACTTTAAACAAGGAAGCCAACATTTAAAATCCATTTAGGATGATGATCAAAATCTTTTGCAACTAAAAAAACGCACTGAACACCACAAAGCAAAAGGAGATACTTACCCCCATTTTTAGAAAAGAAACTAAATAAAATCATGGAATTTGCATGCCAACTTTCAAACACATTTCCTTAAATATTCAAAGCTTTGTTACATGGTTATATGTAAACTAACATATAAAAATCTATGAGATCAGAGTAAAGACCATAACAGATTTTACAACAATCAAGTTCTCAAGGAAGGAGGCATAAAACCAAAATAACTCAAACAAAGTTAGAAATAGAAAGAAAGAAGAAGGACCACCAAAACTAATCCATCATGTTCATAATATCACCAAACTTCAATAGACATGCACGATCTTTAACAAAAGCATCAACGGATTTTAAACGGAGCCAAAACGGATCTTCTTCATGTAGTATATAACAAAAAAAGAACACCAAATAACGACTAGAAAGATTCGGGTGTTACCTTTGCGTAAATATCTCGCTGAAAAAATAATAATATGAAGCTACAATATTCTACCGATTTCCCAGTTAATAACGAATAACTTCAAGTCCACGAACTTGAAACCGCGAAACGGAAACCTTGAACTCCAGCTTAATTTTCAAACAAAAACCTTTTGAATACTGGTATTATCTCTCGGTACTTTTTTTTTTTTTGCTCTCTGTTTTTTCTTTGACTGTTTCACTGTTTTTTTTTATACTGTTTCTGATCTGTTTTTCTCCTCTCCGTTGCTTTTTGTTTTTTTTTTCTACTGTTTCTGATATGTCTATTCTCTGTTCGTTTTTTTTTTCTACTCTCCTGCTGATCTTTTTTTTTTTGTACGTGTAGGTGTGTGTTTATATAGGGTATGTGGGTGTTGTGTTGTGTGAGTGTGTGTGTGCAGCATATTAAAAGGGACGTGAAGGAGCAGGAGTTGGGGAAGTGGTGTTGGGTAGTTAGTTTAGGATGGGTTTTTAGAGAAGTTAGGGAGAATGGAAAGCTAAAGGATAATGTTGTGGAGTGATTTAAGGGACAAGGGTTTAAGGGGATTAGGAATGGGATTTTGGGAGGCTAGCGATGGTTGAGAGACGTGAGAGTGAGTTGCTGGTGAGGTTTAGGTTAGGGTGAGAATTTGTAGGGATAAAGGAGATGTGTAGGTGAGGTAATTAGAACTTTTTTAGGAAAATCTTTTTTTTTTTTAATTTGTTTTGTTTTGCTTAAAAAATATATCATAAAAATATTATCTAACCATCTTTAGACTACTAAAAATATAGAAAAGTCAAATGGCTAATCCAAAATAAAATATAACTAAGAAAACTACTAAAAATCACTAGCTTATTTATTAAAATCTAAATTAGAAGAAAAATATATTTTTTGTAAATTTTCTTTTCTTTTTAAAACAAAACTTATCCTAAAATGTGACTCTATTTTTGTAATTTTCAATAAACCTACTTAAAAATGAGATAAAAACCAGAATATATAATTTAGACTTTAAAGAAATATTTAAACACTAAAAGTGGTCAAAAATTAGGTGTTTACAGGAACTATATACCCGAGGGTTCCATCTCTTTCAGCAACGAGGACGCAGAAGGCATCATTCAACCGCATAATGATGCATTGATAATCTCTATTCTCATTTTTAAAACTCAAATTAAGCGTATTTTGATTGACCCAGGTAGCTCGGCCAACATCATCCGGTGGAGAGTGGTCAAACAGCTAAGGCTACTCGATCAAATTGTACCGGTTTCCCGGGTGCTCAGCGGATTCAACATGGCGAGCGAAACCACAAAGGGGGAGATGTCATTGCCGGTAAACATCGATGGCACTATCCAACAAACGGTGTTTTATGTAATCGAAGGAGATATGAAGTATAACGCATTACTGGGTAGACCCTGGATACATAGCATGAGGGCCGTGCCATCGACATTGCACCAGCTGCTGAAATTCCCGACTCCGGAGGGGATAAAAACCATCCGAGGTGAACAACCCGCTGCCAGGGAGATGTTTGCGGTCGAGGAAGCGACACCCCAGCCCAAAAAATCGGATCAAAAGGAAGAAGATTCAGCCGGGGGAAAGGACACCAAATAGCAATCAAAGCACTCCGGGTTAGATCCGGGGTATGAAGAGGATGATTTCAGTGTACCCAGATCATTCGTCATGCCAGATGACTCGGATGCAACCAAGTCAACAGTAGAGGAGCTGGAGCAGATCATCTTGTTCGAATATCTACCGGACAGAAAGGTATACCTGGGCACGGGGTTAACCTCAGAGCTTAGGAACAAGTTAATTGAATTTCTTCGAGCTAATACCGATTGTTTCGCATGGTCCCGTATAGATATGACAGGTATACCACCGGCAGTAACAACTCACAAGCTCATCTTGGACGGGAGGTTTCCCCCGGTAAAGCAGAAGAGAAGGCCTATGGCAGAAACAAAACATTCCTTCGTAAAAGACGAGGTAACAAAGCTTTTAAAAATAGGCTCTATCCGGGAGGTAAAGTACCCGGACTGGCTAGCTAACGTAGTAGTGGTGCCGAAGAAATGTAATAAATTTCGAATGTGTGTTGATTACAAGGATCTAAACAAAGCATGCCCGAAGGATTCATTTCCGTTGCCTCACATCGATAGAATGATCGATGTGACGGCCGGGCATGAGATGTTAAGTTTTCTCGATGCCTACTCCGGATATAACCAAATTCGGATGCACCTGGAGGATTAAGAGAAAACATCCTTTATTACCCAATACGCGACTTACTGCTATAATGTCATGCCTTTTGGATTAAAAAATGCCGGTGCAACATACCAACGCCTAGTTAATGGGATGTTCGAAGAACAAATAGGGAAAACAATAGAAGTTTATATTGACGACATGGTGGTCAAGTCCCTGGAAACAGAGGACCATTTAAAGCATTTGCAGGAAACCTTCGATATACTCCGCAAGTATAACATGAAGCGCAACCCGAAAAATGTGCCTTCGGTGTCCGGTCTGGCAAATTTTTGGGTTTCATGGTGTCAAACCGGGGGATTGAAATCAACCCGGACAAGATCAAGGCCATCGAGGATATTGAGGTAGTGAATAACGTCAAAGGAGTACAGAGGCTCACCGGAAGGATAGTGGCGCTGAGTCGCTTCATATCAAGGTCCTCGGACAAGAGTCATCGGTTCATCTCCTTACTAAGGAAGAAGAATGACTTCGTTTGGACACCGGAGTGCCAAAAGGCTTTACAAGAATTAAAACGATACTTGTCCAGCCCATCGCTGTTGCACACACCAAAGGCGGATGAACAACTTTTTCTCTACCTTGTTGTCTCCGAGGTAGCGGTAAGTGGCGTATTGGTCCGAGAAGAATCAGGTACGCAATTCCCTATTTATTATGTAAGTAGAACTTTGGGGGATGCGGAGACCCGTTATCCCCACTTGGAAAAATTGGCATTGGCATTGGTTAGTGCTTCTAGAAAGCTCAAACTCTACTTCCAATGCCATCCGATATGTGTAGTGACTACTTACCCCCTAAAAAACATCATGCACAAACCGGAATTATCGGGTAGACTAACTAAATGGGTTGTAGAAATTAGCGGATATGATATTGAATACAAACCTCGGACGACCATCAAATCCCAGATCTTGGCTGATTTTGTGGCGTATTTCACCCCGGCTAAGGTCCCCGAGGTTGAGAAAGAACTTCTACTGACCTCGGGGAAAGCCTCGGGTATTTTGTCGCTGTACACGGACGGAGCCTCGAAACTCAAAGGTTCCGGGCTAGGAATCCTTCTTAGAACCCCGGCCGGGGATGTCGTTCGACAATCCATTAGAACTGTTAAATTGAATAACAATGAAGCCAAGTATGAGGCTATGATTGCAGGTTTGGAATTAGCCCGGAGTATGGGGGCCGAAATAATCGAGGCAAAGTGCGATTCTCTTTTAGTCGTTAACCAGGTGAATGGCGTCTTCGAGGTCAAGGACGAACGGATGCAGAGGTATCTGGAAAAAATCCAAGTGATACTACACCGATTTAAAGAATAGACCGTACAACATGTACCGAGGGAGCAGAACAGTGAAGCCGATGCGTTGGCCAATTTGGGATCTTCGGTCCAAGGGGAAGAAATCAACCCCGGAACCACGGTGCACTTGATGAATACGGCGATAGAAAACGGACATGCCGAAATAAACATAATGGGTTTAACATGGGATTGGCGCAACAAGTACGTCGATTACTTGCGTGATGGAAAGCTCCCGAATGACCCGAAAGAATCGCGGTCATTAAGGACCAAAGCTGCGCGTTTCTGCTTGGTAGACGACCAATTATATCGGCGGTCTTTCTTTGGACCCCTGGCCAAGTGTTTGGGTCCCGGAGAAACGGAGTATGTGATGAGAGAGATGCACGAAGGAACCTGCGGCAACCATTCTGGTGCTGAAGCACTGGTCCGAAAGATTATCAGGGCCGGTTATTATTGGAACCAGATGGAGGAAGATTCAAAGAATTTTGTCCGAAAATATGACGGGTGTCAGAGACATGCACCGATGATTCATCAGCCCGGGGAGTTGTTGCATTCGATGGTGTCACCGTGGCCTTTCATGAAGTGGGAAATGGACATTGTTGGTCCGTTTCCATGGGCACCCGGTAAAGCCCGATTTATTTTATTTATGACCGACTATTTCTCCAAGTGAAGCACAGGCCTTTGAAAAAATTAGAGAAAAGGAGGTCATTGACTTCATATGGGACCACATCATCTATCGTTTCGGCATCCCTGTCGAGATAACTTGTGATAACGGTCCCCAGTTTGTGGGCGGAAAAGTCAACGATTTCCTCGAAGGGTTGGAGATCAAGAAAATTGTATCAACTCTATATCACCCGTGTGCGAACGGACAGGCAGAATCCACGAACAAGACAATAATCCAAAATCTGAGGAAAAGGCTTGAAGCATCAAAGCATCACTGGAGGGAAATATTACTGAAGGTATTGTGGTCTTACAGAACCACATCGAAATCAAGCACGGGAGAAACTCATTTCTCGTTGGTCTACGGGGCCGAAGCCCTTATTCCCGTAGAAGTTGGGGAACCGACTCTTCGGTTCAGCTATACCACCGAGCAGTCAAACGAGGAGGCCATGGCTGTAAAACTCGACCTCACGGATGAAGTTCACGAAAACGCGTTGGTCCGTATTGCAGCCCAGAAACAGAGAATGGAAAGGTACTACAATCGGAGAGCCAATTTTCGGCATATCCAAGTTGGGGACTTGGTGCTTCGGAAAGTCACCTTGAACACCAAGAATCCCAACGAAGGAAAACTGGGTCCGAACTGGGAAGAACCGTACAAGATAACCGAGATAACGGGCAAAGGATCGTACCAGTTGGAATCCATAGACGGGCAACAGTTGCGCAATAACTGGAATGTAGCTCATCTGAAAAGATACTACTGCTTTGGTATGGACTCCCCGTGTTTTTCTATTAATCTTTCTTTTTTGCAGGAAGTCAAGTACCGGATAAAGTTAGCATCTAGGCCTTAAAGCACATGTTACACTCTTTTCCTTAGTTCGATTTTGTACCAAAATGGGTTTTCCGACAAGGTTTTTAATGAGGCAATAAGTACAACGTGTTACTCGACGAAGACAAGGACAAACGCCCGGAAACTCGGGGTCAAACCCTACGAATGGGGACTTAATAGCGCTTACCCGATCTTGCATCCTGGATAAGCGCTGGGGGACTATTATACCCATTTCGGAGTTTGCCCCGGTTAGCGAAAATCGGAGGAGCTCAACAAAACAAAACCGGACCTTTTATATTAGGTTCGATGTAAGGACCAAATGATCAGAATGAATCGTGTCCACTCAGTATTTGCTACGGCAAAACCAAGAACCGGACCTTCTGCATTAGGTTTCGATGTAAGGACCAAACGATTAGAATGAATCGTGTCCATTTAGTATTTGCTACGGCAAAAGCAGAAGGAGGAAAAATTCATTCTCATGTATATAAATACTTGCAATGCAAAAATTATCGAAAGTTTGGATAATGATATCTCGGATGTCTTCTTGTTAAAACACTTTACCCCGATGATTATCGCCGTATTTCGGCATTACTTCATTCATATACCCTATTCCGGGCACTACGGTCGAAATTCGACAAAGGCAACAAGGTCATAGTGAACCGAGCCAAAATCGTTAATCCCACAAACGGGGACTTTTACATCAAAATTTAGCTAAGGCTAAGATTCAGGTGTCCGAGGAATACCGACCCTAAAACAAATAGCCGAAGAATACCGACCCTAAAAATGCCCATCGTGATTCGGAGACGTCCGAATTCACAAAGCATAAGATAAGTCCTACGGGCAAAAACTCCATAAAATTCCCGGACAAAATGTACCGGATGAAGAGAAAAGCCGATATTCAAGCACAGTCAGAAATAATGACTCCTTAAAACGGACCGACAATTCGGGCAGAAGTCATAACAAACATTCAAGCAACGTAAAGAATCAAGAAAAATGCATGTTCTATTTATACAAAGGATTTTTACATCGGAGACTCCTACAAAGGCAAAAAATAAAAGGCTAAGTACAGGCCCTAATATATTCGGTATGGCTGGATCCGGAATATTCTGACACTGTCCGCTCGGAGTCATCGGAGTCAGCCCTGAGGGCACCCTTAGCCTCTTCCTCGACCCTTTTAGCCTCGAGTATCAGGGCCGGAAGATTCGCAAAGCCATGCTCGACTTGCTCAAGGGTGATCCTCCGAGACTTCCACTTTTCATACTCAACAGCAATAGTAGTGTGAGCCTCGACGGCCTCCACGCTCTTTAGAGCTTCTTCCAAATCGGCCTCGGCCTGGGCTAGCTTTGCCACCAGAACATCCCGAGCCTCTTCGAGGACACTTTCCATTTGAATGTACGCCTCGAGCTCGGCCTTGAGAGTGTCATTAGCATCGGCCATCTCCCGGAGCTCGGTTTTTACATCATCACATATTTGGGCCCTCTTCTCCGCCTTCTCCTCAAAAACCCTTATACGCTCTTTGTATCGGGCACTCTCAGATTCGAGCAGCCGATGCCTCTTGGCCATGCTCGTGGGATCAGACTTGTCAGAGTCCAGCTCCTCCCGGAGTTGAGAAATGGTGGTTTCGAGCTCACCAAGCGTTGAGGAAAGACGGGTGTTATCTCGGTTAAGGCCGATCTTGTCCGCTTCGAGACGCCGGTTGTATTCGACCATCTCGGCCAGCTCACCCTTCAACTGACGATTTTCGGCCTTTGTTGCGTCAAGCTCGGGTTAGAGGTTTTGAAGAGTGACCGCTTGGTTCAAGCCGTCCTCCTTCACCCACAGAAGGTGCAGATATTTCTCCGTTTCTCGGCCTTGAGCATCCAGTTGGCCCTTGAGATCGTCCACCTTTTGCTGGGCACGGACGAAGGCTTCGTTGACGAGCACCATACTCTACAAAATGAGGCAAGTTAAACACTTGAATAGACGAGATTAAAATTCTCAATGAAATCATGCAAGGATGGCTGATAAACTTACCCGATTGCCCGCGTGCATACCCTCGTTAATGAGGCACTGCCAAGGGACTCCGTTCATCTTTCTTTTGTCCGAGTCCGAGACAAGGGGCCTCAGGTAGCTTGCCACACCCACCCGGCGAGAAAGAAAGCTGCAATCCTCGGAAACGGTGATCACAGCCGATCTCGTCCTCCTCGGTTCCACACTTGGGGCCGGAAAGGTGCGCACCAAGCTATCCCTGGCACTGGAATCGGTGGTCTGACTAGCCGCCCTTATGGCTCGAGGGATCAGGAGATGTCCGAAACCAGCAGCTTCGCCGGTAGCAGGAGGAGTGTCCCCGAACATTTCATCGAACTCATCCGGAGTTGGAGAACTCGGAGGGACCTCAACAACTTCGGCAAAGGCAGGGATCTCCGAAGTTGTGAGAGTCTCATAGTGGGGCAGCGGACCAACATACATGGGGACTGCGGTCAAGGAGACCGGCTCACTCCTTTGACCGGCTCCGGCAGCAGGTGTCTCCCGGATCTTCTTATCCTTTGTATAGGGGTTTCTTCGGAAGAAGCATCACCTGAAATATCAACGAATTCAATCGACCTTAAAGGAGCCGGGTAATGAATTTCTTCCCCACCTATGCGTAATGCCGGAGCCGAAGGTCCTTCCCCGGCTGAAGGAAATAGTGACACGGTGATACCCTCCTCCGGAATGGGAGCCACGAAAGGGGCCATACTGATCCTCCGAACGAGAAGCTCGGACTCTGTTTCATCCCTTAAAGTCCTAGCGACGCTCCTCGCCCTCTTCTTCGATTTTTGCCCTTTGTCCGAGGGCCATTTTCTCTTGGCGATGGCAGCAAGGATACGAGATGCACCCGTTGAATCGAACTCGGGTGTCGACGTTGCTGGTTCAGCTGCTGACTCAGACCTGGGATCCACCGAGCCCTTAGGTAAACCTGAAAATCGAAGATGTTACAGAAGGGTAGGAGATGCAATAAATACGGATATAAGCCAAATATTACTATGGTTCTGGGCGACCCATCGGCCACGTGACAGGTGTCCCCACGTCGGATCGTCATGGGCATGTTGGCTGAGGAGAGCAGTAACCTATTCGTTGAGATTCCGGACGACCGGAGGAATCCAACCCACGGCTAATATAAATAAGAAGACAAGTAGTGAGAAGGTGGAAGAACTGAAGTTCGACAAAACATACAAAAGAAATTATTAAGAGTTCAGACTTACGACTATTATTCCACTTTTCCGGAAAAGGCATGTAGTTGTTAGGGATAATGTCTGAGGTCCGCACCCGGACATATCGCTCCAACCAGCCCCGGTCTCTATCTTCGTCCATTTTTGAGAAAAATAGATTCCGGCTACGCTTTGCGAGTTTTATTACACCACCCCGGAACAACCTCGGGGAGTATAACCGTATTAAGTGGGCCAGCGTGAATTCCTTTTCTGTATTACTGGCCAACAGCCGGAGGCAAGCCACGGTCCTCCAAACAATCGGACCAATCTGCGCCAAGGTTACGTTGTAAGTCCGACACATGTCTAAGATGACCGGATCGACCGGGGGTCGAGCTTAAGGGTGAAAGGGTAAGTATAAACGTATAAGAAGCCTTCCCGATGGTCGGTGACTGATTCGCCTGGTCCGGGAGTAAAAACTTGAACTGAACGGGTGTCCCATCCACAATCAGCCCGGACTAAGTCGAGTTTTTCCTCGGTAATGGATGAGGGATATCGTCTCACATCAAACCCTCTATCGGATACTGGAGAAGGTTTTTCAACCTCAAATCTTTGTTGAAATTAGTTTTGGCCGGTACAATGTCCGAAGCAGTAGGCTCGAAGGTGATTTTTGCCTTAGGCGGTGAAGTTGGCTCGGTTCCTTGAGACGAAACCGAGGGAACATCGTGAGAAGTGGTCTCGGTGTGGGCAGACATTTGAAAATATGAAAATGAGAAATTTGAGTGAATTCGAAAGAGAAGCTAAAAAATGGAGCAAGGGAACAGACAAAGAATTCAAAAAATGGCAAAAACGGGAGGAAGAAGCAGCAGCACACTTAACAAAAATGGTTAAAGTGGAGAAGTTGGCAGAATCGTTCCTTTTTACGTAGTATAAGCAGCGAATCAACAAGAAATGTGAGTTGAAAGATGATAAGTGAAGAAGTGAAATGGAGAGGAAGTGAAGAATTGGAAAACAGAGAAGAAGAGAGTTGAAAAGGTAAAAATGTTCGAATTGAGAGGTGAAGGACGTTATATAGGCATGGATGATTGATGCGGTTACAGGACCCATCCAACCGGGGAGAGCCACGTGTCCCATAATTAATGAGAAGCGACTTGAAACGACGTGCGTTACGGTGGTTGTCAGAGCTGACCGCCCGGGATGGGACACATGGCTGATGACAGACGGGACGTGACGCAACTGTTCCCTCCAAAATGAAAAGATAAGAACGAGCATTCGAAACCACCGATTTTTGATTCATCCACTTCCCGTTACTCCGATAAAACTATGGACCGGGAAGTGTGGGGACTATCTGTATACGGTAAAAATTGGATATATGTTAAACCGGTAAGATCGGAGACCGAGGGAAGAAAGGGACAAACACTTGCACGGACTTTCTTTCTGAACCGGAGGAATGCTGGAACCGAAGCAAAGGAAGGGCATCATTTGGTCCAGCTTCTCCATAGCTGAGTTAGTCTTGGCCGTTGGTCCGGGTGATCTGTTACACAATCGCCACGCGTCAATACCGTTCTGCCACATTGTACTGCCAATCGTACGGGTGTCAGACCGTACGACCAACCTTATCCTTTTTAGGGTTTTTCTTTATTCTTTAGGGCCTTATGTTGTATGAAGCCCATGAGGTAAAACTATAAATAGGGGTCATTATCTTACTTTGAGGGGTTGACTTCTTGAACTCTACAACTTTTTGTAATAGAAAATATATACGAATTCTCTCTCTCTCTCTCAATATCAGATTTTGGTCCGGATTTATTGTGTTCGACTTTAGATTTGTGCAATCAAACAATATTCAACACATTTAGCATATACGTTTAGCGCAGACTATCAACTACCATCTAGATTATTCATAGTTGATTATATTCCATTTTCTATCAATTAAAGAATAGATTAAAGTTTTACCACATATCATATACCTCACTCATAAATTTAATTGATTATCCAAAGTTGGGGTAAACAAAGATAAATAATCATAAAGAGAAATTTGACCTCTTCTCTTGTCATCTTGACATAAATTTACCACTTACCTATGCAAACCTTAATCGGAGATTTAAAAAATCAAAAATAAAAGAAGGAAAGAAGATGCATCATATAAGTTTCTTCTTCATTTCGTATCATCAGAACATCAACGAAGAGGTTGCTTTATGACTAGTAACTTACTAGTTAATGGTGTCTTTGGTATGATGGAAAATCTTTTCTTATTTTTTCTGTTTGGCTTCACAAATATCTTGCAAAATATTTTTCTGTGTAAAATGTTTTCCTGAAAATAAGAAAAAATAGAGAAAAAGTTTCCCTTTGAGGGAAAACATTTTTCGGCTCAATAAAACACATCAATGCATCCCCAATCAGCTACTATACTATCCTTCCACCACACGTGGCCCCATCACTACCCCTACCCACCCCCACCCTTCCCTTGCCTACCTCCTCCCCCTCCCCCCCCCCCCCCCTTTCCAACCCCAATGGCCTCGTCTACCCCCTACCCCATCATCAGAAGTTGCACTCCTAATTAAAAAAAACCTCATAGTATCTGCTTTGAATATATGCAAATGCTTTTGAAATGACATTTTTTAACTTGCGTACCATACACAAAAAATGAATAGAAAAATCACTTTTTTTCCGAGAAAACATTTTCCATGAAAATCATGTTTCGTCGTTACCAAACACACCCTAAAACTTGAAAGTTGTAACATTTGCCAGAATACTTTTGAAAAAAAGAAGAAAGCAATCTTTCCTGTCCTGCATCTTTGAACTGCATCGAAATTGTTATCGCCATATCCGTTGCAAGATATATGAACATATCAACGGAATAGAGTTGGATGGAATCTCCAGAACAAGACTCAAAAGGAAATTTTCAATGTGATTATAAGTTCGATAATCAAAAATCAAAACTTTATTTGGGAAAACGTTACTGAAGGTACAAAAATACCGGGAGCATTTTGGGATACATAGTTACTGGGGGGAGTTAGCCAAAAAGCCTCAAGTCTTCAAAAATTGGTGCTTTGGCCACCATTTATGACGTCAGCATGTCAGACATGTGCTGTGTCAAATTCCAGCCCCAAATTTTTGAAAACTACACTTTAGCCCCTAACCCCCAACATTTTAATTACCCCCCAAAAAAAATTCCCTCCAAAAGCTCCTGATTTATCCACTTTTCAGATATCGTTTCCAGCGAAAGTTCTGGCTTTTCATCGAAAAATCAGTCCCCAGCAACTTAGTATGGCGTCGATTGCAGTCATAGACCATAGCCGTAGTGTATTATCAATTTATTATGACGTCGATTGCAATCATAAACCATAGTCGTAGTCCATTGTACATTTATTATGGCGTCGATTGCAGAATATATTATAATGGGTGGTGATTACATGAGTGAATAGGAGGAGGCCTCAAAATATTGGAATTGGATTTCTATGAGCAAGGTGACAGGATGATCGATGACGAAGAGTGTACGGACAAAAAATAATGCACAAATCTAGGGATCATGGATAGGTATACCATAAACCGATCATCGTCAATAGCTAACAGTTATCATTTAGGCTCGACTTCACGAATAGTCAATAATTTTCCATATGTTATGTATAGACCAAGGACAATATTTGTCTAAAAAGCCATAAGTAAATAAAATAAAATAAATAAAAGTACGTGCCACAATTTAAATATTATAATAACACTTTAACACACCATATGAGAGTCTCCATCAATTGAACACAAGATCAAAAGAGTTTTAGGACAAGTAATGGTACTTAAAGGCCAATATTTGTCTAAATAGCCATAATATTTTTTTTCAAAATGGACATACCACTATTTAAACATTATAATAACACTCTAATACATTATATAAGAGTCCTCATCCATTAAACACATGATTAAAAGAGTTTTAGGTTAAGTAATGGTACATAAAAGGCCAATATTTGTTTAAATAGCCATAAATAAATTAAAAAAATAAAAGGACATACCACTATTTAAACATTATAATAGCAATTTAACACATCAGATGAGAGTCCCCATTCATTAAACACATGATTAGAAGAGTTTTAGGATAAGTAATCGTACTTAAAAGGCCGATATATTATGTCTAAATAACCATAAATAATTTTTTTAAAAAAGGACATACCACTAATTAAACATTATAATAACACTTTAATAAATCATATGATAGTGCCCATCCATTAAACGAGAGTCTCCATCCATTAAACACATGATCAAAAGAGTTTTAGGACAAGTAATGATACTTAAAAGGCCAATATTTGTCTAAAAAGTGTCATAAATAATTTTTTTTTAAAAAGGATATACCACTATTGAAACATTATAATAACACTTTAATAAATCATATGAGAGCCCTCATTGGAAGAGCTATTTGATGAGACTTCATCAGATGATTGTACAAGATGTAACTAGATAGATAAAAGAGAAAAAAAGACCAGATGAGAAAAAATGATAAATAACTAAAGGAATTTTGGATTGGGTCAGGAATCCAAGTTAGGGGCAGTATGGATAAAAGCATTTCCTATGTTATACTATTCAATTATCGATGACGAATTGATTTGATAGTTTAGATATTGTTATTCATGATATTGATCCGATTCAAGATCATCGAGAGGTAATATTCATTCATTGAATTTACAGGCCAAAGATTTATCATCTCTATGGGATTAAATCCAGAGTTATTGTAAAGTAAAACACGCCAATTTATCATGAAAGGTAAAAGGGGATAAAGGAACCGTGTGTTGATTGTCCTGTAAATATAAGTTGTCTTCCTCCATATGTAAAAAGGGAATAAATAAATCAATTAAATTTTGGGATGCTTCATGAAGTGCTTCTTTCGAAGCTAAACTTCTGTTTATCCATATTTCGAGAAAAAGTATCTATTCATTCATTGAATTTACAGGCCAAAGATTTATCATCTCTGTGGGATTAAATCCAGAGTTATTGCAAAGTAAAACACGCCAATTTATCATGAAAGGTAAAAGGGGATAAAGGAACCGTGTGTTGATTGTCCTGTAAATATAAGTTGTCTTCCTCCATATGTAAAAAGGGAATAAATAAATCAATTAAATTTCGGGATGCTTCATGAAGTGCTTCTTTCGGAGCTAAACTTCTTTTTATCCATAGTTCGAGAAAAAGTACCTCTTGTTTTTCATTCCCATTCCCATAAGATTTTTATCTAAAAAGGCCACAGATAAATAAAAATAAAATAAATAAAAGGACATGTCACTATTTAAACATTATAATAACACTTTAATACATCATACGAGAGTCCCATTCATTGAACACATGATCAAAAGAGTTTTAGGACAAGTAATGATACTTAAAAGACCATTATTTGTCTAAAAAAGCCATAAATTAATAAAATAAAATAAAAAGAGGACTACCGCTATTTACACATTATAATAACACTTTAATACATCATATAAGAGTATTAATCCATTGAACACATGATCAAAAGTGTTTTAGGACAAGTAACGGTAATCATAACACTATTATCCAATTAGTCTAACAACAAGTTATTGTTCTCAAAGCACAACCTTATTCTAAGGATAACCATTGCTTGTGGTTAAACTCTTTGGATCATGGGTCTAATGGATGTGGGCTCTCATATGATATATTAAAGTGTTATTGTAATATTTAAATAGTATCAAGTCTTTTTATTTATTTTATTTATTTTATTTATTTATGGCTTTTTAGAAAAATATTAGTCTTTTAAGTACCATTACTTGTTTTAAAACTATTTTGATCATGTGTTCAATGGATGGGGACTCTCTGATGATGTATTAAAGTGTTATTATAATGTTTAATATCCTTTTTAATTTTATTTATTTATGACTTTTTTTAGAAAAATATTGACCTTTCAAGTATCATTACTTGTCTTAAAACTCTTTTGATTATGTGCTCAATGGATGGGGACTCTCATATAATGTATTAAAGTGTTATTATAACATTTAAATAGTGGAATGTACTTTTATTTATTTATGGATTTTTAGAAAAATATTTTCCTTGGTTTATATATAACATGTGGATAATTATTGAACATGCGCGAAGTCGAGCCTAAATGATAACTGTTAGCTATTGACAATGGTCGGTTTATAGTATACCTATCCACAACTCCTTAGATTTGTGCAATTTGGGGTTTGGGGTTGGGGATTTTTTATTTTTTACTTTTTTTTTTCCATTGGACTAGTGCAAATTCAGCATGCTTTTCATTCCAACGGTCGCCTTTATTTCTATGGTTTATCATCGACCAAAATGGTCTAAAATTGTCCTAGGCAGTGAGTTATTATAAACTAAGGTGGTTTATTTCCGGTTTGGCTAATAATTGACCCAGCAGGCCTGGCTTTATTTCGATTGACGGACCACAAATTTCACTACAACGGTAATAGAATAGAAAAAGCTTAAATTTACAAATTGAAAAATTCATCCTACCCTATATAAAACCGACCAAAAGTTCAAAACTCCTCCATTGTCTTTTTTCCTAAACAAACTCCTCCATTGTCTCTTTTCTTGATCAAACTCCTCCATTATCTTTCTTGATCAAACACTTCAATTCTCAGATACATAACAATCATTCTCAACTCTACTATCAACTCTATCTTCGTCATCACCATCAACACTAAACTCATCAATGGGGTCTGAGTAGGACTCACTCTCAGCTTCTGCACTTCTTTTTCTTCTTACATCTCGGCTAACTTCTTCACTTCTTCTTTTTATCCTTACGATCTATAGTAGAACGGGTTTGAACCTTATCACCAGAACGGGGGAGTATTTTTCCTCTACACCTAGGCATTTATACGATCTATATATAAACAATACAGACTTTGTTGAACCTTGATATAAGAACCATCACCCTCAACTCTCAACTATATCTGAACCATGTATCTGCACCATATGTATATGAACTATCCTGAACAGGGACGTGGCGGTTGTATCTAAACCATGCTCTTTTTTCAGATAGGGAATAAGAATAATCGACCAAAGGTCTATTAATAGACCATAATTTACAAAAGCAAAAAACACAAAAAGAAAGATTGAAACAAGCAAAATGAGTATATATAACATACATTTTGACGGAAAAACAGGCAAAAATTTAAAGGTTTTAGAAAGAAGCAGAACTTTATGAACGCTAGGTTTTTATGAAGATCGATTTTTTTAAAATCAAACCATACTTTTAAATAGGCAATATGGATCTTAAAATACTTCGCCACTGATGCAAAATTAATTAACATGCCTGAGGACGACGATTGGGGAGCTTCTGCGCTCTAGAGAGAAGAAAAATCAACTGGAGAGATTGGTCTTGATAGAGAATAGAGTGAAGAGAGAGAAGGAGACTTGCGCATATTTTAGGAGAAAGAGAGGGGCTTTGTATATTTTATTACAAGTCACATGGACTTAAGTGTATAACTTAAAACATCCAAACCTTTTAAAATTATGCAATATACCCCATTCCCCTATTTCTAAACCCTAATACCAAAAAATAATTGAAAAAGAAATTGAGTGGTGGCATTCCTAATTGAAACTTAAAAGTGGCTTCCTCCACGAATCTTCTCTAGTTACTGCTATATCGGGAAGAGTCCTCACAAAAAGGATTTGTGGGAGGAGGGGGGGGGGGGGGGGGGTGGCGGCTCATTACGGAGACGTTATCAAAAGAAAAAAATGATATAAATAGCCGCTCATCAAAATAATAGCCAACAAATGTATTTTTTTTTTGTGTGTGTGTATATATATATTGTATATTTGGCTAACGAATGTAATTACTTTGGCCGACCGGCCAAATGTGTAACTTGAACATGCCAAAAAGGGGTCCCCGTTTGTTAAGCCATGCCCATGCATGTCATTAATATTGCTGTTGTGATTGAAATAAAAGCAAATCATACAAGAAAAAGGAATTGCTACCCAAAGAAAAGAATCCAACAAGCTGTGTCATTTACTTTTCGCACTTTACTTTTGCCTTTTTATTTACAGTATTATATTGGTTTTGATCTAACAGTTTGTTGTATACGGTAAAAATCGGATTTATGCTAAACCGGTGAGACTGGGAATCGAGGGAAGAAAGAAACAAGCACGAGCATGAAGACTTTCTTTCGGACCGGAGGCATTGCACTAGAAGTGATTGATCAGAAGAGAGCGAAGGAAATCGTTTCGTCTGGCTTCTCCATGACCGAGTTGATCGTGGCCGTTAGTCCGGCTTCTCCATGACCGAGTTGATCGTGGCCGTTAGTCCGATTTTTACTTGGCCGAGTTGATTGTGGCAGTTAGTCCGGGTCATCAGTTACAAATATTGTCACGCGTCAAGACCGTTCTGCCACACTGTACTGCCAATCGTACGGGTGTCAGGCCGTACGACCCAACCTTATCCTTTTAGGGTTTTCTTTATTCAAAAGGGCTTTATGTTGTATAGAAGGCCCATAAGACAAAACTATATATAGGAGGAATTTTCCCTACTTTGGGGGGTTAGCTATTCAAGATCAAGAACATTGTAATAACAAAATATATAAAATCTCTCTCTCTCTCTGATATTGGTTCGGATTTGTGTGTTCTTCTTTAGCTTTATTTACTCATTAATACCTATCTATTACTTAATACATATATTTAGTGTAAATCATCAATTTCGATTCACTTGCTCACAACAATCACACATATAGACACATCTATTGCAGCAAATCCATATACATTTCCTACCAACCAAATAGATTAAAGTTCATCCACATACCCTATACCTCACTTACAAATTCAATTGATTACCTAAATTCAGGGTAAACAGTTTGGCGCCCACCGTGAGGCTAGGATAATAGTGGTCTTTGATCTTGGTTTCTATCTCTTACCTGTTAGGATCGAAAAAATCTTTTGTTCGTCTCTGTGAAAACGGACCAAATGGCAAACAGTGGATAATCTGGTCACGTCAATAACAATGAGATTGTGGCCGAAAATGAAGACAGTGGGCCACGGGGATTACCAGCAAATCCCGTCAACCCAAACCCCGTTAATTCGATGGAGGACCTCAACCGGCAAAAAACCGTGAATCAGGAGAATGCCGCTCCGCCGGCTACCGATCCCTTAAATACTCACAATTTAATTACTTTGTCCTAGACATAAGGCCGGATACCCCGGATGATACTAACTTACATTTAATTTTTAAAATGTTGCAGGAACAGAGGGCAGCTATTGCCGAACAAGGAGTAGCAATTGTTATATCCCGTATTTTGCGTATTCGGATAATTCGAGATAATTGCGGGAAGTTAAGGGCAAGGCTATATTTTTGACCTTGTTTAGCACACAAGTTGTTCATGAAAGTTTTGATGTGGAAATATTAAGAAAGACTAGGGGCAAAAAGGAAAATTCCCAAGGTGGCTCATGGAAGTATTAAGGAAAGTTTGGGGTTAAAAGTGAATTTTGGAAAGTTATAATTCATGAAACAAAATGGGCCAAGTGGCCATGTAATGTGGTGTGGGCCATGGCCCACATGGATGCATTATAATTAGAGAAAAGATGACTAATTTATCACATTTTTCATTCTCATCTTTTGGAAACTTGGAGAAGCTTGGAGAGAAAGAAAAAGAAAGGGGCCATATTCGGCCGTGGCTAGGGTAAAATTATGCCATAAGATTGATCAAGAAAAAAATAAATTTATTCTAGTTCCAACCAATTAGAACGTCCCTAACAACATGGAGTAGTTGTTGGAGCAAGCAAAGTCTTTATTGGTGCAATTTATTCACCCTAGCCGAGTGAGAAGTTGAAGAGTAAAGGTATGTGTTCAATCTCCTTTTACATGTGTTATGGATGATTTATGCATGTTGTAGCATGTAAAAATGGATGAAATTCATGAAACTTTGTGTGTTGGAGTTGAGCCGTGTAGGTGGGTGCTTGGCCGTGTATATGTTGTGTTGTGTAGGAATGATGAACTAATTTTATCTAGTATTTTGGTTGTTATTGTTATGGATTCTATGTTGAAAATGAAAGTTTGATGATTTTAGTTGAAGTTGTAAGTGTTGGAGAGTTGTTTTAGAAGCCAATGTAATTTGAATGTAGTTTCTTGTAATTATGGAAAACAATGTTGTTAGTGTGTGAATTGTTGGTGTAGTTCATGAATTTGAAGAAAGAAAATATGTTGTTATTGTTCTTGTTGAATTTGGAAGGTTTCGGGTGAAGTGGTACGTTAGTTGAATTGTTTGAAGTGTTCTTGAATCATGTTAGAATGATTTCGGATTAATACTTGAATGTGAAATCACTGATGTTAGCTTGACTATGTGTGGTTGAATTGAATATAAAACGAATGCCGTCGAATTATGTAAAAGGATTGCTAGTGTTAGAATGCATTTGAATTAATTGTTGAAGTTGGAGACATGATTGTTGGATTTGTTGTTGATAAATTGGCCGAGTTAGATTCTCGGGGATGGTGTGTTTACAGGGGAAATGCTGCCGAAATTTCGGCAGAATATAAATGAATTCATTTGAAGGACTAAGACAAGCATATGTCGATGAGTTTAATGATTATGTCAATTCTCTTGAATGTAGACTAGCAAGTTTGGACGAATAAGTGTAGCTAATTGGACGTGGGACAGGTATGTAAAGCTTACCTTTTCTTTCTTTTGGCATGTCATAGAGCTAAGTAAGCTATGATACTTATCTTGGGGTAATTCTATTCTTGATTCCGAGCTTGTTTGCGATTCTTATTCACTTCTTGATATGAGTATGCTTAGTATAGTCGAGATTATTATATGATTGAATAACGAGCAAAGCATAAAGATGTTCTTGTTTTTAAAAGAGTTCTATAAGTATTAATGTCCCTAACTTTCGTAGACGGTCTCAGATTGTTTTGGAAATGTTCGTAGAGGTTCCTATAATGAATAACGTTCATAACTTTCATGTGCTAACTCGGATTGTTTTGGAAATGCTCGTAGAGGTTTCTATAATGAATAACGTTCATAAATGTCATAAGCGAACTCGGATTGTTTTAGAAACGTTCATGGGGGGTTCTATAATGAATGATGTCCATAACGATATTTGAAAGGTATTTGGTATAATTGTTGCTTTAATTTTCCAGAAATAGCTTCTGAAACGTTCGTAGAAGGTTCTGTACTTCAAACGCTCATAACTTTCTTATACTAAGTCGGATTGACCCGAAACTTGTTTCTGAATCTTCAGGCGTCGGTAAGTATACTTATCCATCGAGCCTTAAAAGTTGATTTATGTGCGTTTAGTTCTCACTACTCTGCTCGTGCATATGGTTGTTAACTTTCTTATGCCAACTCGGATTAACTTGAAACGTGTTTAGGATTTACTAATGATTTCGAGAAAAATCGGTTTTGTACTAAAGGAAGCATAAAGTTGATTTCAAAAACCACTCCGAAGGGGGTGCGAGATTTTACTATTTCGTTTTATTTACGATTTATGTTATACTCCATAGCATCATTTCTTTGTATTGATATTCGTGGGTTAGGTTGTGTTGACACCATTAGCATTAGGGGCTATTATTATCATCATTATTATTATGTCGGGACCAGCATGCTCGATGGGGCCAGGATAGTATTATGTCGGAACCGGCATGCCCGAAGGGGCCATCATTATTATTATGTCGGGACCGGCATGCCCGATGGGGCCAGGATAGTATTATGTCGGAACCGGCATGCCCGAAGGGGCCATCATTATTATTATGTTGGGACCGGCATGCCCGAAGGGGCCAGGATAGTATTATGTCGGAACATGCCCGAAGGGGCCATCATTATTATTATGTTGGGACCGACATGCCCGAAGGGGCCAGGATAGTATTATATCGGAACCGGCATGCCCGAAGGGGCCATCATTATTATTATGCTGGAAGCGGCATGCCCGAAGGGGCCAGGATAGTATTATGCCGGAAGCAGCATGCCCGAAGGGGCCATCATTGTTACTATGCTGGAAGCGGCTGTCCGAAGGGACTATTGTGTTATTAGCTGGGAGCGGCCGTCCGAAGGGGCCATCATTGTTACTATGCTGGAAGCGGCTGTCCGAAGGGACTATTGTGTTATTAGCTGGGAGCGGCCGTCCGAAGGGACTATTGGGATACTACATTTATATTGTGTATGTTAAAGTTGTGTAAGGAACTGCAGGGCACGGTTTAAAATGCTATTCCAGGTTACTTCCGGGTTGCTTCTAAACTGGTTTACTGTTACGCCTTTCCTTGTTTATGATTCAGTGATGCTTTACATATTCAGTACATATTCCGTACTGACCCCCTTTCTTCGAGGGATGCATTTCATGCCATGCAGGTACACCCAGATGAGTAGAAGACTTTGCTAAAGGTGTTCTAGCGGGATTGGCGAGCTCCATCTCGGTTCGGAGTGTTGCCGGGTCAAAGTACTTATGTCATGGTATTTGTATATGTTAGAGACTTTGCAGACAGTGTCCTGTGGATAGGGCGTCGAGAAGTGCGAATCATTTATAGATGTTTAAAGAGTATGTATTTTCAGATGACTTCAGTTGATTTGAAGTACGTAATTGATTGAAAGTTTTTCATAATCTGTATAAAGATAATGACTTCTATTTAGAAAAGTTTCATGTTTTAAAAGTTTTTGTAATGACAGGTTTTGGTAAAGCGAATGTCTAAGGGTTCGCTCGACTCTGATGAGAGTCGGGTGCCCGTCATGTCCTATCAAGATGAGGGTGTGACAGCAATAGCCCAGTTGCAAAGCAAAAATGATGAAACAGCCCCGGAGAGGACCAAAGGTGTTGCCGAACCCAAAAGGGGCGAAACACGGATGGTCAAGAGTAATGGGTCCAGAGCTGGTTCATCCACCGAAGTTCTGAGAATGCTTGAAACATTGGCGAAGCGGGTAGACTCGACTGAGAAGAGGGTGGAAACATATAACTCTCGAGTGGACCAGATCCCGGGGGCTCCGCCTATTCTGAAAGGATCGGATTCGAAAAAGTACATTCAGAGGCCTTTTCCTCCGAGTGCGGCTCCGAAATTGATCCCGAAGAGGTTCAAAATGTCGGATATCCAGAAATATGATGGCACAACGGACCCTCAGGAGCACGTGACTTCATACACCTGTGCCATAAAATGCAATGATGTTGAAGAGGATGAAATTGAATCCGTGTTGTTGAAAAAGTTTGGGAAAACTCTGTCGAAGGGAGCATTGACGTGGTACGACCATCTGCCCGAGAATTCAATCACTTCCTTCGAAATGCTCGCGGATGCGTTCATAAAAACTCATGCCGGTGCCAAAAAGATGCAGGCCCGTAAGGCGGATATTTTCCGTATAGCCCAAAGGGATGATGAGTTATTGCGTGAATTTGTCAACCGGTTCCAAAGGGAACAGATGGAGCTCCCTCTGGTTCCGGAGGAATGGGCTGCACAAGCTTTTACCAAAGGGCTCAATCCTCGGAGCTCGAAAGCCTCGTTCAAACTAAAGGAAAATTTTCTAGAATACGAGGCTGTGACCTGGGCGGATACATAACAGATACGAATCGAAGATTCGGGTAGAGGATGACCAACTCGAGCTTCCCCCGGGGCCCTTGAATATCAACAAAAGCTCAGAGAGATCGCGAAAAAATTACGAACCGGAGTCCAGACCATCGAGGGAAAGGTATCGGCCATACTCCTATTCGGAAAAGCCAAGCTTCAGGTTGGAAAAATCAAGGGTTGGCCCGAGTCAATTCTCCGGTTGGGGTGATAAACGGACCGAGCGCCCATCGAACAGTCGAGGTCTCTCATTTAAGAGCGATGCCAGAAACTCGGCCAGAAACAAATACTAGCCAAGGATATCAAAGTACAACTTCAACGTCAACACTTTGGACCTCATCTCGGCTATTGGCCGTATCGAAGAAGCAAGATGACCGAGACCACTAAGGTCAGACCCGAGCCAACGGGACCCGACTGTGATGTATGAATATCATGGAACCCATGGGCACAGAACTGAGGACTGTCGCCAGTTAAGAGAGGAGGTGGCTCGGTTACTGAAGAATGGCTACCTTCAAGAATTGCTAAGTGAACGAGCTAAAGGCCACTACAAGGAAAGGGAATCTCATAAACGGGCCGAACCAGTGGAACCTCAGCATATAATCAACATGATAATCGGGGGTACCGATACCCCTCGAGAGCCGATGATGAAACGGACGAAGGTTTCCATTGTGCGTGAGAAGCGCAGCCGGGATTACTTACCCGAGGGTTCCATCTCTTTCAACAACGAGGATGCAGAAGGCATCATTCAACTGCACAATGATGCATTGGTAATCTCTATTCCTAGTTTTAAATCGCAAGTTAAACGTACTTTGATTGATCCAGGTAGCTCGGCCAACATCATCCGGTGGAGAGTGGTTGAACAACTAAGGCTACTCGATCAGATCGTACCGGTAACCCGAGTGCTCAGCGAGTTAAATATGGCGAGTGAAACCATGAAGGGGGAGATCTCTTTGCCAGTCAACATTGACGGCACTATCCAGCAAACGGTGTTCTATGTAATCGAAAGAGATATGAAGTATAATGCATTGCTGGGTAGACCTTGGATACATAGCATGAGGGCCGTGCCATCGACATTACATCAGCTTCTGAAATTCCCGACCCAGAAGGGGATAAAAACCATCCGAGGTAAACAGCCCACTGCAAGGGAGATGTTCGCGGTCGAGGAAGCGTCACCTCTTCCCAAAAAATCAGATAAAAAAGAAGATGAGTCAACCGGGGGAAAGGACTCAAAATAGCAATTAAAGTACACGGGTTCGACAACTAAGCAGAAGGGGTTGGACCCGGGGTATGAAGAGGATGATTTCGGTGTACCCAGATCATTCTTCTTGTCGGATGACTTGGATGCAACCAAGTCAATAGTAGAGGAGTTGGAGCAAATCATCTTGTTTCGAATATCAACCGAACAGAAAGGTATACCTGGGCACGGGGTTAACCTCGGAGATCAGGAACAAGTTAATTAAATTTCTTCAAACTAATGTCGATTGCTTTGCATGGTCCCATATAGATATGACAGGTGTGCCACCGGAAGTAACAACTCACAAGCTCAGCCTAGACGGGAGGTTCCCCCCGGTGAAGCAGAAGAGAAGGCCCATGGCAGAGGTAAAACACGCCTTCGTAAAGGATGAGGTAACGAAGCTTTTGAAAATAGGCTCTATCCAGGAGGTAAAATACCCGAACTGGCTAGCTAACATAGTAGTGGTGCCGAAAAAAGGTAATAAATTTCAATTGTGCATTGATTATAAGGATCTAAACAAAGCATGCCCGAAGGATTCATTTCCGTTGCCTCACATCGATAGAATGATCGATATGACGACCGGACATGAGATGTTAGGTTTTTTGACGCTTACTCCGGGTATAACCAAATCTGTATGCACCCGGAGAATCAAGAGAAACATCCTTTATTACCCGGTATGGGACTTACTGTTACAATGTCATGCCCTTCGGATTAAAAAATGCCGGTGCAACTTACTAATGCCTAGTTAATGGAATGTTTGAAGAACAGATAGGGAAAATAATAGAAGTTTATATTGACGACATGGTGCTCAAGTCCTTGGAAACAGAGGACCATTTAAAGCATTTGCAGGAAACCTTCGATGTACTCCGCAAGTACAACATAAAGCTTAACCCGAAAAAATATGCCTTCGGTGTCCGATCTGGTAAATTTTTGGGTTTTATGGTGTCAAACCGGGGGATTGAAATCAACTCGGATAAGATCAAATCCATCGAGGATATTGAGGTGGTGAATAACGTCAAAGGAGTACAGAGGCTCACCGGAAGGATAGCGGTGCTGAGTTGTTTCATATCGAGGTTTTCGGATAAGAGTCACCGTTTTTTCTCCTTACTAAGGAAGAAGAATGACTTCGTTTGGACACTGGAGAATCAAAGAGCTTTGCAAGAATTGAAAAGGTACTTGTCCAGCCCGCTACTACTGCACACACCGAAAGCGGACGAGCAACTTTTTCTCTACCTTGCCGTTTCCGAGGTAGCGGTAAGTAGTGTTTTGGTCCGAGAAGAATCAGGTACGCAATTCCCTATATATTATGTGAGTAGAACTTTAGGGGATGCGGAGACCCGTTATCCCCACCTAGAAAAGTTGGCATTGGCATTGATAAGTGCTTCTAGAAAGCTCAAGCCTTACTTTCAATGCCATCCGATATGTGTAGTGATTGCTTACCCCCTAAAGAACATCATGCATAAACCATAATTATTGGGTAGACTAACTAAATGGGCCGTAGAGATTAGCGGATATGATATCGAATACAATCCTCGGACGACCATCAAGTCCCAGATCTTGGTCGATTTTGTGGCAGACTTCACCCCGGCTATGGTCCCCGAGGTTGCGAAAGAACTTCTGCTAACCTCGGGGAAAGCTTCCGGTATTTGGTCGCTACACACGGACGGGGCCTCGAACCTCAAAGGTTCCGAGCTAGGAATCGTCCTTAGAACCCTCGCCAGGGATGCCGTTCGACAATCCATTAGAACTGTTAAATTGACTAACAATGAAGCCGAGTATGAGGCTATGATTGCAGGTTTGGAATTAGCTCGGAGTATGGGGGCCGAAATAATTGAAGCAAAGTGCGACTCTCTCTTGGTCGTTAACCAGGTGAATGGCGTCTTCGAGGTCAAGGACGAATGGATGCAAAGGTATCTGGAAAAAATCCAAGTGATACTACACCGTTTTAAAGAATGGACCATGCAGCATGTACCCAGGGAGCAGAACAGCGAAGCCGATGCATTGTCCAATTTGGGATCTTCAGTCGAAGGGGAAGAAATCAACCCCGGGACTATGGTGCACATGATGAATTTGGCGATAGAAAACGGACATGCTGAAATAAACACAATGGATTTAACTTGGGATTGGCGCAACAAGTACATCGACTACTTGCGAGATGGAAAGCTCCCGAGTGACCCAAAAGAATCACGATCACTAAGGACAAAAGCTACACGTTTCTGTTTGGTAGACGGCCAATTGTATCGACGGTCTTTCTTCGGACCCCTGGCCAAGTGTTTGGGTCCCGGAGGACCCGAGTATGTGATGAGAGAAGTACACGAGGGGACCTGCGGCAATCACTCCGGTGCTGAAGCCTTGGTCCGAAAAATTATCAGAGCCGGTTACTACTGGAACTGGATGGAGGAAGATTCAAAGAATTTTATCCGGAAATGTGACGGGTGTCAAAGACATGCCCTGATGATTCATCAGCCCGGGGAGTTGCTGCACTCAGTGATGTCACCTTGGCCCTTCACGAAGTGGGGAATGGACATTGTTGGTCCATTTCCAAGGGCACCAGGTAAGGCCCGTTTTATTTTGTTTATGACTGACTATTTCTCCAAATGGGTTGAAGCGCAGGCCTTAGAAAAAATTAGAGAAAAGAAAGTTATTAACTTCATATGGGACCACATTATTTGTCGTTTCGGCATCCCGGCCGAGATAACTTGTGATAATGGTCCTCAGTTAGTCGGCGGCAAAGTCAGTGATTTCCTCGAAGGGTTGAAGATTAAGAAAATCGTATCAACTCCATATCACCTGTGTGCGAACGGACAGGCGGAATCCACGAATAAAAATCTGAGGAAAAGACTTGAAACATCAAAGCATCACTGGAGGGAAGTACTACCAGAGGTATTGTGGGCTTACAAAACCACATCGAAATCAAGCACGGGAGAAACACCTTTCTCGTTAGTCTACGGGGCCGAAGCCCTCATTCCCGTAGAAGTTGGTGAACCGAGTCTCCAGTTCAGGTACTCCACTGATGAGTTAAACGAGGAGGCCATGGCCGTAAAACTCGATCTCACGGATGAATTTCGTGAAAACGCGTTGATCCATATTGCAGCCCAGGAGCAGAGAATGGAAGGGTACTACAACCGGAAGGCCAATTTTTGACATTTCCAAGTTGGGGACTTGGTGCTTTGGAAAGTTACCTTGAACACCAAGAATCCCAACGATGGAAAACTGGGTCCGAACTGGGAAGGTCCGTACAAGATAACCGAGGTAACGGGCAAAGGATCGTATCAGCTGGAATCCATGGACGGGCAACGATTGCGCAATAACTGGAATGCGGCTCATTTGAAGAGATACTACTGCTAAGGTATGGACACCTTGTGTTTATTTATTAACCTTTTTTTTTTTTGCAGGAAGTCAAGTACCGGATAAAGTTAGGAGCTAGGTGTGAAAACACGTGTTGCACTCTTTTCCTTAGTATGGTTTTGTCCCAAAATGGGTTTTCCAACGAGGTTTTTAATGAGGTAATAAGTACAACGTGTTACTAGATAAAGACGAGGACAAATTCTCAGAAACTCGGGGCCACACCCTACGAGTGGGGACTTGATATTGCTTACCCGATCTTGCAGCCCGGATAAGCACTAGGGGACTCCTATACCCACATCAAGGTTTACCCCGGTTAATCGAAAACGGAGGAGATTTTTCTATTTCCCATCTTCTTCTAAAGCCGGACCTTCTGTATTAGGTTTCGATATAAGGACCAAACGATCAGAATGAATCGTGTCCACTTAGTATTTGGTACGGCAAAAACAGAAGGAAACGGACAAAATTCTCATATCATGTACGTACAAATACTTGCAATACAAAGATTATCGAAAGTTCGGATTATTACATTTTGGATACGTATTCTTGTTAAAACACCCTACCCCAGTGATTACTGCCGAATTTTGGCATCGCTTTATTCATATACCCTACTCCGGGCACTACTGTCGAAATTGGACAAAGGCAAAAAGGTCACATTGAACCGAGCCAAAATCAAAACACCCTCGAATGGGGACTGCTACATCAGAAATTGGTAAGACAAGGATTCAGGTGTCAGAACCTAATCTATGATAAGTGAATAGCCAAAAAAATATCGGCTCTAAAAATGCCTAACGTGATTCGGAGACGTCAGAATTCACAAAGCATAAATAAGTCCAACGGGCAAACCACTCGATCAAATTCCTGGACAAAACGTACCGGACGAAGAGAAAAGCCAATATTCAGGCACAGTAAAAAAAAATGACTCCTAGTCTCCGCTCGTCCTTAAAACGGACCGCAATTCGGGCAAAAGTCATAACAAGCATTCAAGCAAAAGAATAAAGAAAGTCAACAAGAAAAAAGCACATTTCATATATGTAAGGTTTTTTACACCTGAAATTCCTACGAAGTTGAAAAACAAAAATCAAGCCAAAAAGACAAAAGACAAGATAAAGGCTAAATACAGGCCCTGGTCTATCCGGTGTGGCTGGATCCAGAATGTTCGGATACTGTCCGCTCGGAATCTTCGGAGTCCGTATCGAGGGCTCTCTTAGGTTCTTCCTCGATTCATTTAGCTTCGAGTATCGGGGTCGGGAGATCTGCAAAGCCATGCTCGGCTTGCTCAACGGTGGCCCTCTGAGACTTCCTCCCTTCATACTCCACTGCAATCGTGGTATGAACCTCGGCAGCCTCCACACTCCTAAGGGCTTCTACTAAATCGGCCTCAGCCTGGGCCAGCTTGGCCACTAATTCATCCCTCTCTTCATCAAGGACTCTTTGGATTTGAGTGGCCAACTCGAGCTCGGCTTTGAGAAGATCATTAGCCTTGGCCGTCTCCTCGAGTTCGGTTTTCAGCTCATCGCATATCCGGGCCCTGTCCTCGGCTTTTTGCTCGAACACCCTTATCCTCTCCTTGTACTTAGCACTCTCAGATTCAAGCAGCTGATGTCTTTCGGCCATGTTCACGGCATCTAACTTGACCGAGTTAAGCTCCCCCTGGAGGTGAGAGATAGTGGTTTTGAGCTCACCAAGCCTCGAATAAAAACGAGCGTTATCTTGGCTAAGGCCGACCATGTCCGCTTCCAGAAGCCAGTTCTTTTCGACCATCCCGGCCAACTCATTCTTTAACCGAAGGTTTTCGGCCTTCGCTGCTTCGAGCTAGGGTTGAAGGTTGGAAAGGGCAACAGCTCGGTTCAATTCATCCTCCTTACCTCGCAAAAGGTGTTGGAACTTCTCCGTTTCACGACCCTAGGCATCCAGCTGGCCCTTAAGGTCATCAACTTCATGCTGATCGGATGAAGGCTTCATTGACGAGCACCACACTCCGTAAAAGAAACGAGAAGTTAAACCTCGGATAAATGAGAAGCTAAAATTCCCATTGAATTATGCAAGGATAGGTTGATAATCTTACTCGATTGCCCGCGTGCATGCCCTCATTAATGAGACTCTGCCAGGGGACTCCGTTCATTTTCCGTTTATCCGAATCCGAGACGAGGGGCCTCAGATAGCTTGCTACTCCTACAGGACGAGACAAAAAGCTGCAGTCCTCGGGGACGGTAATCACAACCAATCTTGTCCTCCTAGGTTCCACACTTGGGGCAGGGAAGATGCGCACCAGGCTATCCCTTGCACCAGTCTCGGTGGACCGGCTAGCTGCCCTCGTGACTCGAGGGATAGGGAGATGTCCGAAACCGGCAGCTTCTTCGGTAGCAGGAGGAGTATCCGAAAACATATCATCAAAATTACCCGACCTCGAAGCTGGAGTTGGAGAATTCGGAGCAGCCTCAGCAGCCTCGGTAGAGGCAGGGACCTCGAAAGTTGTAGCAGTCTCGTAGCCAGGCAGTGGACCAACATCCATTGGAGCCTCGGTCTCGGGGACCGGCTCAGCCCTCTGATCGGCTTCGGCAGCTGGTGCATGCCCGGACCTTCTGGTCCTTTGCAAGGGAGTCTCTTCGGATGAAGCATCACTTGAAATATCAACATATTCAATCGACCTTAGAGGAGTCGGGCACTGAACTTCTTCCCCACCTGTGTGTAATGTCGGAGCTGACGGTCCTTCTCCGGCTGAAGGAAGTGATGAAATGGTGGTATCCTCCTCCGGAATAGAAGCAACGGCAGGGGTCACACTGATCCTCCGGACGAGAAAATCGGGCTCTGTTTCGTCTCTTAGAGTCCGAACGACGCTCCTTGCCCTCTTTTTCGATTTTTGCCCTTTGTCAGAGGGGTTTCTCCTCCTCTTGTTGCCAGCAGCAATAATACGGGATTTACCCGCTAAATCAAATTTGGGTGCCAGCGCAGCGGGTTCGACCACTGGCTCCGGTCTTGGGTCCACCGAGCCCTTGGGTAAACCTGAATACCGAACATGTTATAAAAAGGAAAACGTAGAAAATTCAATGAATACCGACCCAAGTATAGTATTACCGTGGTTTTGAGCGACCCATCGGCTATGCGACAGGAGTCCCCATGTCCGTGCTTCATGGTTGTGTTGGCTAAGGAGAGCACCAACCCATTCGTTCATGTTCCGGACAACCGGAGGTATCCATGCCAAGGCTGGTATAAAGAAGGGGACAAATCGTGATAATGTGAAAGGACTAGTGTTTGAATGCTTTGTCAAAGGTAACTATTAAAAGAGCTGAGACACTTACGATTATCATTCCACCTCCCCGGAAAGGGCATATAGTTGGCCAGAATAATGTCTGCGGTCCTCACCTGGACGTAGCGCTCTAGCCAACCTCGGTCTCTATCTTCATCCATCTTCGAAAAGATTGGGTTCCGGCTTCGCTTGGCGAGCTTTATTACACCCCCTCGAAACAACCTCGGGGAATATAATCGGATGAAGTGAGCCATCGTAGACTCTTTCTTCAAGTTGTTGGCCAACAGCCGGAGGCAGGCCACGGTCCTTCAGACTATCGGACCAATCTGGGCCAAGGTTACATTATATATCCGACACATATCCAAAATAACCGGGTCGATTGGGGGGTCGAGCTTGAGTGTAAAAGGATAGGTGTAAACGTACAGGAAGCCCTCCCGATGATCAGTGATCGATTCATCAGGTCCGGGGGCAAACACTTGTACTGGACGGTTATCCCATCCGCAATCAGCCCGGACTTGATCAAGTTTGTCCTCGCTAATGGACGACGGTTACCGTCTTACATCAAACCCTCTATCAGCAACCGGAGAAGGCTTCTCAACTTCAAAATCCTTGTTATAGTTGGGTTTGGACGGTACAATGTCCAAAGTAGTGGGCTCAAAGGCGATTTTTCCCTTGGGTTGTGAAGTTGGCTCGGTTCCTTGAGAAGAAACCGAGGGAACATCATGGGAGGTGGTTTCGGTGTTGCCAGACATTTGGAAGTTATGGAAAAGGAGATTGGCGAATTTGAAAAGGGAGAAGGAATAAGTTAAAAAATAAGAGTGAAGGAGCAGTTGAAAAAATTCAAAATGGCAAAGTGAGAAGAAACAAAGCAACACTTTCGATAGGAAAACAACTAATTATGAAGAAGTTGGCAGAGTTGGTTTTCTTACACACAATATAAGTAACGAATCGAGGGGAGAAAACGGTTGAAATCAGCAAAGAAATATGAGATGAAGATGATTAGAAATGGAGAAGAAGAAAGAGAAGTAGTAAAATGGAGAAATGAAAAGGTTAAAGGCCTTATATAGGCATGGGAACCGAGACAGTTACAGATCCCAGCCAACCGGGGGATGCCACGTGTCCCACAATTAATGAGATGTGATTTGAAATGACGTGCGTTACAGCGGTTGTCAAAGTTGGCCGTTCGGGATAGGATACGTGGCTAATGGCAGAGGGACGTGACGCAACTGTTCCCACCAAAATGAAAAGATAAGAACGAGCTTATGGAACCACCGGTTTCGTGACTCATCCACTTCCCGTTACTCCGATAAAACTACGGTCCGGAAAGTGTGGGGACTATCTGTATACGGTAAAAATCGAATTTATGCTAGACCGGTGAGACCGGGAATCGAGGAAAGAAAGAAATAAGCACGAGCATGAAGACTTTCTCTCGGATCGGAGGCATTGCACTAGAAGTGATTGATCAGAAGAGAGCGAAGGAAATCCTTTGGTCCGGCTTCTCCATGACCGAGTTGATCGTGGCCGTTAGTCCGGCTTCTCCATGACCGAGTTGATCGTGGCCGTTAGTCCGGTTTTTCCATAGTCGAGTTGATCGTGGCCGTTAGTCCGGGTCATCAGTTATAAAAATTGCCACGCGTCAAGACCGTTCTGCCACACTGTACTGCCAATCGTACGGGTGTCAGGCCGTATGACCCAACCTTATCCTTTTAGGGTTTTCTTTATTCAAAAGGACTTTATGTTGTATAGAAGGCCCATAAGGCAAAACTATAAATAGGAGGCATTTTCCCTACTTTGGGGGGTTAGCTATTCAAGATCAAGAACATTGTAATAGCAAAATATATAAAATCTCTCTTTCTCTCTCTGATATTGGTCCGGATTTGTGTGTTCTTCTTTAGCTTTATTTACTCATCCAATACCTATATATTACTTAATACATATATTTAGTGTAAATCATCAATTTCGATTCACTTGCTCACAACAATCACACATATAGACACATCTGTTGCAGCAAATCCATATACATTTCCTACCAACCAAATAGATTAAAGTTCATCAACATATTCTATACATCACTTATAAATTCAATTGATTACCTAAATTCGGGGTAAACATTTGTGTGTGCAGAAAAGTTTATTTATAATTAATTAGTCGACTAAGATTAATCTCATCGACTAATAATTTTTAAGGCACAATTCAACCCCTATTCTTTTACAGAAACATTAATTCATTTTCTTAAATCCTCGTTATCTTACTGGGGATGATCTAAAGCAATTTGCAACAAAAACAAAATGGTCTTATAGACCCTCTTATTATCTCTAAAGGGGTATAATAATGATGACAGATTCTTTTCGAGTCCTTTTATTTAAAAAAATAAATAAAATTAATGGAAGGCCAAGCCAATCTTGATGAAAAATAGAGAAATACAAGTAAATGATTAGGGACTTCTTTTTAAGTCCTTTTTAAACAATAATCGAAAACAATAATCGAAGACCAAGTCAATCTTGATGCAACATAGAGAAATACAAGTAAATGGTTAGGTACTTTTTTTTAAGTCCTTTTCTAACGTAAAGTAAAGACCAATCCAATCATACAAGTAGTCACAAAAGTGATACTTTACCCAGAGGCGGATCTAGGATTTGGAGGTGACGGGTGTCACAATTTTCTTCAATATACATCTTGTAGGAACGTATATTTGGGTCGGATTCATCTCTTTTGAGTTTTCGGGTCAACTTAATAGGCCGTTTTTTATTTGCAAATATGAAAATTATATCTCTAAAATCAAGAAACGAACATAATTAGCATCTTAAATAAGGAATCACCCCCATTAACAATAGAAGTAAAATCAATATTTTCACCAAGGAGCTTACATCTTTTATGTATATTAAAAAAAGAACTTGCACAAGTAAAATAACATCTTCAATAAGGAAATTACACCAATTAAAATAAGAAAAATTATAGAAAAGCTCTTCAATAGGTAAAATACATCCCATAAGTAAATGTAGAATTAGATAAACTATAAGTTCTCAAAAATAAATCATAAATTTCATGTTTTTTCTAAGCAATGCTTATGAAATTTCCATCACAATTTAAGTAGCGAATTGATTTAAATTGAATTTAACAATTATAGAAAAGCACGAATTTTTATAATACACTCCCTCCGTCCATTTGTATTTATCCACTATACTAAAATAGATGTCCACTTTTACTTTTAAGTTGTATAGTTTGAAAACCCAAGACATAATTTACCATTTTATACCTATTTTACCTTTATTATTAAGTACTCCAATTCATTTCTCATTTTATTTATTGATTATTACGAGTGTTCCAAGTCAAATATAGACAAGTAAACATGGACGTAGGGAGTAACCAACAAAAGAATTATAAAAAAGTTGAATTTTGATCTCAATCCAAAATTCTTATTGAGGCTCAGAGATTTGAGATTAAGAGAAATGCTTAATTTACGGGATTTTGAAGTTTCTAATTTGTGTGTTCTCGCTAGAGATCACAGATAAAATAATAGAATAGAGGAAAGAAAATATAAATAATATAAATATAAATAGAAAATTGAGAGAGCCGAAAAGGGAAATGCCTGGTACAAAGGAATTAAAAAGCAGAAAGAAAAACGAGAGTCGGAAAATGTTCAAGATAGATTCAAACTTGTATCTACCAGCCATGACACATTTGTCTAATTTGCTACTGGGGGTGGCAGGATTGAATATTTAATCTAGTTTAAGCAAATTGCAACATAGGTATATAAAAATTTTATCAATTTAGGGGGTGCCATGCCACCCCACCCTAAAGGGTGGATCCGCCCATGACTTTACCATTTCACCTAGCATGAACCAATTATAGTCAAATCTCTCTACAGTGGGAGTGTTTGTCCGAAAATTTCATGACTGTTATATTGAGGTGTCGTTATATATGTATATTGACATTTAATGTTTAGATCTAAATTGCATGTTATAAACAAAAGTATGGAAACAATTATTTTTCTGTACTTTTTATGTTATAAACGAAAACAATATACTTGTTGATTTTAAAATCTCAATTAATTTTCATATCTCATTAACTAAAAATTGAAAAACTAATAAATTACTAATAAATCCATGACTAGTTGTACCATACCGATAAAAGATTAAAATCTAAGGAACATATGAATTTAAAATTAATTGAGAATTTAAATATTTCAAATTGATGTAAGAATTCTACTATTGTAGGTTATTTCGTAAACTCCATTCTCTTAGTGATAATATAACGCTTGAATTCATGAAGAATTTTTTCCATATATATTTTCAGCAAAAAGGAATTTAATAGCTTTCCCTCAAAGGTTGTCTAAGAGCTTAACAATTGACTCTTCTATCTCACCCCAGACTCTTCAGCAACACTTTCTCGTCACCTTCTGTATCTGATGTCTCTTGTTCTTTCACTCCAATCACTTGTGCAATAATCTCTTCATCAGTGTAAATTTCAAGGAGTGGAAGTTTTGCGTCAAACTGTAGATTAGTGGTAGCATCCGTTGCTTGATTGGTGTTATAAGATATGTTATTTGGGCTATAAGTGATGACACACTACCAAAATCGTCAACAAGTTCTAAATTTTCACTATTAACATTGGGATTGTCATCTGTAGGTAGGTATTTCTCCAACAATGGAGAATGGCATTCCATGATTGTCTTGAGTTGAACCTGTTGTCATTTGCTATGTGCATGACGTTAATTAATGATGGTTATCATAAATATTTTAATATTTTATCTTTTACATAATATATTTCTTACAAAATATATATTATTACACATTATTTGAGTATGATTGTTATAGAGAAGTAATTTAACAAACAGTGTACTGTTATAATGAACGTGACTAATTTTATAGGCAGAAGAACGATAATTGTAGAGAAGAATTTGACTGTATTATGTAAAAACACACACGTAGTTAAGTTTGTCCTTGGAGTGTAATTCCTTCCTATGCACTAAATACGTGAAACACATTGCTACATTTGGTTCTTTATAAGCCTCTACAAGTATCCTCGGGGGGATACAAAGTAAAGGGTGACGCCGCATCTCACTTTGGTGTATCCATTTTTTTAAACAAGAAAAGCAACAGAAAGACAAATAAAGTGAAAAACTTTGTAATAGTAATTGAAACACTGCTTTACCATTTTTCCACCTTCTTCTTCTTCTTTTTTTTTTTTTTAATTTTTGTTTTATAAGTTTCTCATTCGGTGTTTGGTATCCGTATTGAGGCCCAACTAAATATGAATTCACATTGAAAAATCTCATTTTAGGGGTAAAATGCTCTCAAACAAAGGCGACTCTATATCACCAAGGCTCAAACCTGAACTTTTGATTAAAAATAAAAGATTACCGCTGCAGCACAACCCTTGTTAGTACCCTCTCATACTTTGTTCCAATTGAGAAAAAAACCTCAGACCTTATCCAAAAAAGTGAAAAAATGATGCAAGAAACAGAACATATACATTACTTCATTTAAACTCCAATTTTCTCACTCCATGGAAAACTCATGGATGCATATGTTCAAGTAAATTTCCTTCTTTCCCCTTTTAACTTAGTTCTTATATATACCTTACCTTGAGGTAGAAACAAGAAAAACAAAAAGCCAATAAAAGTTAAGAAAAAAAGAAATTGAGGATGTCTCTATCTTGTTTAATATTTTTGGTCTCAAACTCAATCTTCCTTTTGTCTTTATTTTCATTTACAATTCATGCCCATCGCTGCACTGAGGACTTTTGGTCTGTAGCCCAGAGCAGAAATCTAACATTATGCAAGAGATACGAACATAGCAGTGGCGTTGAGTTTGGATGGAATTTCGAGAACACAACTCAGACTCTCCAGGTTAGAGGCGGATCTAGAGCTGGTTCTATGAGTTCAACTGCACTTGTTTCTTTTGGCTCGATCCATAGATGCATGCATAAAAATTGTATGCTTGTCTTTTTGTATATAGATTAGATTCATTCGATCAACTTGTAGTGTTCCTCTTATTCAACTATTTTGAGCATTTCCGATCGAGCACCTCATATCTTTCTTGGAGCGTTCGAAGATTCAATCATTTTTGTATGATTTCTCTTGCACTTTCCTTTCCAATGAGTTCCAAATTTAGAAATCCTTTATTAATTAGGTTTTATCTCAGCTTCTTTGGAAAATCCCAAAGCTCTTTATTGTGGTGATAATACCAAAATATCAAGTCTGGCGCAGTCGTCTTTATTTAATTTTGATACTTATGACCCTCTTAAATTCTATATTTTCCTATTTCATTCTAGATTTTGCTTTTTTTTTTTTAGTTTTTTTTTTTAGTGGAAACTAGTTTTTATTACTTCCTATGTCCCAATTTGTTTGACACTTTTCGCTTTTCGAGAATCAAATGAGTTGTTCTTTGACTGTAAATTTTTCATATGTCTTTTAAATATTTTATGTTATTAATTATGGTGAGTTATGGTACTTGTTACATAGTTTTCAAATATTTAAATTTTATTTCAAAAGATTAAAAATATTCTATTTTCAAACACACGACCAAAATTAAGAAATTTGACTCTCAAAAAGCGAAAAGTGTCAAACAAATTAGGACACAAGGAATATATATATATATATTTTTAATTAGTGATAGAAATTTTCTTGTTAAGACCTTACTTCTGGAAAGTTATATACACCGCAAATAGGGGTTTTTGTTCTTTTGTATACGTAAATTTGTTGAATCCTTTTGACATGCAGAAGTTGGTAGTACAATGGTAAAAATGGTTCACGAGTTAGGTCAGTTGCATGTTCAAAATCCCAAGTGTGATGTTCTTTTATTCCTTTTAAACCCCTCAATAAAGTTTAAAATGCTACTAATCCACTGATTGTAAAATCTGAATTCGCCTCTGCTCCAACAGGTAATGGTGGGAGCTAGATTAGAAAGTGAAACAGGGTGGCTAGCTTGGGGTTTGAACTTTGGACCAGAACCAAGAATGGTGGGGACCCAAGCACTTATTGGTATCAAACAAACAAATGGCTCATTTCTTGGTGACACGTACAATGTCACACAATATATAAAGATAGGGTGCAAGCTCTTGCCTTCTCTTATTGATTTGAATGTAAGGAATTTGAAGTTTACTTCTTTGGAACATCTTCAGTATCACATTATAGAAGCCACTATACATCTTCCTCAAACAGCTAATGATTCAAGAATTAATCATGTTTGGCAAGTTGGAAAAGTTGCAATAGGAATGGAACCCAAGATTCATGATAAACATCTCCGTAACTATGATGGAAAAGAGACCTTTGATTTGCATACTGGCACAGCTCTAACTATTAGAGCTGGTAGACGTCATCAAGCAAGAGTTGTAAGCAATATTTTATTTAGTACTCGTGTAGTTTTTTACTCTTTGATGTGCATTATATTATCATCTGTTGAACATTTGCGTTGTATCTGGCTATTTTGCTGCTATACCTTTGTATTCGAATTACTTTTCTGTTCCTTTCGCTTTCCTTTGTCTTCTTTTCTTCTCTTTTCCTTTCTTTGAGCCGAGGATCGATCGGAAATAGTCTCTCTACCCAACAAAAAGCAGAGTAAGGTCTGTGTACATCCTACCTTCCCCAAACTCCACTTGTGGGATCACACTGGGCATGTTGTTGTTTTATTGCTCTATTTTTTCACTCTTGCATGGTTATGACTATATTAAATTTTCCGAATTTATTTTATATACACCGATTGTAAATAATTTTACGGTATGTAGAGGTTACACCTTATTTTTCATGTGATTGATCCCATTTATTATGCACGGTTATGTAGTTATCTGGTACTCCTTCCGTATTAATTTACGTGACACCTTTCGAATTTCAAGAGTCAAACAGGTTCCTATTTGACCACAATTTTGTTCATATGCCTTATAAATATTTTGAATGTCAATTATATAATATTACTTATAGAACTTTTTACATAGTTTTCAAGTATGTAAATTTTATTTCAAATATTTTAAAGATTTCATGTCCGAATTCACAGTCAAATTTAATAATTTGACTCTTGAAATTGGAATAATACTACATAAATTGAGACACAGAAAGTAATTTTATAGGTGACCTGCTAGTATAATTTATTAATTTTATACTTCCAGTATATAGAAGTTAAACTCGGAATTATGGAATATTATTAATTGTTACCTGTGTATATTTCTCGTATACAAATCATAATTTCCATGTGTTTTTAAGCATTAACGCATAGATATCTAAAATTAAAATTTTGTAGTAGGTCACTCTTGCATATTAAAAAAGGATTGCCTAATTATTTTTGTATTTGCAGGCTCATGGAGTACTTAACATTATTGGTTGGGGTGTAATATTGCCTATTGGGGTGATAATAGCTAGGTATTTCAAAAAGGGACCAATATATTGGAATGAACATGATCAATGGAAACATGCTCACAAGGTATGCCAAACATGTGGATATATTATTGGTGCAACTGGTTGGGCACTTGGACTCTGGCTTGGAACTTCATCCAAATATTACTCTTTTCCCAAACATGGAGCTTTTGGTATCTCCATCTTCACCTTTGCCACCCTACAAGTAAATCTCTCTCTCTCTCTCTCTCTCTCTCTCTCTCTCTATCAATTCTTAATTTTCTTTTTATTTTCTACATCCTTTTATTGTGCCCAAAATTATTTTTAAAAAAATGCATATATGTATATTTCATATGCTCTTAATCATTAATCGTAGTTAATTAATATGCGGAATACATCGGCATTCCCTTAGACTTCTCACTATATTTCATTTAATCACTCGAATAACGACTTGTTATAATTAAGCACCTGAATACAAGATAAAATGTTTTTATTACACACTTCAAACTCGAATTTTAGAGAGTTTCAGCGAATGTTCTCAAGCACCCATTACGTGGTAAGTACTAACCACATAAAATATGTCATTTTCTTTAATTATCAATCTCAATTGGAACATGTCTGAAGTTTTACGGCTTATTGAGGCTGATGTGTATAGTTAAAAGATGTAACATATTTTAAGTGGTTAACTTATCCATATAATGGAGCTAGCGCTTGAGAACACGCGCATAAGCTTTTCAAAAATTTGAGCGGGAAGTGTCATATTGGAACACTTTATCATGTGTTCAGGTGCTCAATTAGGACATACCTTAGCTCAAATATCTAAATAAAATATACTAATAAAGTTGAGGGAATGTTGATGTGTTAATATGTACTATCATCTCATGAATCCATCACTTAATTATGATAAATTAATATATTTTGCATAAATACCGGTGTAGATAAATAAAGCTCTCTCTTCAAGAGCCCCGACTGCTATTCTTTATACTTAGTATTTCTACATGCCCTTTGAAATGATTATCTTGTATAATTGGTGGCAAAATTTGATTTACTAATCAACAAGACTACCGTGGATTTGAAGTGGGAGCGAGGGGAGAATTTCATGATCTTTTTCTTTTCCCTCAATTAAAATCATTATTATGAATATTGATGGTGTAAACAAAAATGCTTTTACGTTATCAATTTCTTTCAAAAAATATAAGATTAAAAAGAGATGTTATTAGAAATATGCATTCTACGTTCCTCCTAGTTAATTTTATTGAGTTTACCTTAATCATTGTTGAAGTGTATGACCATCTCATCTCAAAACTTAAGTTGTTAGAGAGAATATATATATTTTTATTTACTTAATTATATTCTCAATACCCCTCACGTGTGGGATTGACTTTTTTCATCGGTCAGGCACATGATTTTTTTTTTTTAATAATGATAATGGGTGGCGGTGGGAATCGATTTCAGGACCTCTGTCTGCTCTGATATCATGTTGAAGTGTGTGACAATCTAATCTAAAAACTATAAGATATTTGAGAGAGCACACTTTTATTTACTTAATTATATTTTTCAATAATGTCAATACTGACAAATATAATGTACACTAATCATTTGATTAACAATAATATATACAGACGCTGGCATTGAGATTAAAGCCCCATAAAAACGATGACCTTCACACATACTGGAGTATATACCATCTTTCTCTTGGCTATGCATTACTGGTAGTGATTTGTGTCAACATATTCAAAGGGATCAAAATAACGCAAGAAGAGGAAATATGGAGACCTGCCTACATCACAGTTGTTGCCTTTCTTTCTTTCATCTTCTTAATCTTTGAAATCATCAATTGGCTCCGATTCAAAGTTGATCAATTGAACAAGGAAAAAGACAACTCAGCTGGAACAATGTCCAAATCGACATAGTACGAAAGAGTCATCTCATTTTCTTACTTCTCAATTCATTCATTTCAAGACTGGTTCTGAGAGACTGATACAGAAAGAAGTCTAGTACTTCTTATGACGTGTTTTTTTTTTCATTTTGGTATCTATGATGCCATATCTTTATTTTTTTTTGTTTTTATTTTTAAAATGATGTTTTACAGTGATGGTGGTGTTTCAGTTAGTTTGTGCACTTCAAAACTATATATTTACTAAATATGTGTTAACTATGTTAGGTGTGGAATTGGCCAAACAAGTCAATTCTTTTGTTCACATAGTCGTGATGTAAGCGTTTACCTCATAATAGTTGTGATGTAAGCGCTTACCTCATCATAGGAAATTCATTCCTATAAATAGGTAGCTTATGGTTCATTTGTAAGAAATCATTAAGATCATTTGCTATACACATCCCAAGAGAGAAAAAAATCTAAGAGAAATACTCTTAGTGAAAGGCCTAAGTAAGAGAAGGTCTTTGAGAGAATTTTCTGTGGTAAAATTCTTGAGTGTAATTGGGATTGGGGTTGTGAGGTTGAGTGTTGTAAACACTTGTAATATTTCTTCTTTAATAAGATCTGCAGCAGCAACGTGGACGTAGCTCTCACATTGAGGGTGAACCACTATAAATCTGTGTGTGCTATTTATTCTTCGCTTACATCACGGCGTAAGTAGGTTCTGTCTAAGGAGGTTGGTATTTAAGTGGTCCAGCTGTGACCCTCCAATCTTTCCTGGGAACCTGCTTACAAAGGTCGGATTTGGGATTTAAATCCTAACAACTGGTATCAGAGCAACAGGTTGTGTTGTGATTTAGAAACGATGGGAGGCGAAGATGGTACGACGCACGGCATCGGTAAATTCGATGGTACAGATTTTGCGTTCTGGAGAATGCAAATTGAAGATTATTTATATGGCAGAAAGCTTCATGAACCTCTGAGTCCGAAACCAGAGGAGATGAAGCAAGCAGATTGGGATCTCCTCGACAGACAAGTTCTGGGAGTCATTCGACTGACGCTGTCGAAGAACGTTGCTCACAACGTGGCAAAGGAGAAGACCACCGCAGATATGATGAAGGTATTGTCTGACATGTATGAGAAACCTTCGGCAAATAATAAGGTATTTCTCATGAAGAAACTATTTCATCTAAAGATGATAGAAAATGCTCATGTTGTTGCACACACAAATGAATTCAATACCATTGTAAATCAATTGTCATCGGTAAAAATTGATTTCGATGATGAAGTACAAGCTCTAATTTTGTTGGCATCCCTACCAAATAGTTGGGAGCCAATGAGAGCAGCGGTTAGTAATTCTGTCGGCAGTGACAAACTAAAGTTCAACGATGTTAGGGATCGCATCCTTGCTGAGGAGGTGCGCAGGACAGATTCGGGAGAGGCATCGACGAGTTCTGCTTTTAATGTTGAAAACAGAAGCAGAAATTATGACAGAAACTACAACCGAAATAGGGGCAGATCGAAGTCAAGGAATGGCAGGGGTCAATCCAGACCAGGACGAACACATGAGTGTTGGAACTGTGGAAAACCAGGTCACTTCAAGAAGAACTGCAGGGCGCCAAATAAGGAGGACAACAAGGGGGCTGGAATCAACGCTGCTACGGAAGACATTGGCGATGCGTTGTTGCTATCGGTTGACAGCCCGATAGACTCTTGGGTGCTTGACTCAGGAGCATCCTTTCATACCACCCCACATCATAATATAATGACAAACTACGTGGCTGGGAATCTCGGCAAAGTTTATTTAGCCGATGGAGAGCCGCTAGACGTTGTTGGCACGGGAGACATTAATTTGAAGATGTCAAATGGATCCTCGTGGAAGATTACAAAAGTTAGACATGTTCCAAAGCTGATACGAAACCTGATTTCAGTAGGTCAGCTTGATGATGAGGGATATGATCTCAACTTTGGTAATGGGTCTTGGAAGGTGGCGAAAGGTGCTATGGTAGTTAGCCGAGGAAAGAAGATTGACACTCTCTACATGACGGATAGTTGTCGTGATATTGTTGCTGTGGTTGACAACACAAAGAAGACAGATTTATGGCATTGTCGGCTTGGGCATATCAGCCAGAAGGGGATGAAGCTGTTGGTGACAAATGGCTTAATTCCGGAGCTGAAGACGGTGGACCTTCATACGTGTGAGAGCTGCATTCTCGGAAAACAAAAGCGAGTAAGCTTCTCAAGTGCAGGCAGAGAGTTGAAGGTCGAAAAGCTGGAATTGGTGCACACAGACGTGTGGGGACCTACCACTGTACCCTCCCTTGGAGGATCACACTACTACGTGACCTTCATTGATGATTCAACCAGGAAGGTATGGGTTTATTTTATGAAAAATAAATCCGATGTGTTTAGTGTATTCAAAAGATGGAAAGCCATGGTCGAGAATGAAACAAACCTCAAGTTGAAGTGTTTGAGGTCCGACAACGGCGGAGAATACACTGATGGTGATTTCAAACGGTACTGTGCCGATAATGGGATCAAGATGATGAAGACTATTCCTGGAACGCCGCAACAGAATGGAGTAGCCGAAAGAATGAACCGAACGTTGAACGAGCGTGCTCGGAGTATGAGAATACACTCTGGACTGCCCAAGACATTTTGGGCAGATGCAGTCAATACCGCGGCCTTCTTAATTAACCGAGGACCGTCAGTTCCCTTGGATTTCAGAATTCCAGAAGAAGTCTGGAGTGGCAAGAAGGTAAATCTTTCATTTCTGAAAGTGTTCGGTTGCTTATCATATGTTCATAATGATGATACGGCTAGAAGCAAGCTTGATCCAAAATCAAAGAAGTGTTACTTTATTGGCTATGGTGACACCGAGCTTGGGTACCGATTTTGGGATGAACAAAATCGGAAGATCATCCGAAGCAGGAATGTTGTCTTTAACGAAGAGGTATTGTACAAAGACAAGCTGCAAAAGAATTCAGAATGTCAGGACAAGGAATCGGAAATAGTCGATTTGAGGGACTTTCCGGCACCTGAGCCGCAGCCAGGTACAACCGAGGCAGAGGAACAAACAATCCGAGAAGGTGCTGATGAAAGTGCTGATTCTGAAACAAATGAACAGACGCCAATCACAGAGCTGCGTAGATCATCCAGGATCAGGAAGCCGCTTCACAGGTACTCTCCATCCCTCAACTACATTCTACTCACTGATAGAGGGGAGCCGGAATGTTATGAAGAAGTAATGCAAGTCGATGAATCAACTAAGTGGGAGCTAGCAATGAAAGATAAAATGGATTCACTATCGGCAAATCATACATGGGAATTATCCGAGTTGCCAAAGGATAAAAAGGCATTGCAAAACAAATGGGTTTATCGGATAAAGGAAGAACCCAATGGAAGCAAGCGTTATAAAGCAAGGCTGGTTGCAAAGGGATTTCAACAGAAAGAAGGCATTGACTATACGGAGATCTTCTCTCCCGTAGTCAAGATGGTGACTATCAGAACTGTTCTTGGGCTGGTAGCAAAGGAAAATCTACATCTGCAACAGATGGACGTGAAAACTGCATTTCTTCACGGTGATCTAGACGAGGAAATCTACATGCGACAGCCGGAGGGATTCAAAATCAAAGGAAAGGAGAATCTGGTGTGCAAACTTCAAAAGAGTCTGTACGGACTAAAACAGGCTCCAAGACAGTGGTATTTAAAGTTTGACAGCTTTATGAAGAAAGCTGATTTTTCAAGGTGCGAGGCAGATCACTGCTGTTACTTCAAAAAATTTGAAGACTCGTACATGATACTACTACTCTATGTCGACGACATGCTAATCGTAGGAGAAAACCTACAGGAGATTGATCGGTTGAAAAAAGGGTTATCGGAAGAGTTTGCAATGAAGGATTTGGGAGCTGCAAAGCAAATCCTTGGGATGAGAATCGACCGAAGCAAGGAGGGCATCAAACTCTCACAAGAATAATATGTGAGGAAAGTTATCAAAAGGTTTAACATGCATGATGCCAAGCCAGTCAGCACTCCCTTGGCTGGACACTTTCGGTTGTCAAAGGATCATCGCCGACAACCGAGGATGAGAAGAAGCAGATGGACAAGATACCTTATGCATCTGCAATCGGTAGTCTTATGTATGCAATGATATGTACAAGGCCAGACATTGCACATGCAGTGGGAGTTGTCAGCCGATTTATGAGCAATCCGGGAAAGCAACACTGGGAGGCTGTGAAGTGGATATTCAGATATCTGAAAGGCAGCTCGAGTTCAGCTCTGTATTTCCGAAAATCAAAAACAGGATTGCAAGGGTATGTTGATGCTGACAACGGTGGTGATATTGATAGCAGAAAGAGCACATCCGGGTATGTTTACACCTTCGGAGGTACTGCAATCTCTTAGGTTTCCAAGTTGCAAAAGATAGTAGCTCTCTCTAGTTGTGAGGCTGAGTACGTTGCTGTGACGGAGGCCACAAAGGAAATGATGTGGCTACAATCTTTTCTGCGGGAATTGGATCAGGACCACGAGGGAAGTGTGCTATATTATGATAGCCAAAGTGCCATTCATTTGGCAAAGAACCCGGTTTACCATGCTCGAACGAAGCACATACAACTCCAGTACCATTTCATTAGATCAGCTTTGGAAGATGGAGCGCTAGTGCTTGAGAAGATCGCAGGGAATCAGAATCCAGCAGACATGCTGACAAAGGCAGTGACGATAGACAAACTGAAGCTATGCTCAACTTCAGTTGGCCTGCACGAAGTATGAAAGTAGGATAGAGCTGCTGCATCGATCAAAGTGTGAAGACAAATTAAAATTAGTCTTCAAGAGGGAGATTTGTTAGGTGTGGAATTGGCCAAACAAGTCAATTCTTTTGTTCACATAGTCGTGATGTAAGCGTTTACCTCATAATAGTCGTGATGTAAGCGCTTACCTCATCATAGGAAATTCATTCCTATAAATAGGTAGCTTATGGTTCATTTGTAAGAAATCATTAAGATCATTTGCTATACACATCCCAAGAGAGAAAAAATCTAAGAGAAATACTCTTAGTGAAAGGCCTAAGTAAGAGAAGGTCTTTGAGAGAATTTTCTGTGGTAAAATTCTTGAGTGTAATTGGGATTGGGGTTGTGAGGTTGAGTGTTGTAAACACTTGTAATATTTCTTCTTTAATAAGATCTGCAGCAGCAACGTGGACGTAGCTCTCACATTGAGGGTGAACCACTATAAATCTGTGTGTGCTATTTATTCTTCGCTTACATCACGGCGTAAGTAGGTTCTGTCTAAGGAGGTTGGTATTTAAGTGGTCCAGCTGTGACCCTCCAATCTTTCCTGGGAACCTGCTTACAAAGGTCGGATTTGGGATTTAAATCCTAACAAACTACCACCATAACATATGTTGTATAACTTAGTCATATCTATTCTGTTTGAACTATACAGTGTTTTTTATTTTTAGGGTGGAGGGGGTTGATGACCAAATACTTTTCCAATTATTAATATATATATTTTTGTTGAAAAAAATAACTTAGGTTTATTCAAATTTATTTTTGTAATATTTCTTGTGATTTGACATATTATACTTACTTCCCTCATTTTGATATTTTTGTAATAGAAGTGACCATTGATAAAATTTATATAATATTTCAAATTGCCCTTATTTTTTTGATATAGTGGAAAACAAACTACATAAAGATCTTAAAATCATTCGTAAGAAATACGACTTAAGTTTAGTTAAGCGAAGGAAATCCATGTCTTTAAGTGCATGATTTCAGAGTATCAAAGCCTCTTCATGATTATATTATGTTATTCATTTGCTAGAATATCGGCACAATGCTTTGCCTCCCTCCAATTATGTGTAATCGTAGCCTTGTTGGCCTTCAACAAATATCAACAATCTTCAATAATAGGTTTAAGCAAACGTCACGTCGATCCTCATTGATAAGCTTTAATGCATTTAGGCAATCTGTGTCCATTTCTACCGCTTCAAATTGCCCTTATGGCACTACGTGTAGAATACTATGTTTTTTAATAAAAGTCTGCTCTCTCAACTACAACTTACAAGTTGAAACATTCAACTTACTTGTTACTGTTATGTAGGGATCTAGCAGTTCAATTGGTTGCTACCTGAACTTTCATCTTGTTGTTGAGGGTTCGAATCCCCAGATTGTAATCCCCTCCCCCATTTTCCCCTTCTCCTACCCATATGTAATAATTTTTTTTTTAAAAGAAGTTAATTGTTACTGTTATTTCTTTCATCGTAAACTATTGTATAATGCATCTTGCTACTACTCAAATAGGATTTAGATTTTTAATTGTAAATTTCAAAAGTATATTAATATTTTAAATTAAAAAAATAATGGTTAACAATTACTTTACGATGGGTAAAAAATTATTTCGTATCTACTTTCAGGCAGTGTAGAATTTATATCTGAATATGATTTTTTTCAATATTCAAAATCCAACGAATTGATCAAGTTAACTGTGTAAAAATGTAATGTTTCGTATTTTAAAGAGTAAATATCTCAAAAGTCCACTTCAAAGAGTAAATATCTCAAAAGTGTTACGTCCCGTATTTTTATACATTGGGACAACCCGGATTAACTATGACAATTAAGGGCCAAGACTATTCCGGGATTTGAAGTCGGGACTTTTGACCATTTGATTTTATTTTGAGACATAAGTTGAATATGAAATTGAAGGCATTGGACACTTAGGAAAAATTGGGACCACAATTCATAAAATTGGAATTTAAAAATCTTGCACCAAAAGCCATGGTGGCCGTGTGGACTTGAAATGGTCCCACACATTGTGTGGCCAATTTTAATTGGTCCAACACATGTGTGGGCCATAAACAAAGGGAGATATTTGTGGATACTTAAAAAAAAGAAGACTAAGTCATCTTTCTCATTTCCCACTTCTACACTTAAAGAAAAATAACAAGACTTGGAGAGCCTCCACTCCCCCATGGTTCTCGGCCACAACCAAGAAAAATCAAGTCCCATTTTTGCCTCTCTAAAATTATTTCTTTGGTATAAACCCACTATTTGGAGGTCCCTAAGTAGCGTGGAAGTATTGTTTGGGTCATTCAACCACTCATTTTGCCCATTTGCAAACCCTAGCCTATTGGTGGATTGGAGAATAAAGGTGAGTTCTAATCTTGTTTTTGGAGTTATAAATGTTGTATGCATATTGTAGTATGCTAAAATGGATAAAAGTCATGAAATATGAAATGTTGAAGTTGGGTCTTGTGTTGGGTGTGTTGACCGTGTGAAGTATATGTGTGTGGTGTGGTATTGGGTTGATGAATTAATTGCTTGTAGCATATTGATTGTCGTAGAGTGGAGAAGAGAATAAAAATCATCGATACATGTATATGTGTAGTGTAGCCGTGTATATAGCCTCCAAATGGTAGCAAAGAATGAATTAATATCGCTTAGCGTCGTAATGGTTGTTGTGATGATTTGTATGTTGGAAATGAGAGTTAAATGTCCCGAATTGATATAGTAAGCGTTGCGGACTGATTTGGAGAACTTTGTGCATTTAATGCAATCCTTATATATGAGAACCATTAACATATGAATATGTGTAGTGTGAACGAATGTGAGTCATAGATTATGCCGAATATCGCATTATTATCGCTTAAGCGCTTTCGTGTCGTCGTTACGAATTCTAGTTTGGAATTGAGCATTTAATGACTTAAGATTGATGTTGAGATTGTACGGGTTGATTTGAGGGTTATTGTGCGTTGATGTAATTTGTATATTTTATGAAAATGGTATCGTTATATTGTGAATTGTGATACAAAACATGAATTGAAAGTCGGAAGTGTGCCCAGTGGGCTGCTCACGGGTAGGGGCTGTTTTCGGCCAAAAATTTGGAGAAATTGTGGATTGTTGGAAAAATTATGTGAATTGTTTAGAATGTTCTCGAATGTTGTTAGTATGAGTTTGGGTTAATAATCGAATGTACGAACGATATTGTGGCTTGAAAGTAAGCCATTGAATTGAATAATTGGAAAGTTGTCGAATGGTGTAAAAGAGAGCTACTATTATTATTTTGCCTTTCGAATTGATTATCGATGTTGCTAGGTTGGTTATTGTGGTTGTTGTTGTTGATTTTGAGCGAGTTAAATTCTCGGGATGGCCTATTTACAGGGGAAATGCTGCCGAATTTTCTGTAGAATTTAATGTTAGTTGGAATAAATGGCTTAAGTGCCTATGTTTAATATTGGATATTCGTTGGCATATTTGTAGACCTTGGGGAGCCCGAGGCGTAGATTGGAATTTACTTTAGATTGGCCATCTTGGAGTGCGTACGAGGTATGTAAAGCAACCTCCCTTCTTTTTGGCATGTCTTAGTTTTACATAGGCTAGATTAGAGCCTTAAGGAAATTCCAAATCCGAAATCCGAACATGATATGATCTATATATGTTCCTTGGTACTCTTATGTATGATTTGATGAAATATGAACCTTTATGTATTTGAAATAATCGCTTTCCGAACTTTGCGCAAAAAGGTTTCACTTTAAAGAACTTCGTAATTTCTGAATGCCATACATTTCACATAAATGCTCGGATTGCTCCAATATTTTTATAAAAGTTTGCATTATGTATGATACGTATGTTTTCCATAGGCGGGCCCGACTTGGGTAAATACCCGTCCGTGGGTCCCGCGACTTTCCTTTATGTAATTCAGAGAATCTTTGAAAGAATTTGGTATGATTATTATTCCGATTTCAAATATGATCATTTTACTTATGTTTGAATTTATGATAATGATTTTATGCATATGACTACTCACGACTCTACTCGTGCATTCTGTTATTCTTTTCGCCGAGTCCCGGGCCGGTTCTGTTGTTGTGCGCATTTTGATATACTCCGGAGTTATGCTGTGTTTATGGTTCACCGAGCTACTCGCAAAAGAGGGTCGGGTTCCACCTATATTTGGTGTTATGCTGTGTATGGCGTTATGTTGTGATGTGATATGTGACGGGGATACGGAGATTTGAAACTTTCTGGTGTTATGCTGTGTTATGGCGCCATCGACGGGTGGGCGACCATATTCTTCTGTACCCTATGCATTACTTACATATTTTTGAAAGTAAGCAAATTTTGATATGTTGGATTTGCACTTATGTTTGGTACTTCCATTTCGTTTATGTCTCAGATTTGCTTTCTGTATATTCTGCTTTGCATACTCAGTACATATTTCGTACTGACCCCCTTTCTTCGGGGGCTGCGTTTCATGCCCGCAGGTACAGATGCACAGTTTGGTAATCTACCCATTTAGGACACCCTCTTCTGCTGTTTGGAGTGCTCCTCTCATTTCAGAGCACACATTTTGGTATATATTCGTTCGCTATGTATATATGTATTTGTTCAGGGGCACGGCGGGGCCCTGTCCCGCCATATGATTCGGTTTGTCTGTTTAGAGGTCTGTAGACGTATTTGTGGGTGTGTGTGCCTACTTCTGTACGGATGTGTTTGCATGATTCTATTCGTTATGGCAGCCTCGTCGGCGTGCATTTTGTATATGTTTGTGGCAGCCTTGTCGGCGTGCATTTGTATATGCGTTTTGGGCCATTGTGCCATTTGACAGCCTTGTCGGCTTTTGACATATTTGATAGCCTTGCCGGCTTTTTGATATATGTGCATATGTTCGGCGATGTATATTCCGCTGCTTCTTCTGATTCTGATATAATGTTTTGTACACGCAATCGCGCAAGATAATATTCGTTCTCAACTCTGTTTAAAAATGATGATTTAGTTTGTATGTCCGTTTGGGTGCCCAAGTAGGGCACCAGTCGCGGCCCACGGGGCTGGGTCGTGACAAAAAGGCCACTCAACTATTAGGAATCACGTAGCAAAGTCATTGAACTTTGTTTTGTATCAGTAAAGTCACTCAACTTAAGGTTTTTTCTTATAAAATCACTCCACCAACTTTGTCATAAAAAACTCATTTTAACCCCTTACATTCGGACCACTACAATGGGTTTATGTAAATTAATTAAATCATAATTGAGTGCTAGTTTATCGGAAAAGATCGACAACCTAAAGATCAGAAATCATCCCTTATGAAGAGTTCAAGCTAAACCAGTTGAAAACAAAGGATTTTTCCCTTAATAGAACTAAGTCCATTTTACTAGTTTTAGTTCTGCCACTTTCAAAAATAGTGAAGCGGCCTCATTAAGAAGAAAATCAATTGCACCGAAGATCAAAATTCATCAACCTAAAGTAGTAAGATTAGCCTTGGATTAAAGTAAGCAATCTTTTCCATTGATATTTTGATTATCCTTGTGGTTTGGCCCTTCCCGGACCCCGAGCATAACGGGAGCTTAGTGCACTGAAATTATTATATAAATCCTTTGTAATTATCCAAATTGTCAAAATTATTTGAATTAAAGAATATATCATAAAAGACAAATAAAATGGATCGAGATAATTTGAAGCTCTGCAAAAAGAAATCATGCAGAAAAATGAGACTTTAAATATCAAAAGAAAAATATTAAAACAAAAGAAAGGGTATGGAATTTATTTTTTGTACACTGCTATTGCTAAAAATATTCAATTATTTAAAAGAGTACATGTCAATATTCATATTAAAAGAGTACATGTCAATCCGGGAAAGCAACACTGGGAGGCTGTGAAGTGGATATTCAGATATCTGAAAGGCAGCTCGAGTTCAGCTCTGTATTTCCGAAAATCAAAAACAGGATTGCAAGGGTATGTTGATGCTGACAACGGTGGTGATATTGATAGCAGAAAGAGCACATCCGGGTATGTTTGCACCTTCGGAGGTACTGCAATCTCTTGGGTTTCCAAGTTGCAAAAGATAGTAGCTCTCTCTAGTTGTGAGGCTGAGTACGTTGCTGTGACGGAGGCCACAAAGGAAATGATGTGGCTACAATCTTTTCTGCGGGAATTGGATCAGGACCACGAGGGAAGTGTGCTATATTATGATAGCCAAAGCGCCATTCATTTGGCAAAGAACCCGGTTTACCATGCTCGAACGAAGCACATACAACTCCGGTACCATTTCATTAGATCAGCTTTGGAAGATGGAGCGCTAGTGCTTGAGAAAATCGCAGGGAGTCAGAATCCAGCAGACATGCTGACAAAGGCAGTGACGATAGACAAACTGAAGTTATGCCCAACTTCAGTTGGCCTGCACGAAGTATGAAAGTAGGATGGAGCTGCTGCATCGATCAAAGTGTGAAGACAAATTAAAATTAGTCTTCAAGTGGGAGATTTGTTAGGTGTGGAATTGGCCAAACAAGTCAATTCTTTTGTTCACATAGTCGTGATGTAAGCGTTTACCTCATAATAGTCGTGATGTAAGCGCTTACCTCATCATAGGAAATTCATTCCTATAAATAGGTAGCTTATGGTTCATTTGTAAGAAATCATTAAGATCATTTGCTATACACATCCCAAGAGAGAAAAAATCTAAGAGAAATACTCTTAGTGAAAGGCCTAAGTAAGAGAAGGTCTTTGAGAGAATTTTCTGTGGTAAAATTCTTGAGTGTAATTGGGATTGGGGTTATGAGGTTGAGTGTTGTAAACACTTGTAATATTTCTTCTTTAATAAGATCTGCAGCAGCAACGTGGACGTAGCTCTCACATTGAGGGTGAACCACTATAAATCTGTGTGTGCTATTTATTCTTCGCTTACATCACGGCGTAAGTAGGTTCTGTCTAAGGAGGTTGGTATTTAAGTGGTCCAGCTGTGACCCTCCAATCTTTCCTGGGAACCTGCTTACAAAGGTCGGATTTGGGATTTAAATCCTAACAAACTACCACCATAACATATGTTGTATAACTTAGTCATATCTATTCTGTTTGAACTATACAGTGTTTTTTATTTTTAGGGTGGAGGGGGTTGATGACCAGATACTTTTCCAATTATTAATATATATATTTTTGTTGAAAAAAATAACTTAGGTTTATTCAAATTTATTTTTGTAATATTTCTTGTGATTTGACATATTATACTTACTTCCCTCATTTTGATATTTTTGTAATAGAAGTGACCATTGATAAAATTTATATAATATTTCAAATTGCCCTTATTTTTTTGATATAGTGGAAAACAAACTACATAAAGATCTTAAAATCATTCGTAAGAAATACGACTTAAGTTTAGTTAAGCGAAGGAAATCCATGTCTTTAAGTGCATGATTTCAGAGTATCAAAGCCTCTTCATGATTATATTGTGTTATTCATTTGCTAGAATATCGGCACAATGCTTTGCCTCCCTCCAATTATGTGTAATCGTAGCCTTGTTGGCCTTCAACAAATATCAACAATCTTCAATAATAGGTTTAAGCAAACGTCACGTCGATCCTCATTGATAAGCTTTAATGCATTTAGGCAATCTGTGTCCATTTCTACCGCTTCAAATTGCCCTTATGGCACTACGTGTAGAATACTATGTTTTTTAATAAAAGTCTGCTCTCTCAACTACAACTTACAAGTTGAAACATTCAACTTACTTGTTACTGTTATGTAGGGATCTAGCAGTTCAATTGGTTGCTACCTGAACTTTCATCTTGTTGTTGAGGGTTCGAATCCCCAGATTGTAATCCCCTCCCCCATTTTCCCCTTCTCCTACCCATATGTAATAATTATTTTTTTTTAAAAGAAGTTAATTGTTACTGTTATTTCTTTCATCGTAAACTATTGTATAATGCATCTTGCTACTACTCAAATAGGATTTAGATTTTTAATTGTAAAATTCAAATGTATATTAATATTTTAAATTAAAAAAATAATGGTTAACAATTACTTTACGATGGGTAAAAAATTATTTCGTATCTACTTTCAGGCAGTGTAGAATTTATATCTGAATATGATTTTTTTCAATATTCAAAATCCAACGAATTGATCAAGTTAACTGTGTAAAAATGTAATGTTTCGTATTTTAAAGAGTAAATATCTCAAAAGGCCACTTTAAAGAGTAAATATCTCAAAAGGCCACTCAACTATTAGGAATCACGTAGCAAAGTCATTGAACTTTGTTTTGTATCAGTAAAGTCACTCAACTTAAGGTTTTTTCTTATAAAATCACTCCACCAACTTTGTCATAAAAAACTCATTTTAACCCCTTACATTCGGACCACTACAATGGGTTTATGTAAATTAATTAAATCATAATTGAGTGCTAGTTTATCGGAAAAGATCGACAACCTAAAGATCAGAAATCATCCCTTATGAAGAGTTCAAGCTAAACCAGTTGAACACAAAGGATTTTTCCCTTAATAGAACTAAGTCCATTTTACTAGTTTTAGTTCTGCCACTTTCAAAAATAGTGAAGCGGCCTCATTAAGAAGAAAATCAATTGCACCGAAGATCAAAATTCATCAACCTAAAGTAGTAAGATTAGCCTTGGATTAAAGTAAGCAATCTTTTCCATTGATATTTTGATTATCCTTGTGGTTTGGCCCTTCCCGGACCCCGAGCATAACGGGAGCTTAGTGCACTGAAATTATTATATAAATCCTTTGTAATTATCCGAATTGTCAAAATTATTTGAATTAAAGAATATATCATAAAAGACAAATAAAATGGATCGAGATAATTTGAAGCTCTGCAAAAAGAAATCATGCAGAAAAATGAGACTTTAAATATCAAAAGAAAAATATTAAAACAAAAGAAAGGGTATGGAATTTATTTTTTGTACACTGCTATTGCTAAAAATATTCAATTATTTAAAAGAGTACATGTCAAAATTCATATTAACCTAAAGATCATTTTTTACATTTTAAAATTATATGCAATAATTCAACTCGTTTCATGGAATTGATTAAGATCAAGAGAGTTCAAAATTTAAAGAGGGTATTATTTCTCAAACCCAAAATGTAAAGTGGGCAAAGTGAGCTTTTTCTTTATGACAAATTTGGTTGAGTGATTTTATAAGAGAAAAGTCCCAAGTTCAGTGATTTTATTGATATAAAACAAAGTTCGATGACTTTGCTACATGATAACTCACAGTTGAGTGACCTTTTGACATACTTTTCTCTTTTGATCTTGTATGCGAGGATCATTTTCTACTCAGAAAAAAGAATGACTTAGCCATATCTTATTACCATTTCCAATCATTTCTTTAGATTTTGAAATGGTAATTGATATTTCAATGGGCTGATTGATAATCCAAATGAATTCGAAGCTAACTTAAGCAAATAAAATATAGTAGAAAGTTGAACAATCAAATAATTTGCGTTACCAGATTTAGTATTCAACATTTAAGGAGTACTACACAAAAGGGGTACTTTGGGACCATTGAAGAATTTTTTTTCCTTTAAACAAAGTTTGGTTACTAAAATGATCAAAATAAAGGAGATGAATGTAATATCTCAAATCAAAACAAGACTGTTACAAAGCCAAACTTAAAGGGAAGGCTCTCACAAAACAAAAAACAAAAAACAAAAAAACAAAAAAAAGGATGCTTTGTAGTTGGAATTTTAGTGCTACCATTTTCATCAAAACAAAATTGCTCCTTCCTCATATGAAGAATAGAATCCAAAGACAATTATTGGGTGAATTGGACTACTCCCCTGTCTCATTTTACACGTGACACTCTTTTCTTTTTAGTCAGTCCAAAAATGAACGACATCTTTCTATCTTTAAAAATAATTCAACTTTAATTTTTTTTTAATGAAATTATTTACAACAACACAAATATCTAGAGCTTGTTTTAGCGAACATGTTCTAAAATTCTTCAAATATTTATTAAACTCTGTGCTCAGTCAAACACCCTCATATAAAATGAGACGGAAAGACTTTTTTTTTTTGTCTCATAGCACAGTAATCTTACTTTCATGTTGTCTTCCTTCACTTATATTTTGTTCTTATGACCTTTGAGAAAGAATACAACCATTCTAAAAATTATATGAAGTTGTAAGCCCAACATATATAAACTTTCCCATTCAAATAAGTTAACTGGTCCAAAATTCATAATTTTCAATTTGCATTGATATAACATTTCCTGTCTATTTCGTATACTAGGGATCGCCAAGAACTAGGAATCCATCATTCGTTAGTGGGAAATTTTGTTCCAAATAGATGACCAATTTTGTAGTATTGGTGGAAGGGATATACCCTACTCGAAATCAGGGGCGGATTTAGGTGGGTGGGAGGGTGTTCAGCACCACCCTCAGCACAAAATTACACCCTATATTGGTAAGATTTTATGTGTTTGTGTACATATATAAGGCTTGAATACCCTCAACAAATCCAAAAGGTTAGCTCAAGCATTTTCAGAGTGTTTAAAATTCTCACCTCAATAAATCCAAAAGGTTAACTCAAGCATTTCCAGAGTGTTCAAAATTCTCTTCAGTGTTCAAGGTTCTATTACCATGGGACAACATTATTTTTCACGTTTAGCTTTTGTTTTTTGTTTCGAACCTCTTGAGTAAAAATTCTGGAGTTATTTATTTCGAACCCCACGAGTGAAAATCCTGAATCCGCCACTACTCGAAATTCCATGGAGAGTTTCTTTGTTCGATTAATGACATGATCTTTTTGGTTGTGAGATTACGTACCTAGTCGTTGAAAATGAATTGGGTAAGAATATAAGGGAATAACTACAGAAAATGGTATAAAAAATGAACTCTTGTTGTTGTCACCAACGGGGACTGACGGTTGAACGGTGATAGTTAGACAAGTTGGTCCGATCCTACTCTCAGCTTCCTGAAATGCAAGTTCTCGAACTCTTCTTGAATATCTTGTCGTTGAGTCTGTTCAAACGACAACTTGCTTGGGATTGAGGCATAGTAGGAGTAGTTGTAATATAGCTTCTATTGAAATGATGACTGGAGATGATTCCTTTCCTTTGTTACTCCTATTACTATGTTTTTTCTCCGGCAGGAGCCTTCATCATAAGAGATAAACATAAGATTAGTCGAAACTAGATATTTATAAATGTAAGGGTTGTGTGCTCTTGTTTAGGTCTACGGTCGCGTTGTTGATTGTGTCCATCAAGATGGCATGCCATTTCTTAGGTCTTTAAATTAAATGCAATTGGAAGAAATTTAATTTCTATCAAAATGAAGACTGCAGATGATTCTGAGCCACTAGTTTGAAACTGTTCTATGTTGCTGGACTGTTTGAGAGATGTACCCATCAAGATCTTCTAGCTACTGAATATCATTACTTATGAAGAATCGAACATTATGTTATTGCATCTAAATGTAACAAAAAAGAATTTGTTCTAACAATAAAGGTAACACTTCCTTGGCTATTACTCTTATTATTATGTTATGTTTTTCTCTGCAAGAGACAATTAGGCAAAAAAATAGATATTTTAAAATTTAAGAGTTGCGTGCTTTTGTTTATGCTCATTTCTTATGTCTTTAATTATATTAAGAACCTCTTTCATGAACTAATACAAAAAAAAAAATTAGGTTAAATTTCATCTCATGTAATGGGAAGAAAATTAATTTATATTTGCTGCACATACACAGAGCAAACAGGACTGCAAAAAAGGGAGAAAAGGAGACCTGGTGAAACTTCCTTCCATGTCTCTTTCTTTATCTGAAGATATACAAAGAAAAGTAGAGAAGTTTCAAAGCTGTCTGTCTTCAACAAACAGGGATGAGTGAAAACTTTATTTATCAAATTTCCTCCACTCAAATTTGATTAAACGGACCCTGCCATGGTTTGTGTTATATTGCCTCTGGACAACTAACGCATCACCACAAAGAAACCAGCAGGCATGCATTCCAATCACACTGTTGATGACTACTTCAGCCTTTTTTATTGTAGTTTTGTTCTTCAATTGCAACTCCTTAATTATTTGTTTCTTTCCTCAATGCTTTTACCTATACAAATTTGGACAAACTTTTCTCTCTATGGGTGGAGGTGGTTGGGCAGTTACATTTTGAGTAATAAAGAAAAATTACATTACTCATAAGAATTGGAGTGTGGTACACAAATGAAGGCAACTAGAGTAATCTAATTACTCCAGTACTTGATTGCTAAGGTTTACTACATTCTAAAGTAAAAATATATGTTGAGCACAAACACTTGAAATTTTCCCAACATTGTGTCCTTACTATTATAGAGAAGCGAACATTGACCAAGCACCAAAGTAGAAGTTAACTAGGATAAAACAGTACAATTTGGCTCATCTTTAGATGGCTTGACAATTCCTGCTAGCGTCCTTCTTCGACTGTAATTGTAACCTGATTGTTGGATGAGATGTATTGCTTACTAGAGGAAGAAGATGATTTTCTAGAAGTGTACTTCCTTATTACAAAAGCTGGTCTATTAGGTTGCGGAAGATTATTACCTTCCCCTCCCAGCATTAAAATAACATCTGACATGTTAGGACGCTCATTTGGATCTTCTTGTACACCCAGGAGCGCAACATTTATGCACTTTATTGCTTCACTCCTGTTGCATGATTCAAGTAATGACTTCTCTATTAATTGTATCTCAGCTTCTTCTGTCCACAATTTCCATGCCTGTGATAATTTTGCTATCTGAGAATCAAAGCTAACAAAAAGATATAATATTAACTCATAGGAAGTTTCTTCACTTACATAGCCCAACAAGTTTAAGGCTTCTTCTGATAGGTAAAATCCTGTATTCCTTCTTCCACTGATTATCTCAAGTACGACTACTCCAAAACTGAATACATCTGACTTGATAGAAAACAATCCGTCCAATGCATATTCAGGAGACATATAGCCACTAGATATCACCAGGTGCACAAAACATTAAGTGTAAGATTTTATCCCAAGCTCCTTTTCTAATGACAGGAAGGGATATATACTTACTAGGTTCCCACTACTTTATTCGTCTTTGCTTCTGTTACTTTTCCTTCAACAATCCTCGCCAAGCCAAAATCTGAAATTTTCGAATTCATCTCCTCATCTAATAAAATGTTACTGGTTTTCAAATCTCTATGAATAATCCTTAGTCGTGAATCATGGTGAAGATAAGCAAGACCCCGTGCAATGCCCAATATGATGTCATAACGTTTCTTCCAATCCAATAATTGACAAAGTGTTCCATCTAGCATCATTACCATGACAAAGTTATGGTGATGTCAATAAAATTAGATGATTATAAAAAACATATGGCTTCGAGAATAAATAACTTATTAATGCTAAACTTACCAAATATGAATGTATCTAAACTTTTATTCGGCATATATTCATAAAGTAATATTTGTTCTGTTGCATTGATGCAATAGCCCAATAGCCTCACTAGATTTCGATGTTGAAGCTTTGCAATAAGACTTACTTCATTCTTAAATTCATCTATGCCTTGTCCTGAATGGCTGGATAACCTTTTCACTGCAATTTCTTTTTTGCTTGGAAAGATACCCTGCAAACGTTTTTCATCTCATTACTATAGTCAATGCGGCCGTACCACTCCACAGAGGTGTAAGAATGAAATATTCACCTTGTAAACAGGACCAAATCCTCCTTGTCCAAGCTTATTTGCATTTGAGAAGTTGTCTGTAGCTGCCAAAATAGTCTCCAAGTGAAAGTATGGAACATCAATAACTTCATCACCGTTTTCATTCATCAATACTTTTGCTTCTCCTTCAACCTTATGCCAGTGAGATATTTGTGCCCCTTGGGTACCTCCTCTGCTATCTGAATAGAAAGGGGAAAATAAGAAAAATGGGACCTCATTACCTCAATTGGATTAAGAATGACCTTTGGAAAAGAAAATATCTTCCAGAGTTGGATTCATATCAGAATTACCTTCTCTTTTTTCCATTCTTCTTCTATAGTAAATGTAGGTAAAGCTGCCTATGAGTAGAGCCATAAAAACTATTATGGATGAAAGTATAGCTTTTAGCTTCATCGATATCGTAGCTTTAGGTTGAGCTGAAATTAGAAAGCCAAAAACAAGTCAGATATATTTAACATCTACCTTGAAGGATTTGATGCAAATATTCAGTAGACCTCAGAACCTATCATTAACTTTTAACAGTTCTGTTCACTCTTAAGTTTTACTTTGCTCAACTAACTCCTCAACACAGGCAAAGGAAAAGGAGAATCATTGTTGTTAAGTGCTAAGGTTAATAACTATGCTATTCTAACCTGCAGGTGAGCCACGTTTGACAAAGATAGTCCTTTCTGTTTCACTTTTGCTGAGTTGTTGTAGATTGAACAGATCGTCGGTCCAAATTGAACAGGTATCAGAACCATCATAAGTATAAGCAGTGCAAGCGCAATTGTTAAAACAAGTAGATCTACACTGTGAGGCTTCCCTAACAGTGATATTAGTATCTGGAGGAGCTGGTGGTCTCATGATTGAATCCATCCAAAAACTATCATGGTCTTTAGTAATTTCATTACACTGCTCCTTTTGGTCTCTTACACAACCACTTGAATAATCATTTGAATTCCATTCTGTATCTGATCTTGGCTTGAAGCCGCTCAAGCAATTGCAGGATGCATTAGCATTATCGCAAACTCCGAACACCCCACAATTGGCATAAACATCACATTTTTCTCTTGGTTGACTCCAGTATAGATTCCAAGGAATTGAAGTATCAAACCATGTTAGTTGCTTAATTTGTCCTGAGTCATCCATTATCATTCTTGACGCAATTGCACGACCAGCATAAATGGAATATGTAAAATATGACTCATTCTCATTATCGGTGTAGCTGAAATTAAACATGTAGTTTAACCCCATTTCAGGCACTAAGCTGAATCTTTGGCCATTCCATGAACCACTTGCCCAATACTCTGTAGTCCTATTCCATTTTATAACAAATTGAACATGCTTCGGGTCCAGTTCCACATAATACAATCCTGGTGCCGGATCGTTCATATTCTTCCATGAAATCAGTTCCTGTTTTCTTTGTGTACGTTTGTCATATCCAAGCTTAGCACCAGGCAAAAATGTGTGCGTTGGGTAGTCAAAACTTTGCCAAAGTTGTAAGGGTGTTGATGAATTTGGCATATCACTCAAAATCAAATTTCCATCGTCATGAAGAACTGCTATGACTGAATTATTTGAAGTAATACTCCTCGCAATATTTGTTGACCAAACTAAGCCTTGAAGTCTATCGAGAAGCACCAGGTTGCCTTGAACAATTGTCAAATTGGCAGCACCATAATCAAGTGGTTTATCCCTATTTGCTACCCAAACTACAGTTTGCGATAAAATAACGTTCTTGTACCATATGCCTATGTAATATTTGGCAGAGTTACCAGGTCTGAAGAAACCAAGCTCAAAGATCCCACCTGAAGAGACAATTATTTGGCCAAAAGAAAGAGATTCATTCCAAGAAATGGTGTCCCCTCCGATGGAGAGATTGGTGTTGAGACTAAGGCATAGAAATAGCACATGAAGTATCAGAATTGAATAGCTCTCTTTCATTTCCATGGCTGCACAATTTGTTGGTAGAATGGATGGTGTTAAAAGAAAAGATAGCAAGAGTCCTTGGTAGCGCTCTTGATGAAAGGAGACTTCTCTTTTGGGAGTCAAATTATCTTTCATCTAAATTCAAACTTTAATAGTAGTAAATTACTTTTCTTAGTCTTCCAACTGTCAATATCAACCTTCTATTATGATTGATCCTTATTCCTAACCATGTTTGATTTTTCTTCACCCATTAAAGCAGTTGTTAAAATTGTTTTATTAAGAGAAAATTTCTTTTTATACATTCCACTTTACTCTAAGTTGATGCCAAAGTTGAACATGCAAAGAGCACAAAAATACTCTCCAATTGCAAGAATGTCGTTATAGTCATCCTTGTCCTACTTGGTACTTTTCATATTCTAAATGGAACTTTCTTTGTTGAATCTACTTTTCATACCAGAATAATATTAAATAATTTCTTTCAGACTTTTCTTCCATGGAGTTAATGCAGTAAAAAAAAGTTTCTTTGTCAAATTTCTGATTTTGTAAAAACGGAGAAAGCCACATCAGTTGTGTAATTGACTAAAGAACTGTAATTTTTAGGCAGCTGATGGAGACTATCCAGATAAATGTTTGCGTTTCTTTAAACAGGAACACAATAATGAGCTTTTTTTGGCATCAATATTTCAGGTCAATCAACTGAAGTTCTTTTTCCATCTTTTCTTTTTTGCTTGATACAAATCAATTTTGGAACCCAGGCAAATCTCTCATTGACAAAAAATGCTTAAAATGGAGATTGGTATGGGGTTGTTCGACCTATGTGTCGATTTTCTTGGGCCGGCTTTTTGGAATACTTCACCTATCTATCATAGAGAAGAGAAAACATTTTTTTGCGCGGATTACCTTCTTTTGGGGTGGTCTTTAAATTTTACCCCTTATATTTGTGGTTTTTAAATTTTGGCCCTCATATTTGTGGTCTTCAAGTTTTGCCCTTAGCTTGAAAGGGTGGGCGAATACTTTTGGTTCTGGATTCGAACCCCCGCTCAGGCATAAAATAAAAAAATAATTTTGCAAGGAAAGGCTAGGGGGCGTGTATGCCGGATTCAGCATACACTCCTTAAGGAAAAACTAAAGTTATGCTGGATCCGGCATAACTAAAAGTCTGCCCTATAAGGCAGAGCTTTTCCTTAAGGCATAGTTTAATTATGCCTTATGGAGCAGACTTTTAGTTAAGGCATAACCAAATGTATGCCTCATAAGGCAGAATTTTTCCTTAAGGCATAGACTTTGCCTTATAAGGCAAACTTTTAGTTATGCCTTAAGAAAAAGTTCCGTCTTATGGGGCATACTTTTAGTTATGTCACTTTTAGTTAAGGCATAACTAAAAGTATGCCCCAGGCGAACTTTTCCTTAAGGAGTAACAAAAAGTTTGTCTTGAAAAGTAAAAAGAAATAAAATATACGCCTCAAGGCAAAGTTTGCCCCCTCCGGCAGATTTTTAGTTAAGCATAACTAAAAGTCTGCCGGAGGGGGTAGAGCGAAATTCAAACTCTGCCTTGCGATTTAAAAAAAAAAAAAAAATGACTGAGCGGGGGTTCGAACCCGGAACCCATGAATTTTAGGCGAAGGACAAAACTTAAAGATCAGCAATATGAGAGGCAAAATTTAAAGACCACCCCAAAAGAAGGGCAATTCTACGAATGTCAGAGTGACAAGTTGTGTTACGAAGTGTGTGATAGTGAAGTTGGACTAAGCTAATTTGAGCAAGGCAATTAGCAGTTAGTGAGTAACTAGTAAGGTAATTAGTTTTTCTTAGTTTCCCACCCCGTGTTCAATACATAGTGACGGATCTAGAATTTTCACTGAGGGGTTCGAAAAATAAAAATGTAGTGATTGGGATTTGAACTTGGAACCTCAAGGTGCCTAAACCACTGAACTAACCTCTTCACGTGTTTTTTGTGGTGTTTAAAATCCATATATGTACATAAAAAATGAAAAAAACTACCTTATATATGCGGTATAATTATTTGCCGAGGGTGTTCAGCCGAACACCCTCAGCGGGCCCTAGATCCGCCCTGTCGGTACACACATTGAAATCCGACTATATTTGAATTCCGGCCGCGTAGGGTTCATTTTTGGGAGGAAGCACTCCCTATCAAGGTTTTTTCCATACTAAGGGCTCAAACCCGGAAGACCCGGAATTTCTGGTTAAGGGAGGAACCACCTCTTCCATTGCACCACATTCTTTGGGGTACGTTAATTAGTTGATAGATTAGTGCACATATAATCTACTCCATACTCAAATTTTCTTATTTATTTATTTTTGCACCAAAAGCACATGCAATGGTGAATATATCCCTTTTTATATTCAATTTTACACTTCCCATTTTACTCTTAATGAGATGATTTATAGCCACCAAATTTCTATGACTTATTTTAAATCATAAGTTTTAAAAGTTTTTTTTTTCTTAAACTCGGTACCCAACCAAATACCTTCACATACATTAAGACAGAGAGAGTATATATTAATGGCTAATAGAATTTTTATACTATCATGTCGCTTAAAAAATATTATAATTAATTATTTATAAGAATGTACTTAGTGATGTGAAAAATAAGAGAAATTACCTACTGTAACATGCGCAAATACTTAATTGTGTAAAATTCTTTTACACTGCCTTGTATATAAGTCAAAACCTTAATTTCAAGTCAACCCAACGTAGGAATACTTGTTTCTCGAGGGTTCCCATTTTACACACTCAATATATGAAAAGATTGATATTTGCTCACTTACTCAAAAACTTTTATGCAATTTATTCTTTAATTCAAATTTTAAATTTCTAAATATTAAATTCAAAACCCAAAGCGTAATCTGAAAATTCAAACAAAATATTTTTATAAAATTTTAAGTTTCAATTTTATCCAAATTATGTCTACCCCTAGTAATAATGATTAACAATAACCTGATAAAAATAGTGTAACTAAAAACACGAGTGAAATTATACTAGTGGTGTGTTGGTAATAAATAACACAAATTCTATTATTATTGGTCTAAAGTGCAAACCAGAGGTCAAAGGGGAAGAGTACGTACATATTATTATGCGGAAAAATGATACAAGCCCAAAAATGAAAGAAGAAAAGAGAGTATTCTAAGGAACAAGCTCAGTAGCTCCTGAACAAACACTCGAATTGAGAGAGGAAATAAGAGAGAAAATGAATTAGCTTTCTGATTTACGATCTGAAAAGTGAGCACAGGATCCCTATTTACATCTCTATATAGTCAAGAGACAAAACAAATATTTCCTCATGTCCAAAATAATTAAGGTTTTAGTCCATCAAGAAGTATTCTATTCTTTTTCCAAATTTACCGTTACACATTCTTAATTCAGTAAACAAATTTAATACTTGTTATAGTTTCGAAGCTATAACAATGCCTTCCCCTTGCACAATCCTTGTCCTAAAGAATCTGAAATCTTGTAAGTCTTTCCAAGTGCTTTCCTCAGGAGCTGCATTCAGCCACTTGACAAGAACTTGAGTAACAGCCTTAATTTCCCCTTTTAGGAGCCATGCACCGAGCCAAAATAGACGCAGGTGCCATCACAACATGGCCAGAGTCAGAGTGTACCGCGCAGGAAGGTGGACTGAGGCAGTGTGATTGCCCAACTTCCTCTTCAATTGGGAAATGCATGACTTTTGAAGTTGTGTGTGTGGGGGGGGGGGGGGGGGGAGCGGGGGTTGCTCAGGTTTATGCAACAACTCTCCATCCTAGTAATGATCTGGAAAGGTCCATAAAAGTTTGTTGACAATTTCTGAAAAGAGTGACCTTTGAGGGACCGTGAGGTTGCAACTTGACATATACCCAATCACCTACTCCCTCTCCCCCAAAAAATTGCCTTAGTTTGACTTGGCACAAAGTTTAAGAAATATAGGAAGACTTTTGAAATATGTGGTTCAAAACAAGTTTTAGATATTTTGTAGCTGTAAATCATCTCATAAAGTTAAATTGTTTCTAATTATAGAAAGGTGTCAATCTTTTTGGGACAGATTAAAAAGGAAAGGAAGACAACCTTTTTGGGACGGAGGGAGTATGTCATAAGATCTATCTAGTTAGTTAAAGTAACTAATAAGTTGGTTAGTTGATAGATTAGTGCATAATTGTACTCAATCTTCATTCAATCTTTTAAGATGATATAACTGAGTTTCACTCTCTCTCCCAGCTTCTCTCTGGCTTGTTAGATCCTTCTTATAAGTTTCCATCGTTCAACATGGTATTAAAGATAGATCCATCCATGTTATAGCGTTATCCGATGTTGCGACGCGTGATGTTATCAACACTCCAATTGTCTAAGTCTGGGCGTGTGGGGATGTTAATTAGATTATTCCGTATTGGTTGAAGGAATAGGTTGCTATCTCCTTGTATGATATTGGATAATCCTCACCTCATAAGCTAGCTTTTAGGGTTGAGTTAGGCCAAGGTTTATATTCTTATCATGTTGAATGCTTCTAGTATGTTACTAATTCATCAAAAACTATCAACAGATTTTTGCTTCCTACCAGTCTAATTAATAGTTTCCCTCTTCTTTTTACAGAGAACACTCTACTATTAGTGGAAGAGAAAATGAGAAGACTGAAGTTGATTCTATGATTTTGAGCCACAGATTTGAAACTGTTCTAAGAGTGCACCCATCAAGACATTCAGGTATTGAATTTTATTATTATTACTTATTAGAAAATTGAACACTATGTTATTGTAACAAAATGAGACAAAGAAGTTGTTATAAAAAAAAATAGCCAAATAGGGTGGCCTTAAACAAACTCAATTTGTTACCCAGAGTATTTTTTTTCTTTATTTATTAATTTTGTACCAAAATCACATGTAATGGTGAATCTACTCCATTCTCACATTCTGTTGATTACTACTTCAGTCTTTTGTTTTGCAGTTTAGATCTTTAATTGCACCTCCTTTTCTTTTTTTGTTTCTTAATATCCTCAATTCTTTTTTACCTCAGACAGAGTTGGGTACTCAGTTGGACCTTAGTACAGCCTTTCATCCCCAGACTGATGGCCAGTCTGAGAGGACTATTCAGGTGTTCGAGGATATGTTGAGAGCCCGTGTCATTGATTTTGGTGGTCATTGGGACCAGTTCTTGCCCCTAGCGGAGTTTGCATACAACAATAGCTACCATTCGAGTATTGTATGGCGTCGTTCGAGGCTTTATGTGGTAGGAGGTGTCGTTCTCCTAATGGGTGGTTTGATGCATTTGAGGTTTGCCCGCGGGGCACATATTTGTTGAGAGAGTCCGTGGACAGGGTGAAGCTTATTCAGGAAAAGCTTCTAGCAGCTCAAAGTCGACAGAAGATGTATGTGGACCGGAATGTTCGAGATTTAGAGTTTGGGGTGGGCGAGCAGGTGCTTCTGAAGATCTTACCCATGAAGGGTGTCATGCGATTTGGGAAGAGGAGCAAGTTGAGTTCGAGGTATCTTGGCCCATTTGAGATTCTCCATAGAGTTAGAGATGTTGCTTATGAGTTGGCCTTGCCACCAGTCCTGTCCGGTGTTCATCCGGTATTTCATGTATCTATGTTGAAGAAGTACCATTCTGATGGTTCTTACATTGTCCGTTAGGATTCATTGTTGCTCGATGAAAATATGACCTATGAGGAGGAGCCTAAAGCAATCTTGGATAGGCAGGTTCAGAAGTTGAGGTCCAAGAAAATTGCTTCTGTGAAGGTTCAATGGAAGCATCGTCCTGTTGAGGAGACTACCTGGGAGACCGAGTCTGATATGCACGAGAAATATCCCCAGTTGTTCGCTGATTCATGTACTTTTTCCCCGTTCCGCTTCCTTGTCGCTCGAGAACGAGCGATTTTTTAATTGGTATCTGATGTAACGACCCGTTTGGCCGTTACGGTACTTTTGACCTTGTTGACCTTTTTTCGAGCTTCATTAGCTTAGAGTAGACTTGCGGGGACAGGTGGTACGATTGTTGACACCCAATTTCGTCCCTCCATTATTCCAATTTATTTCCTTGGGCTTCTAAATTTATTAACGAGATAAATACTTGATATTTCACCACTATTTTTATTGCTACTACTATTAACATTATTATCCTTCTTATTATTTTCATCTTCACTATTTTTACTATCAACATTACGAACATTACTTTATCACAATTTTTAATGGTTTGTCGTCATTTCATTTTCGAATTTGGACTCTTTTTAATTAATTACAAGTCAACATTTTATTAAATCCTTATTTTCTACATATTAATCACTAATTGTCATCATAATATATATAGTTAATCACTTAGAAGTTGTAGAGGTTAATTACTAAAAATCCCAAAAGGAATTAAATCGAAGGAAGGATGGGACTATGAAATTCAGCCAAAATGGCCCAAGTCCGACCAAAAAACAGCCCAAACGACCAGCCCACGTCCTAATAGCTCACCCGACCCGGAGCGGCCCATTACTCCATCACCCGTCCAGCCCACTATCCTTTCACCCGTACAACCCACATCTTTTACCCGACCCGGCCCATATCCTTATTTTTCACCATCTAAACCTAACGAAGAGGATCCGCCGCACATGACCATCTCTCTCTTCTCCTCTCTCTCCCTTCCCCCATTTCCTTGTCGTCTTCTTCACCCCCCTTTGCCCTCTCTCTACGCTCTCTTTCTTCGTCATCTTCTCCTCTTTCCCTTCCATTTTCAGACGACTGCTATACTCTCTTTCAACATCGCAGACTTTTGTTACCCCCACTTTCGTGCAATCTTCCTCTCTCCTATGCACGATCTGGTCAAACACAAATGGCCAAACAACTTTCGAAACATCTAAAAAGGAGATCAACTTTAAAGATCTGATTCGGATTTCAAACAGATCACGAGAAATCCCGCCCAATTTAAAACCCAGAAAACCCTAAAATCATGCTATAAATACTCACTTTCTTGACCCACAAAGACAGTTCGGTCAGCCGCCTCAAACCCCCTTGAAATACCTATATTTTCAATCACTATATCTGGATATTCTCATTTGAATTATTAAGTAGTTTTACTCTTTCAATTCTACTGCTACTTTGAGATCGATGGTAGATTGGAGGCTTAGAACCCTGTTCACTGCACCAACAAAAGGTCAGTGCGTTCTCTTTTATTTCGAATTTAAAGTTTCTGATGTGTTCATTTTCTATTATGTGTTTGGGGCTATTAGATTTTCTTCGAATTTTTATGTGTTAAGTATCACGAAATTCTGAATGTCTGTTTTCTGATTATCGATGATGTTTGAATATAAGTTATAAATTTGTATGTAGTAGCCTGATTTATGCAGTCGACGTTATTTAGGTTATGATATCTGGCCTGCGTATGGTTAAATTTGTTTATCGACTTCATTACTTGTATCTTTTGTCGAGTCCCTAAAAGCGTGCCTTTATATGTGAAAAATGATCGATCATACCCTTGTATGCCTCTGTTTTGCCAAAAATCAGTTCGTATGTGCCATCACGTGCCAATATTCGATTCAGACTATTCTGTTTTCAAAGGAAAATAAATCTGTGGTGTGAGTACTTGCTTGAAAGACCCAAAATGGCATGACCTTTCTTTTGTAAATTGAACATGGCATGTCTGTTTAAGTGATTTCAATCCCTTGACAAATGATTTAGCTTAAACATGATGCTTAATTTTAATATCAAATCTGGTCCATACGGAAAGACGAAAGACTATGCAAATAGATTTCACGAACTGGTAGTCAAAATGTTGTATGTAAATAAAATTGTTCCTCTTGTTGTTAGAATGCACTAAAACAGGACAAAGGGAATATTATTTGCCTACTGCGAGCTTCCCTCTGTGATTAGTTTGTCAATGGTCGAAGGGTGCTGCTACTTTGCATTTTCATTGTTTGATGTTTTCCAGTACTATTTTTAAGCTAGGGTCTAGGATTCTCTTTGCCATAAAACCAGATTGTATGATGTGTATTAAATAATTTCCATTTGAGGAATGTGCATTTATGGGTCTAAATATTTCTTTAGAGGTCAAGAACTAGATATGAACTTATGGGTGCTCTTTGATTCTTTTACGACAAGTTCTTTAGTAACACATAGTTTGTTTAGATCATGTGAAATGGGCTGCTGAATGCTGGTCTGTTTGTATTTCTTTTATTACTGTTCTTATGTTGCACCTTAAACTACTTCAGTTCTGTTGAATCTCAGGACCTGTGTGTCATGCATATTGATTCTGCATATTATTTGCCTAGCTTTGATTTGGTTTACTGATGCATATATACTATTCCCTATCATGATTTGCTTGCCCTCTCTACACCCCATTGCTTGCATTACTTTATCCATGATCTTAGGTTTAGGCCCCTTACTCGTGATTACCTTTAGGCATACCACTGCTACTTGGTATTTTCCATGGTGCCCTGATACATCCAATGATCTGTTCGGATAATGAATCGGTTGGAATATACATAGTTGATGCCCAGTCTACTGATCTGTCTTGAATTGGTGTCATATTCATTTTTGCCTTACTTCATGGTTACATGCATTTCTAATTATTTATTTTTGTTTTTACATGTACACATTTGGAGCAACATGGAGTCTTGATACAAGACTCTCCATACCAACATAGAGTCATCTCATCTTCTTGAACCTCGTACGATGACAAGAAAACAAGCCAATTAGCTTGGGAATGCCCATGACGTCTTTCTTCGTCTTCGTTTTATCATTTGTTCCGCCTAACACTTTATTTATGAATGTTGATGTGTGTGTGTTTTGGGGTTTATTTCAAGTTCGGGTTCATGGTTAGGAGCGAAGTTTTATTTAATAATTTAGAGTTTTCCCTTATTTTACAATACCAAAAAAGTACCTTTTTTTATCACATAAAGGAAGACCTTTTATTTTTTAGATTTAAGAAATTTGTTTCAGTCCATTTATAAGTTTTTCTTAATCAACGGCTTTCGAAAATACTCGATTTCTTTACCTTTAAAACTAGCATCATTATATGGCAAATAAAAATGAATAAGATTGTTTTCCCTTAATTTAACTTCTTGATCCACTAGCATCATTATATGGCAAATAAAAATGAATAAGATTGTTTTCCCTTAATTTAACTTCTTGATCCACGTTGTGCCTTTAGGAAGCTGCTTTACCACTTTGTAAATTTTTGGTTTCTAACTAAGTACTTAATTATGTTTTCAAACTATTAATAAGATCTCAGATTAAATTTAAGTCCGGTCGGTTAACCGTCTTTTAACGGATCTTAAAGGGTGCTTAATACCTTCCCTTTAGATTAATAGAACCCTTATCTAGAAGCTTAAGTTTCGTAGACATTAAAACGGAGTTAACTTTAAAAATAACTTTAATGAACTTTCGGTGTCCTAATTCACCATAAATAATTAGGTGGTGACTCCCCAACTCTAATTAACCCCGGAATCACCGGGATGTTGTAAACTATTTTGACTTCAGTTAAAATAGGGTATAACAACGATTTCCGAGGTCATCAGTTAAATATTAGCTTGGCTTTGTGATAATAAGCCTTAAAGCAAAAAATGTTTGACCCAAAGTCGACTTTTGGATAAATGGACCTTTTTAAAAAATTCGTCGATTCCGAGAGGTCGAGATGGTCATTTTTGACTTGCGGGTATGTTCAATTCATTTCCCAATACATTAAGTGTGTTTTGGGACTTGGGTTGGAAAGTTGGTTTTGGGGTATTGGGGGTTGATTTGGTCAACCAGACACCCGTTAGGAAATCCGAGGCCACAGGTGAGTTCGTAGCGCTTTTTTATGTGTGTTTCCATGTTTGTTTTGTATCTGTGGGGCCTCGGGTGATAGTCGAATTTTGGGTTGAGAATGGTAAAAAATAATACTATTCTGGTGATTGATGTCTGCCGCAGCGGTATCGCCGTGGCGATGTCCCTACCGATATAGCTATGTAGAGTAATTGTGAGTGACTGCCGTAGCGGTCATGTCACCGCGGCAGCGGTCCCGCTGTAGCAGACTGCAGACCGCTGTAGCGGTCGATCGGGACTTAAATGCCTTAAATTCTTTTTAAAACCCTATCACTCCTCATTTATTACTCTCGGTTCTGGAGCTATTTTGATAGCAAAACAAGAGATTCTGAGGCAATTCTTCATTGGGATAAGTTCATCTAACCCTATTCTTCATTTATGATTCATAATCCACCTTAGAAACTCCCGAATTCATGCTAAAGTCTTCCGATAACATAAAGATTAAAGAGGGTTTTTGAGGTTTCTTTCTTGAATGAACTTTTCATTATCAAACCTTGATTTGTTGATGGAATAAACTTATATTAGTATGGAATTGAAGGCTAATAGCTATATAATCATGAATCCTTCAGTATTACTAACCAATTTATGAAATTGAGAGCTAGGGTTCATACCCAAAATTGGGGGTTTCACTTTAAATATGATTTTTGCTTAATATTGAGTTGTTTTAGAAATTGATTGGTGGGTTTTTGATTACTTAGACTTGAATTGCATGTTTCACTTTCGAATTTCCCGTTTTGCCCTTGTGGGCTCATTTTCCCAAATTCCATAGGCTTAAGTTGACCAAATTAGAAGCCTAGCAATAAGGGTATCGTTCTCCATATTTTCTAATCTAGATTACGTTATACATAGACCTTGAGTATTTGGAGGCATTGAGGAAGGGAAAGGCGCTCGTGTGATTTGTTTGGGATTCCTGCTCGGCACTCCAGGTAGGTTATTGTCACGACCCAACTAGTGGGCCATGACGGGTACCCGGTGCTGATTACCGAGCACCACTCATCATGCTCTCTATCATACTCAAACTGGACATATATCAACCTCGACGCAAGACTTATCATGAAACAATCTCCAAATATCTCCCAAAACATGTATACATGCATAAGTCCATGAGACTACAAAAATGATGCACAAAGTATACACTGAAGAGGTCACATAGCACCTACAACCCACACATAAGTATCTATGAGCCTCTAACTGAAGCACTAGAATCATGAGGGCGGGACAGGTCCCCGCTATGCCCCAATATATACACAAAAGAATATACCAAGAAACGGCGACTCCGAAATAGTGGAGTGCTCCTGCAAATCTGCTGAGTAGGCTCCTAAGCGTCTACACCATCTCCTTGTCTACCTGTGGGCATGAACACAACGTCCATAAAAGAAAAAGACGTCAGTACGAACAATGTACTGAGTATGTAAGGCATGTAAATCAACATAATAAATAAATAAGCATCCATAAAAGAAAAGGACGTCAGTACGAACAATGTACTGAGTATGTAAGGCATGTAAATAAACATAATAAATAAATAAGAGAACATGAGCTGAAGAGATAACCTGTAACTGATTGCCTCTTAAGTTGGAATCATGCATGTTTAACAAGAAACATCATATCATGCATACATTTATATAAACTGCCTGGTCGGTGTGCTCATCATTAGCCTGCGTCTGGGGTAAACATCTCAAGCCGCCCACTAGTGGTGTCTGCCGATGCCACGTAGACATGCTGTAATCATCATCATAGCTTCCCACTACGCCTATCGCAGTGGTGACTGCCGGCCATATAGGCACGGTGTAAATCATATACATAATATGAGGCATGCATGGGAGCTCAAGTAAAGGCTATAACTCTATCGGAGTGACGTAAGGTCGGGAACCTCTGATTACATTATGAAATAATCATCATCGTTATGCCTCACCTTGGAAGATCTAATATCATGAGGTGAGACAACAACAAGAAGTAACATCAATGAAATCATAAAAATAGGTTTATCAAACTCATGAAAGCATCATTATCATAGAACATATCTCATCTCTATCTTATAAGAAGCTCTTAAGAATCCTTAACTTCCTTCCTTTGGGATGTAAGAAGGTCATGGAAATATAGAGAAGAAATCATAATATAGGAGTCATGCCTTTGAAAAAAGGGGACTAGCCTTACATACCTTTATGTCTCCTTAACTTTATCAACTAAACGCTTCCCTTCTAAGCTCACGGCTCTACATTTAAGAGAATTTGTACTAAGGTTAGATCATTAGGAACACGCTCAAGTCTAGGCTAAAACGACTAAGGACTAACAAAAATTGGGCAACACCTCATTTGTTTCTACAACTTTCCCCATACAATAAACAACTCCCAACATCAATAAGAACACCCATTATATCATAATCAATAGAGTCTTCAAGTTAAACATTGTTTACTTCTCAAATTCACTTCAAAATCATCCATATAACTATATTACAACATCATATTTATTCTGCACATAACACTTCCTCATCGTCATTAGCATCATTTATGACAAGATTATACTCATCTCATACTTAAGAATCATATTTCACATTAACTTACTACTCAAAATACCATTTTCTCCATATTTGAACTCATATTCTACTTTCTTCTCTAACCCAAGTCCTTCAATCCCTCAATACTCTTAATAACATAAAATGAACATGAAACTCACCTTTGATGATGTAGGAATGGACTTTGGATGAAAATACTTCACTTGGAGAAAAGCCCCTACTTCAACACTAAAGAGATTCTTGGTTTCCACAAACCCTAGAGAGCATCCTTGCACTTGATTCTACTAATTTTTGGTATTTAATCTTGATTTACCTTGAATTTATGTTAGTATGATAGAGGGAATATTCTAGAGCCTTCAAGACTTGTGGGAGAGTGAAATATGAAAAAATAAGAGGATGGTTCGTCTATTTATAACTGGAACTGGAAAGTTCCAGTAAAGCGGTTCGACGAGCGGGTCGATGACCCGTCGACATGTCGACGGTCCATCGACTTGCTCCGTCGACTCTCGCCCGCAAATCTCTGATTGCAGAAACACAGAGACGGTGCACAGCGACGGTCTGTCTACATGTTGACAGCCCATCGACAGTGACTGGTGTCTGCAGAATTTGCCTAATTCAGTTCAGATTTCGTCGATTCGATCCGTTCAACTTATAATACTGTAAATTACCAGGAATACCGTTGGTACATTTGTACACGGGGTAAGACACTCTCTACCTTAACTTTCTCCAACATGTTTCCTTCTCTCTCCTCGAATGTCTTTGGAATCTTAATTAGAATCATTAAGTATCCCTTCTTAATTGTAGGGATACCATATACACCTTAACTTGTGTTAGTCTATTTACCGTGCAACAACCTGAAATTCTGAGGTGTAATAGTTATGGCTGACCTTCTTGGTTAGACTTCGGTTAGCGACTCGTATATAGTACTAGGGAATTATTGGAGACATCGTGTGAACCTTCGAGTATGAATTTTGGGATGGAATTCTTAGGTTAGTAATCTTGTGTGACTTGTGTGTTCAGGCACGTGGCCTGTAGGATCCTTAGGTTTATGCTGGGCTTTTCTTATATGAATTGGTGGTTTTCATGTATTATGGTAAACTGGTTGGAAGGAACTAATTCATGTGATACTTGTACTATGATGGTTGTCCTCATATGAATTGACTGGAATCCATATGTTATTTATGATATTCTCATTGCATGACATACTTTCTCATATCCATAATATATCTGTCTTGGTCTTGATATTGGAAGATGGTGATGACGGACGTAAGTATGATTCATGCGACATTACTATATTTGCGTAGCCATCTCTATGCCGTGTGATACGGAGTGGTCAGCAATGATATTGGATGGAGGAGTGAATCTAGGCTGTGTGATACGGAATGACGGTACATGGACTTAGCGGTCTCCATGGGTCATGACTGTCGAGACGTGAACATTATCCTCCCAGAGCATGTGTGTATCATTGCACTGCATTCCATATGCATTCACATGATATGTTCTTATTGTCATTTGGATTAATATTGATCTTCATTGATATTTGAGTTATTGGGTGATTATTTGGTTATGTTTGGATTCGTGAAATATTTGAGACATTGTTTGGTAATTGATTGTACCACTTGGACTTGGTAACTTGTATCTATCTGTGAGCATCATCTTTCCATTTCCTTGTTTGCATACGTGATCTAACTGTTGCCAGCCTATGATGCTTATTCAGTACCATGTTTTGTACTAATGCTACCTTGCTGTACTTTTTTTATGAGTGCAGAGTACGCTGTTGGAGAGACTTCTACCCCTCGTGACTGATCCCGAGGCCTAATTCACAAACATCTAAAATGAGCACTTGGAGGATCAATGATGTGCCGTGAATTTCGGCACATCTTATGCCTTTGTCACTAGAAGTGTTGCTTGTTTTAAAGTGTTTCTACATCGTTTCTTATGTTATTTTGGTGTTTTGTAGGGTTGGTTGACTAAGGAACCGAAATGATAAGAAATGCTAAAATACGGACAACTTGGAGCAAAAAGGACGGTCCGTAACTCGAGTTACGAACCGTAACATGATCCGTACCAGAGAGGAAGATCCAGATACGTGCCGCTATAAAGGACGGTTCGTAACTCATGTTACGGGTCGTAACGTGTACCGTAAGCTGAAGGAAATTTTCAGTAAGAAGCCTAAGTAGTGTCATATGTTACGCCCAGAAGGACAGTTCGTAACTCAGGTTACGGGGCGTAACGTCATGGCGTAACGCAATGGCCACTGAACAATGAGGCCATGATTTGCTGGAAGATACGGACCATAACCTGTGTTACGGTCCATCGCAAGAAGCCGTAACGGTTGACCTATATCAAGCTGAAAAAGGACGAAACTGAAGGACGGATCGTAACCTATGTTACGGTCCGTAACGATGTCGCGAAAGGGTGATTTTGTCCAGAAATTTGGCGCGATTTTTGGCCCTATAAATACTTAAAGTTAGGGTTTTAATTCAGATTCTGATTTCTTTTGGGAGCATTAACTTTAAGTCTTGAATATTTGTGAAGTGGTTGGAGCATTTAGAGCACCAACTTCACCTTTATTCCATATTGTATTAGCATCGTAAGTATATCATGTTAACTTTTAAGCTTTCTTTGTTAACAAAAATGATGAGTAGCTAATTTTAATTCTAAGGTTGTGGATCCCATGATGGGTATTATGTGAATGGGTTTCTACTATTGATATATGCATAATGGTTGTTGGTATTTATTCTATCTTTGTGCTTTAGCGTTGGGTAATGATTGCAAGCATTAGCCTAAGCCATTAAACTAACTTTTCTTGGGAAAGAGAGTCAGTATTGGTAAGATCGAATAACAATAACTCGGGGCGTTAACCCTCGTTTAATAGACTAACTTAGGGATAAGAACAAGTCTAATTGGCATTATTGGTCGCTCTTCGATTTCAACTCTTTTACATTTGGAAAAATCATAAACGGGAAATACGGCCTAACTGTTGGGAAACATTAGGAAGTCCTTAAGAGATCAAGTGCATACTCTTAGAACAACCATTAGAAGTATATCACATTGAAACCTGAAGCATAATATCTAATCAAAATGGGGAACACAACCTTAGTCTCTCTCTCACAGTAAGTACAATTCAAGTCAAGTTATTCAATTACATTACACAACAAATATTTCAAACTATTCGGAATAGGATTAAAGCCTTTAAAGACTAGTATCGCATACAATTAGTACCCTTTTCTCTCCATATTCCCTGTGGCATTCAACCCCAACCTTGTTTGGGTTACTATATTTGACAATGTCCACTTTACACCATTAATAGGTGTAATTTGAGCGTATCAATCCGCAGCCCAGATCGCTACTCTTTCATTACTTGTCTTATTTCTATCCTTGAGACAGTATTTACCTATGAGACTATGTATTCAGGCTTCATCTATGTAGTAGCTCTTGTACGACTTAGACCAGATTCATTTGGGCATGTATTATTCCGCACTTATTTTTACTTCTATGTCAGACTTATTTATATTAATATTTATGTCGAAGTTATTTATATCATTATTGGGAGTTGATTTCATTTATTGTTTGGGTGTTGGTTAAGGGATGGGTTTGCCTACCGAGGTGGGAAAATGGTAGGTGCTCGTACATTCCCGAGTTGGGGCTGTTATACCCTATTTTAACCGGGATCAAAATAGTTTACAACATTCCGGTAATTCCGGGGTTATTTAAAGTTAGGAGTCGCCACCTAATTATTTACGGTGAATTAGGACACCTAAAGTTTATTAAAGTTATTTATCTAAAGTTAACTCCATTTTAAAGTCTACGAAACCAAACGATTCTAGGTACGGGTTCAACTAACCTAGAGGGAAGGTATTAGGCATCTTCTAAATTCCATTAATAATGGTTAACCGACCGGACTTATGTTAATTAATTAAGGCTAAAATCTAGATGTAATACTTTACCACACTTAAGAAAGTATATAGTAATGCTATTTAAAATAAGACTTGTAGAAAATTATGATTTGCATAAAGGAGTTTAGTTATAAATAAGCTAAAAGAAACGGGATGTGTAACGTTTATATGTATTTGGAGAAAATAAATTATGCCGATTAATAAATTAGAACAGTCGTTTGTAAGATTAATATTAATAAACCTTTAAAAGGGTTTTATAGAAAAAAGTATTAGTTCAATATAAACTATGTTATATAAAAAGTGCTAGTTCAATATAGACTATGTAAAGGTTGTTTCAACAAATACGTGATTCAAATGTTGGAAAGGAATTAAAGTGGAACAGTTATCCATGAGAACTAGTTTGCCTTTTATTTCTCAAAAATAAGTTAACGTTAGTGTAAAATTAGTAACGTTTTAAATTTCTAAGATAGTAAGAGTGAATCTTGATTCTCAAAATATGTAGTCATGCTATTTTGAAAATCAATTATTCCAATAAAATAAATGTTATAGATTCTATAAATAGTTTTAACATAAATAGAAGAGAATGTAATTTGTGCAATTAGTTATTAATTCCCTTAGATTAACTACCCATCATTCTAAACTAACCACCCTAATTCCTTATAATTCATTTAAGCTAAGAAAAACAAACAAAGTAAGGGGTTAGTCAAATAATACAGATTAAATGCACGAAAAATATAAAGTAGAGGAGCTAATAAGTAAATGGGCTCAGCCCATTTTAAGATTGCTACGATCATGCTGCTGTTGGGATTTAGGCCCAGTATTCCGAATTTAATGAATCGGCCCATTTAGGCCGACTATCGCGGATCTGCTGCTGCTGTTTACTGCCACTGTTATGGGCCTCGGCCCAGCGAAAATTTTTATGGATTTTTGCTGCAGATGGGCTGATGGGCTGACTCGAGAGAAATTACGTTGGGCTTTTTAGCCCAACACCGAATGCGGGAAATGACGTGTCCCTTGGACTCGTATGCGAGATGTCATGCATAAAAATGAAAAGAAAATGATTAGTATATAATAAATAAAACTTAAACATGTATAATGTAAATTTGAAACAAACCAATGAAATACATATATACTGTATATTTACGTATATCTCGTGTATATACATAATCGAATACACCATATTTGCCATATAAGAATCGAAAGGTCGAGCAAAAGAAAGATAGCAAACTCTACGGGTCTGATCCTATACTCCCAAGTCTTGCATGAGGCAAGGAAGACAACAACTCAACATTCCATAGAATATTTACTAAGCATGGCAATCTATTAACAAGCTTAATAATTTTTTAACTAAACAGGGACTGCCTTTAATAACTGAACAGGGACTGCCTATAATAACTGCACAGGGGACTGCCTATAATGATATAAAAAGACTTAGGTCTGCTTTGAGGAGGTTGAATCATTAAGCATTATAAAGTCATCTATCAGAAGGTTGGCCAGGCCCTAAAGCGATCTCAATAACATTCAAAACAGCTTTATTCACAATGCGACGAGGATTTGATCGAAATGAAAAAAAAAACACTTAGGTAGAATCTGGAGAAATGAGTAATGCGCAAAGCTGGTGTTTCACGAAACAAGGAAGTTCTACATATTTAAGAAGTTCACAGAAGCCATTTAAGAGATAGGCTATGAATGATGTACACAATATTCAGAAATAAAAACCAGCAGAAGCAATTACACGTGCAAGATTTCTTCGACAAGTTTAACAGGTACAGAAGAGGACTTCCTAATCAAATTTTAAAGAATGCTATGCCATGGAGAATAGGAAACTAACAATGTATGCTAACACAGATCCAATACATTACTAGACCTTTACAACAGCCCACCTAATTAATTGTGCACTAAATTAATACTAACCACCAAATCCAACAACATAAATGCCATAGCCATAAACTTAACAGAATAACAGACGCCAATAATCGAGCAAAATAGCATAACAACAGTAGCTTCACAAAGCGTAGAGCTTTTTAGACAAGTACAAAAAGGCAGCTACAAAGGCCTATCTCTATTTAGTATTACCAGCCTTCTCGACAAACTGAAAAAAATTCCACACGCAAGCCAATTATTTCATACAAACGCCCACATCCGATTACCAGAAAAGTATGTCAAAACTGTTAATGATACAAATCGACTAGAAACTAAAATCAGCTAAACACACAATATACACGAATCCTATCAAGCTACTAATTAAGACTAGATTATCTAACAACATAACACATATAAACGAATTGAACTGATTGAAACGACAGACATGTGTAAACAACAAAAACACTTACTAAATTACTAAAAACTGAAATTGAACGGTTAAAGAAGGATTTTTTTACCTTCTGTTGGTGCAGTGAATTGGGGTCTTCCGGGTCTCGAATCTACTCTTGTATTGACGGATTCGAAAAAATAATAGAGTAATACAGAGTGAATGTTTTTGTATTTAAAAATCGAGGTCAAGAAAATAAAGTGAGACTGTTCTTGGTATTTTTTTTTAGAAAAACTCAAGCTGCTCCAAAAAGAGACCTCGAAACAGACTCGAATTAGAACAAGGCTAAAACTTCAAGTAGTAGTGGAAGGTGGAAATGTCGAATAGGGTAAAATGTCCCGTGGTTCTCCAAAAAAAACCCCTTTTCGGCTATGACTTCCGGATGTATTTATAGGTGGAGTCTAGGGTTTTATATTTTTGAATTTCACAATTTTTGGCTCCAAACAGAAAACTCAAAGCCGTTTGAATCGACCCATGAAGGAATCTTATGCTCATCACTGAAAAGTTGCTCTTTTTTTTTCAGAATTTCAGAAGTGGTTTTGGCCATTTGTGTTTGACCAGATCGTATATAAAAGGAGAGAGGAAAACTTATATGGAAATGGAGTTGGCAAGTCTGTGCACGGCTAAAGGAAAGTTGGATTTTAGCCAAAAATGGAAGAGGGATGAAGGGAGGAAGAGGCGTGAACAGAGAGAGAGAGAGAGAGAGAAGAGGGGGTGAAGGGTCCGGCTGTGAGAGAAAAAGATTAGGTTTTGTTTAGGTTGGAAGATGAAATAGGTTGGGCCGGGTTGACGAATAAAACGTGGGCTGGTCGGGTAGGAGCGAGTATGGGTATGGGATTTTAAAAATGTGGGCTGCTCCTTTTGAGTTGGGCTGGCCGATTGGTTGTGGGGTGATGTGGGCTGATTATTTGGGATCAAATGTTGGTCCGAAAATATGAGTTCTTCTTTCTTTATTTAAATTATTTTTGTGCTTCTAATTTAACAACTAGTACAATATATATTATGTGAAGACAAATATAATTAGTATGTAAAAGTATTTAATAAAGTAAAATTAATTTAACGAGTACAAAATCCGAAAATAAAGTGATGACGAACCCCTTTGAAATTTGTGATAAAGTAATACTAGTAAAAATAGTGAAAATGAAGGCAACGGTATTAATAGTAGTAGAAATAAAAATAGTAGTGAAAATAAAATATTTAGCTTGTTAATAAATTTAGAAGCTCCAGGAAATAAATTGAAATAAAGGAGGGACAAAATTGGGTGTCAACATATGCCCTTCTTAGATCGGAGGCGATGTAAGAGTTTTCGGGCGAAGAAGTTGACGTAGCAGCCAATTTTGTTCCGACCAGCAAATATGAACTCAGAAGAACTTGAGAAAACATAGGTTAGGAGAATTGGTGAATACCTTGTAGGATGGAAGGAATTATGGCCGAACTTGTTTTGAATTGCCTACATATCTCGGGTTTCGTGAGAATCAAGCTGTATGAAGTTTGAAAGAAGCGGGTCGATATTGACGCTACGCTTCTTGCCCCAGTGCTGAATTATGGTGAGACTGGGATACAGAAAAGGCTTACAAAATTGTGACAGGAGTTGATTGAGTAGAGTTTTAGCGGTGGATATGAAAGAAAATTTAACCTACGTATCACATGTTTGTGGACGTAGGTGGATTTGAGTTCGAGAGTAGATCCGTGACTTTTGCTTGTGAGTTTGATATTCCTCTTCAGCATGTTTTCCCCAGTTCACTGCGTAAGATAAAGTTCCACGTTGCGCTGTGTCTCTGTATGTAGATTGTACTTTCTGTCAAAACTGAAATTCATGTCAAAATTAGTAATAAAGTCTGGGGTAAAGTTGAAATTGTAAAACTTATAAAGAATGTAAAAATGATAATAAATATAAGTGTGAAAGTGAGGATGAAGCCGTGTGGCTTATAATGAGGCAGTGTGGCCAAATGTTGTCTCTGATTGTCTTCGGGGACTTGAATGAATGCGTGATGTTTATGCTGAGGATGTAATAATATCTCTAGTTGTATTTGGAGACTTTAATAATAATAATAAAGCCTCCCGCTGTCTTCTGGGACTCGATGATAAATGATGTCTGTGAATTTTAAGGTAAAGTCATTAAAGTAGGTAAAGTGGATGATAAAGTAAAGTAATAAAGTAGAGAGTAAAGTAAGTGTGCAGCCGTTTGGCTTATGCAGATGAGGCCGTGTAGCCATGTGATGTCTCCGGTTGTCTTCGGAGACTTGATGAAGACTCCCGTAAAGTCCGGGGTAAAGTCGTAAAGTGGATGATGTCTCCGGTTGTCTTCGGAGACTTAATGACAATTCCTGTAAAGTTCAGGGTAAAGTCGTTAAAGTTGGTAAAGTGAATGATAAAGTAGAGAGTAAAGTCATAGTGTAGCCGTCTGGCTTATACATATGAGGCTGTATAGCCGAATGATACCCCCGGTTATCTTCGGAGACTTAATGTTGATTCCTGTAAAGTTCAGGATAAAGTCGTTAAAGTTGGTAAAGTAAATGATAAAGTAATTGGTAAAGTAAAGTGATGGTGTAGCCATTTGGCTAATGCGGAAGAGGCTGAATAGCCAAATGATGCCTCCGGTTGTCTTCGGAGACTTAATGATAATTGCTGTAAAGTTCAGGGTAAAGTCGTTAAAGTTAGTAAAGTAAACGATAAGAATGTAGATTCCTGTAAAGTTCAGGATAAAGTCATTAAAATCGGTAAAGTCAATGATAAAGTAGAGAGGGGAAAGTAATAGTGTAGCCATTTGGCTACTGATGTTGATGAGATCGTGATAAGCCCAATTAATGACATCTGCGGTGTAATCCTGATTTAATTCGTCTTCGATCTCGACAACCTACAAAACAGGTGTATCTGTTAATAAAGTCAAAAAGTTATTGTGATAAAAAATGAAATTAAAGATAGAGTTGGAAATAAAGCCGATTGGCTTTTAAGGCGAGGCCATGATACTTTTCGGCCATGACTGATGGACTTGATTGTTGGTCTAGCGCCCTTTTAATTCCTGCACTCAAAGAAAAATTCTTAGTTTGGGAGGGGGAAGTTGATTCGTGTTGACTCGAAGCTTGACGCTGTTGGCGCTCCATTCATCTTGTTTGTTTAGATCTTGTGATCTCCGTTCAAGCCTCGGTAGATGAACAGTAGTGAAAAAATTGAAAGAAAGTGTTTCATTTGAAAGGTATGTATGTAAGTATATGTATAAGGAAAGATACATACGTGAGTACATGTATGTAAGGAAAGATATATATGTAAATACATATGTATGTAAGTTGTAAAATATTTCTGCCAACTTTAGATTGCGACACTTCTAAAACAATTGAAACGTTATTTGTCTATAATATTCCCTGTCTGGTAGTCTTAATCTTGTCGATGTCCAACCATTCTCTTGTCTAATCTTTCAAAAATGCCCCAATTTTGATTCAGAATGGTGTACTAAACCTATGTTATGGTGTGACCGAACCTTATATAGGTTGCCTATGTATCCCTCCAAGGGAATCAGGTCAGAACGTAGTTCGTAAGGTACATGAAATGGTTTGAAATATTCTGATAAAGGACCGAACCCGACATGGATTGCCTACGTATCCCATCAAGGGAATCAGGTCAGCGTAGTTCTGTTATGTAAATGGTAAAAGGTTTGTTAGACTTCTACCAAAATATGACTGACCCACCGTGGGAATCAGGCCATACGTAATTCTCCTTACATAAGGATTTTGGATTTTCTGTTATAATGCAATCGAACCCTATGTGGGCTGCCAACGTATCCCGCCACGGGAATCAGGTCAGCGTAGTTCGTACGGTAAAGTAAAGGAAAGGTTGCAAACTAGGCTGTCTAACCTAATGTCGTCCTTTGATTATTCTTGAATTGCTAGCTTTCAGGCTTATGTCATCACCTAGCGGCTATTTCGCTTCTTCCAAATGGAATCTTGTCTTGTCCTCTAATTTCTTTGTCACTCTCTCGAGATGTATGTTATTCATTCGTTCATTTTATGTCACAGTCATAGAGTTGGCAGATTTGACAAATAAAGTAGAAAATAACATTAATAGATGATTAAGGGAAATCAGAAATGCATTCATAGATTGTGCAATTTAAGCGTCCAAAAGATGAGGCAAAGTAACAAAAGTTTCGGGGCACAATTTAAGCCTTAATTTTAAAATCGTGCTATCACAAAAAGTTCACTACAGTTTAATCTACCAAGACTCCCGGCGAACCAGGGACGGAGCACAAGTCCAATTCCTCAAAGTTTCTCCTGGTTCGGCACCCCAGATGGTCGGTGTCTCGGTGTTGTGAGTAGTTGTAGCAGCAATCTTCATTGGTGCTTGTTTTTGGATTGTTCCCATGGGAGCAACAAAAGTTGATGACATAATGGCTTCTTTCGAATCCCTATCTTCCTCGACGGTTATCATGTTCACGTTGGCGTTTTCATGAGTAGGCAAAGGGTTGTTGTCCACATTGGGCCGAGCTCCAGTGAGCTGGATCGCTCCTTCTTTAATCAAGGCTTCGATTTTGTTTTTAAGCCCATAGAAATCCTCAGTGTCGTGCCCAGCAACTCCAGAATGGTATGCACAACGTTTGGAGCCATCAAACCATTTGGAATAGAATCAGGAATTTTCCCTTCAATCTACTGTATCACGCCTGCAGCTTTCAGTCTTTCGAACAATTAAGCCAAGGGTTCAGCGAACCGAGTGTAATTACGGGTGTTTTTGATGTCAGGGTTTGGACGGGCTTTAGGTGTGGTATGTGGTCGATTATGGTAAGTTGGAGCTTGAACGGATTGGTATGGACGTGGGTTTTGATAGGGCGATGCTCGAGGTTGGTAGTAGTGTTGACACCCAATTTTGGCTCATCCTTCTTGAAATTAACGTCTCAACACAAAATGCAACTTTTACATATATTTTTAAATTTTAATACGATTTATTGATACTTATCCTTATTTATGCAAAGATTAGGATTTTAATCAATTTATTGTCATTTGAATTAATTTCAATAATCATTACTTTTTTAGAGTCACCTGTACAGATACAACACAACAGTGCAATTATATCTTAGTAAATAATCATTTTTATTTAATTTCAATAATCATTACTTTTTCAGAGTCACCTGTACAGATACAGCACAACAGTGCAATTATATCTTAGTAAATAATCATTTTTATTTCTTTACAGCACATTACATTTTCAAAGTATCAATCACATTTTTATTTACATTTTTAAAAAAACTGTATATTTATTCTCCCATTTTTATATGTATATTAGTTATATTTTAATACAGTCCGTCAGTACCGGAAAGCTGGAAGAGTTTATTGCAAGCACAGTTAATTCAAAATATTTAAAATTCACCTTGTGCAAATTAACGAATTATCACTCAATGTACAATTAAATCTCATCTACCCCTCATATGATTTCCTTTTCCTCTTTTTTCTTCTCTGCAAGCCCCACACGTTTTCCTCTTTTGATTTTTTCAACTGATCCCCAAAATTCACTCCTCCACCATTTATTTTCCACGATACAATCTCCCAAATCAATTCCCTTTCTTCCTTTTTCAACTTCTCTTTTCTCTTTCTTCCTCTTTTTTATCCTCACTCTCCCTCATTTTTCCAGAGCCTTTCCTACCCCTTTTTGATTTTTTCTCCCCATCTTTCCCCTAAAACTCTCTCTCCTCATTATTTTCCACACACACAGCACACCACTACAATTTTGTTTCAGTAAATAATTTTGTTTTTAAACTCTTTTCAACACAATACATTTTTTCAAGTACCAACCACATTTTTATTTACATTTTGCATTTTTTTTATATGTGTATTAGTTATACTTTAATACAGAGTTTATGGAAAATATACTTAATTCACAAAATTACTTGGTATAAATTACCTGGTTATATTTAATGCGTGGATATCCCACTTTTTTTTTCTTTCATTATCCTTTTTAACCCTTTTTTTATTTTCTTTGCGGGCTCCACTCTCTTTCTTCCCTTTTTGACTTTTATCTATTTCTCCTCCCTAAACACATGTTTCTGTGGAAATTTTGAGCAGATTTGTTTGAAAAGATTTTACTTCCCAAATTGAGGGATTTGTTTGGATTTTGTTTGGACTTTTAGATGAATTTTTCTCACACCCCTCTTCTCTTTGACATTTAACACCCAGCCTCCAGAGATCCCCGGAGAGTTCTCTGATTCTCCTCTCTTTAGTTTTTTTTGGCAAAATATTTTTTTCTCCTTTTCATTTGTTTACATTCAGCTGACCCCCCCCCCCCCCCCCTTCCTTTCCTAACTCCAACTATCTCTTTTCACTTGTTGTAGAATTATCCCCTCACCTTAATCATTTTCATTCTCTTCTTTTCTTCAAACAAACACACTTCTTTTGTACATACACAGTTACAAACATTTACATATGTAAACATAGAATTGTATATACTACCTCAACATATACATAGATTATATTTCTCTTTTCATTTTGGCACTGTCGGATAAGCTTCACTGGGAAACACCATTTACTAGATCTGACCGATGAAGAAATTTCCGTCGATTTCCAAGGCCTTCCATGTACAAAGACGGGTTTTATTTTAAGTTTATTCATTATTTCTTTAATTCATCCGATAGTTATTTATTCTCTTACTAACATTCTTACTAAGTCTCATGCAGGTATCCGGAGTTACTTCTCGAAGATGACACTCAAAAGAAGTTCAAATAGCTTCTCAAATTCTTTGTTTATATATATATATATTTTTTTTTTACATCCTTAAAATTATACAAAGCATAAAATATAATAGAACTTTACTTTTTAGGGTGCAGGTTGGTAGTATTTATTTGGATCTGCTTATGTGATTCAAAATTTTATGTGTTTTAGACAAATTAATATTAGGCAGTTATTACTTCACTTCAAAGCTAAACTTTTCTTCTATTCTGTATTTATATCACATCATTCACAATGTTGTGCTATATCTGTTAATATTCTTGACATTTTTTTGGTTAACTTAAATCATCTTTTTGAAATAATTTCTTGAATATTTGTGAACATCCCTTAAACTCGTTATAGCTTCTGAAAACAAAAATCATTATGTTCGGTCATAATCGTTCATTGTTAAGTAAATACCTTTATGATATATTCATGTAAAGCTAAAATTGTTAGTCAGTGTAATTGTGCACTTTGTTCACTTGTAAATAATCATGTAATACGTATTTTATACATATGTAAATACTTACACCTTTTACTACATGAACATTCATATTAGTTATTCTTTAGTCTAAATTCTACGAATATTTTTGTAAATAATAATCAAGCCTTTTTACACAATCCCTCGTATAATTAAAATTGGTCCAGCCGGGAACCACATTTGTGGATTCTAAAGGATGCCTAATACCTTCCCTTTAGACTAATTGAACCCTTACCTAGATCTTTTGGTTTCGTAGACTTTAAAATAAAATCAACTTTAAAAAACTAACTTTAATGAACTTTAGGTGTCCTAATTCACCATAAATAATTAGGTGGCGACTCTGTACATAATTAATCCTTTTAGAGCCCCCCTAAGTTGTACTTTGTTTTGCCTTGGTAAAAAAATGGTGAAACAAGTAGTTTGCTTGGGCGTTGTAGACAGGGTAAGGAGATAGTGGAGCTTGGTAAGGTTCAGCGTATTGGTAAGGGTAGAAAGGTTGTTGTGGATGGTTAAAGTATGTAATGGCTTGGCTTGGCTTATGTCCTTGGACATTCATGACTGCAGCTACATCTTCCTTCTTCTTTTTGGTCCCACAGATAGAACCAGATTGAATAGCTTTGTTTACTGCTTGCAACGCAGTAAGATCCTAAATTTTTCCCGATTTGATTCCTTCTTCTAAGGCTTCTCCCATTCAGACAATTTCTGTGAAGTTTTGTCCCATCATACCTATCATTTTCTCATAAAATATGCCAGCCTGGCATTCAATGAAGGTAGAAGTCATTTCTCTATCGTTCATCGGAGGTTGAACCCTGGCTGCTTCTGACCTCCAACGCAGTGCATATTCACGGAACGACTCAGTTGATTTCTTAGTTAACTTAGTCATGTAGACTCTGTCTGGTGAGATATCGGTGTTGAAACTGAAGCGGTCCATAAAGTCTTGGGCCATATCGCTCCAACCACGCCATTTATGGACGTCTTGTTGCGTGTACCAAGTAAGAGCTTCACCAGATAAGCTTCTTATGAACAGCTTCATTCTTATGTTCTGATCTCTACCTACTCCGACCAGTTTGTCACAATAAGCACTTAAGTGTGTATGAGGGTCGCCTGTCCCATTGAATGTATCAAATTTTGGCGGCTTGTAGCCTATGGGCAAATCGACGTCAGGCTGGACACACAAATCTTCATATTCTACACTTTTGCTTCCCCTGGCGACTTAAAGGTTTCTCATTGCTTCTTTGAGACTGTGGATCTCTTTTAGCAGTATGTTATCTGCCCCTGCTTTTGCATCCTTTTCCATTTCCTCGTATTGATCTACCTCGGGTTGGAACCTGACCGTTACTGGGTTGGAACCTGACCGTTACTGGGTTGGCTTGTGTTTCCGCCGCATATATCGGAGGAACATATTGCGCATTAGGAGTGGCAAAATGTGCCCCTTGTATATGTTGGGTTGGATAAGTTTGGATAGTGGGAGTGTTTTGGACTGGAGGTGATGTGTTATAAGTGGTGTTTGCAGGTAGTTGATTTGGTGGGTTTAGAGGAGTAGTTGTAGCTGATGGATTAATGTTGGTGGTTAAAGGAATGTAAGGAGTATGAACTTGTGATTGATTTGGTGGGTTGACGGGTGGTGGATTCGGAGTAGCATAGGTAGTGTAGGTGGGTGGTTGATTTTGCGGAGGAATATAGACGTATGATGGATTTGGTGGATTTGCGAGGGTGATTGGAGGAAAGTTGTTGTTGGTGGGTGCATTATTTTGTGGAGGAAAGTGTTCAGGCACTGGAGATTCAAGTGATGGAAAACGAGGTGGGTTTGGTGCGACAGTTCTGGGTTCAGGAGGTGGACTTGGGAGTGTGACAGATAAGTTGGTCAGGTCCCTAACCCGATTCAGTTCGCCACGTAGATCCTCAATCTCTAGAGTCAGGAGAGCAATATGTTCATCATGTTGAATAGTAGTTCTGTGTTCAGAAGTCTCAGGGGGATCATTAGAAATCACGATATTTTCCAAACCAATTGAAATGGATATGGCTGGGTCAGACATGATAATTTCCTTTCCTTGCACGGCCCAGTTACGTCGAGGTAATGATGACGTTTTTGACCTTGTGAGGTAAGGGTGGTCGGCCAGCTCGAGTGTCAACACGAATCAACTCTTTTGGGAATAAAAATAAAAAGAAACATAAAGTGCAAATGATGTCAGTCTAGGTAAAGTCATGATCACGTAAAGTCAAGTAAGTCATGTAGCAAATAATTCGTCAAATAAAGTCAAACAAGTTGTCAAACAAATGTACATGGGTATATCAAACAATAACGAGTCCTAATATGCATGTGACCTCTTTTGTGCCAGAGGTAGGACTAACGTTTGTTTGAAGGGTAAAGTGTGCCATAATACGTCATCTCATTGCTTTTGATTAATTAAACAAATTCTATTTCCCAAAATAAAGTACAAAAGTAATGTAACATTTATTACATATCAAATGAATACAACATAAAGTGTTTCCTAATCTAAGTAAAGTAAATATGTCTAAATTTCTAGCTCCATTTTGTGACGTCCTTGGTCTTCAACAATTGTTGATCACAGACGTACTCCAATGTAAATTCATACCTGTCATAGAAATGTTAGTTATTCCCTCCCTCCTAAAGTTTAATTAATTAAAGCAAGTAGTCAATATTTAGGCACAGTTATCCTTCGAACATGCACATAAAGTATGATTAGTGTCACTTAGGGTCGTGAACCCACTTGGACGTTTGGGTAAAGTCATCTAATGGGTTTAATACACCAAGGGTATTAAACCTCCCCCTAGGTCATGAAATGTATGCTCTTAATAAAAGGTGTTGGTTTAGCTCTATCCTAAGTTGACTAAGAGCGGGTTTACTAGACGCAAGGTTCCCGAGTGGACTACTCGAGTGAGAAGGCTACGCGGTCACCGGTATTCGGACACCCCGCGCATATGCCAACTCTCCTAAAATTTGGGATTTTGAAAGAAATTTGCGGGTGCACAAAACACACCTCGCGTGTACGTGTGATAGTGTAAATTTCCAAATGTGGAGAAAAGTGATACGGAATGACAGTTTATATCAAAATAGTAACACATAAGCAGTTTATATCAAATAAAGAAATAATAGCATGTAAAACGGTTAACAACAAGTAATTCAGATAAGCACGCACGACCTAATTAAACTAAGTCCGTTATGGTTAGAACCTAAGTGTCCCCAGTGGAGTCGCCAAGCTGTTATACCCTATTTTAACCGGGGTCAAAATAGTTTACAACATTCCGGTAATTCCAGGGTTATTTAAAGTTAGGAGTCTCCACCTAATTATTTACGGTGAATTAGGACACCTAAAGTTTATTAAAGTTATTTATCTAAAGTTAACTCTATTTTAAAGTCTACGAAACCAAATGATTCTAGGTACGGGTTCAACTAACCTAGAGGGAAGGTATTAGGCATCCTCTAAATTCCATTAATAATGGTTAACCGACCGGACTTATGTTAATTAATTAAGGCTAAAATCTAGATGTAATACTTTACCACACTTAAGAAAGTATATAGTAATGCTATTTAAAATAGGACTTGTAGAAAATTATGATTTGCATAAAGGAGTTTAGTTATAAATAAGCTAAAAGAAACGGGATGTGTAACGTTTATATGTATTTGGAGAAAATAAATTATGCCGATTAATAAATTAGAATAGTCGTTTGTAAGATTAATATTAATAAACCTTTAAAAGGGTTTTATAGAAAAAAGTATTAGTTCAATATAAACTATGTTATAGAAAAAGTGCTAGTTCAATATAGACTATGTAAAGGTTGTTTCAACAAATACGTGATTCAAATGTTGGAAAGGAATTAAAGTGGAACAGTTATCCATGAGAACTAGTTTGCCTTTTATTTCTCAAAAATAAGTTAACGTTAGTGTAAAATTAGTAACGTTTTAAATTTCTAAGATAGTAAGAGTGAATCTTGATTCTCAAAATATGTAGTCATGCTATTTTGAAAATCAATTATTCCAATAAAATAAATGTTATAGATTCTATAAATAGTTTTAACATAAATAGAAGAGAATGTAATTTGTGCAATTAGTTATTAATTCCCTTAGATTAACTACCCATCATTCTAAACTAACCACCCTAATTCCTTATAATTCATTTAAGCTAAGAAAAACAAACAAAGTAAGGGGTTAGTCAAATAATACAGATTAAATGCACGAAAAATATAAAGTAGAGGAGCTAATAAGTAAATGGGCTCAGCCCATTTTAAGATTGCTACGATCATGCTGCTGTTGGGATTTAGGCCCAGTATTTCGAATTTAATGAATCGGCCCATTTAGGCCGACTATCGCGGATCTGCTGCTGCTGTTTACTGCCACTGTTATGGGCCTCGGCCCAGCGAAAATTTTTATGGATTTTTGCTGCGGATGGGCTGATGGGCTGACTCGAGAGAAATTACGTTGGGATTTTTAGCTCAACACCGAATGCGGGAAATGACGAGTCCCTTGGATTCGTATGCGAGATGTCATGCATAAAAATGAAAAGAAAAGGATTAGTATATAATAAATAAAACTTAAACATGTATAATGTAAATTTGAAACAAACCAATGAATTACGTATATACTGTATATTTACGTATATCTCGTGTAAATACATAATCGAATACACCATATTTTCCATATAAGAATCGCAAGGTCGAGCAAAAGAAAGATAGCAAACTCTACGGGTCTGATCCTATACTCCCAAGTCTTTCATGAGGCAAGGAAGACAACAACTCAACATTCCATAGAATATTTAATAAGCATGTCAATCTATTAACAAGCTTAATAATTTTTTAACAAAACAGGGACTGCCTATAATAACTGCACAGGGGACTGCCTATAATGATATAAAAAAACTTAGGTATGCTTTGAGGAGGTTGAATCATTAAGCATTATAAAGTCATCTATCAGAAGGTTGGCCAGGCCCCAAAGCGATCTCAATAACATTCAAAACAGCTTTATTCACAATGCGACGAGGATTTGATCGAAATGAAAAAAAAAAACACTTAGGCAGAATCTGGAGAAATGAGTAATGCGCAAAGCTGGTGTTTCACGAAACAAGGAAGTTCTACATATTTAAGAAGTTCACAGAAGCCATTTAAGAGATAGGCTACGAATGATGTACACAATATTCAGAAATAAAAACCAGAGGAGCAGTTATACATACAAGATTTCTTCGACAAGTTTAACAGGTACAGAAGAGGACTTCCTAATCAAATTTTAAAGAATGCTATGCCATGGAGAATAGGAAACTAACAATGTATGCTAACACAGATCCAATACATTAGTAGACCTTTACAACAGCCCACCTAATTAATTGTGCATTAAATTAATACTAACCACCAAATCCAACAACATAAATGCCACAGCCATAAAATTAACAGAATAACAGACGCCAATAATCGAGCAAAATAGCATAACAACAGTAGCTTCACAAAGCGTAGAGCTTTTTAGACAAGTACAAAAAGGCAGCTACAAAGGCTTGTCTCTATTTAGCATTACCAACCTTCTCGACAAACTGAAAAAAAATTCCACACGCAAGCCAAGTATTTCATACAAACGCCCACATCCGATTACCAGAAAAGTATGTCAAAACTGTTAACGATACATATCGACTAGAAACTACAATCAGCTAAACACACAATATACACGAATCCTATCAAGCTACTAACTAAGACTAGATTATCTAACAACAGAACACATATAAACGAACTGAACTGATTGAAACGACAGACATGTGTAAACAACAAAAACACTTACTAAATTACTAAAAACTGAAATTGAACGGTTAAAGAAGGATTGTTTACCTTCTGTTGGTGCAGTGAATTGGGGTCGTCGGGGTCTCGAATCTACTCTTGTATTGACGGATTCGAAACAATAATAGAGTAATATAGAGTGAATGCTTTTGTATTTAAAAATCGAGGTCAAGAAAATAAAGTGAGACTGTTCTTGGTATTTTTTTTTAGAAAAATTCAAGCTGCTCCAAAAAAAGACCTCGAAACAGACTCGAATTAGAACAAGGCTAAAACTTCAAGTAGTAGTGGAAGGTGGAAATGTCGAATAGGGTAAAATGTTCCGTGGTTCTCCAAAAAAAAACCCTTTTCGACTATGACTTCCGGATGTATTTCTAGGTGGAGTCTAGGGTTTTATATTTTTGAATTTCACGATTTTTGGCTCCAAACAAAAAACTCAAAGCCGTTTGAATCGACCCGTGAAGGAATCTTATGCTAATCACTGAAAAGTTACTCTTTTTTTTTCAGAATTTCAGAAGTAGTTTTGGCCATTTGTGTTTGACCAGATCGTATATAAAAGGAGAGAGGAAAACTTATATGGAAATGGAGTTGGCAAGTATGTGCACGGCTAAAGGAAAGTGGGATTTTAGCCAAAAATGGAAGAGGGATGAAGGGAGGAAGAGGCGTGAAGAGAGAGAGAGAACAGGGGGTGAAGGGTGCGGCTGTGAGAGAAAAAGATTAGGTTTTGTTTAGGTTGGAAGATGAAAGAGGTTGGGCCGGGTTGACGAATAAAACGTGGGCTGGTCGGGTAGGAGCGGGTATGGGTATGGGATTTAAAAAATGTGGGTTGCTCCTTTTGAGTTGGGCTGGCCGATTGGTTGTGGGGTGATGTGGGCTGATTATTTGGGATCAAATGTTGGTCCGAAAATATGAGTTCTTCTTTCTTTATTTAAATTATTTTTGGGCTTCTAATTTAACAACTAGTACAATATATATTATGTGAAGACAAATATAATTAGTATGTAAAAGGATTTAATAAAGTAAAATTAATTTAACAAGTACAAAATCCGAAAATAAAGTGATGACGAACCCCTTTGAAATTTGTGATAAAGTAATACTAGTAAAAATAGTGAAAATGAAGGTAACGGTATTAATAGTAGTAGAAATAAAAATAGTAGTGAAAATAAAATATTTAGCTCGTTAATAAATTTAGAAGCTCCAGGAAATAAATTGAAATAAAGGAGGGACAAAATTGTGTGTCAACAGAGGCATGACAATAATACTTTTGCAATTATTTGTCAGAGCTTCTTGAGACATATTACAGTGCCAAATTCTCTAATTTATGTTCAAAAATATTGTTCTAAATAATTTTATTTTTTCCTAGAATTTTCCTTTATTTTAATTTTCCTTATTCGGATATTAGGGAAGCACCATTCATAAGCTTAATTACCTAGTATAATATAAAGCTAGGCATAGACAAGGTGATGTGGCACCTCTTTTTTTTTTTTGGTAAATAAAGACTTTTGTTCATACCAAAAGTGTAACATTTACAAAACCATAGCCTGGATACCCATCTAAGCTATCTAAATCATCAAACATCAGTACCCTGTATTGCCACTATCCATTTGGCAGACTACTCAGAAACACAAATGCTGTAATATACAGCTGATTCTCTTAGGGGCTCTTAGATTACAAACAACTGCAATAGACTTAGCTATACTCTCCACAGTGTTGCTTGTATGTTCAAATCTTCGCATATCCTTTCCATCCATAGGCTGTGCACAGTTTCAGCATACACTAATTTGAATAGCCGAGCTTCTCTAGACTTCCCTTTAGCATTCATGAGAGCCTATTGATAATGTTGTTCCCAGTTGTGAGCTTTGACAGGTTGGCCATGTAGCCATGTTAAAATTCTGCTCCACAAGTTCACAGTAAAATCACATGTAGCAAATAAATGGTTTCTATCTTCATCACCTTGATTACATAGAATACACTTGGAGTCAACCTCAATTCCCCATTTTGCAAGTCTATCAACTATGAGCAATCTTCCTTGTACCATTAACCACACTGTAAAGATAGCTTTTGGTATTGCATTGTTCTTAAAGATCAAATTTACCCAAGGAACTCTTGGCATAACCCCCAAAAACTGCAAATAAATTGATCGAGTGATGCACTGTCCAGTTTTTGTTGTACTGGAACCAAGGCCAAGTGATTTCTAGTTTCCAAGATTTTCCTAATTACCCAACAAGCCTGCTTAAGCACTGGTGCTTCCATAAACTGCTAAGATTTAATATAATAAGTGTGAATCCACTTTATCTACACTTTATCCTTCTTCTGAACCAGATCCCAGCATGTTGATGTGATTGCTGCTTCATTCCACAAGCCTAAGTTGATAAGATTCAGGCCCCCTGCTGACTTTGGAGTACACACTTTTTCCCAGGCTATCAAAGTTTTTTTAGTGATGGTATTCCCTCCAGACCAGATATAGCTTCTATAATAGGCTTCAATTAACTTGACTACTTTGGCAGGGATCATGAATAACTGTGCCCAATATGCTTGCATACCAAAAATAGTTGTTTGTACCAATTGTGTTTGTCCAGTGTAAGATAGTTTTTTCGGATGTCCAAGATGTTATTTTTGCTGTGATCTTGTCAATAAGAGGCTGCCATTGTAGCATATATTGCTTTTTTGTAGATTAATGAATTTCAAGGTATTTAAATGGTCACTCTCCAGCGCTATACTTCAAGAAACTCAAAATCTTGGCTCTCTCTTCCATTGTTACCCCACCATAATATACCGAGCTTTTATCCAGATTTGCCTGTAGTCCTGAAGCTTCAGTAAACTGTGTGAAACATCTATGGAGTGCCACTACAGAATCATAGTCTCCTCTAGCAACAGCAACAAATCATCCGCAAAACTAAGGTGAGTGTTCCCAAGTTTTTGCACACCTAGGTGGTACTTGAAGATTGGTTGATCCTTTAGTTGATTTAACAACCTGCTCAGAATTTCCATTGATATGGCAAATGAGAAAGGAGATAGCGGATCCCCTTATCTAAGTCCCTTAGCTGCTGGGGATGGTTCTGAGATCTCCCCATTTATAAGGGTGTTATAGCTTACAGTCCGAACACATTCCATCACCCAATCTTTGTATTGCATAGGGAAACCTACCTCAGTCATCATTTGTTCCACATAAATCCACTCAACAAAATCGTATGCTTTTGTAGGTCTATCTTGATCATACACTTGGGGGATACATGTTTCTTGGCATAACTTTTCACCAATTCATGGGCTAATATGATGTTGTTTGCAATTTTCCTCCCTGGGATGAAACTACCTTGAGCTTCACTGATAATACTTGCAATCACTTTTTGCATTGGGGATGCAAGTATTTTGGATATGATCTTGTACAAAACTGTGCAACAAGCGATAAGTCTATAGTCCTTGGTAGTCCTCGGACTAGAGACTTTTTGCACTAGGGTGATGCTTGTACAATTTACTGGTTTAAACATTTTCCCTTTGTCAAAAAATTCCTTGACAGCTTGTATCACATCCAGTTTATGATAGGCCAAGTGGACTTAAAAAACCCTACATTATAGTCGTCAATTCCAAGGGCCTTTTCATTGTCAACATCACTAATCCCCTGCCAAATCTCTGATTCACTTACTGGTAGACATAGTTCTATCCTTTGCTGTTGAGTCAATCTTGGACCTTGTCTCATGAAAGTACATTCACTGCTGGAAAAGTATTATTAATCGACCCCATGAGTCCCTTATAGAATTGAATTATTTCTTGTTTAATGTCTGATGGAGTTTGCAATTTAGTCCCAGCAATTGAGTACAATTCTAGGATATGTTTCCTGTGACATCTTTCTTTCATAACCGCAGAGAAATACTTGGTATTTGCGTCCCCAAGTTTTATCCACCTAGCCCTAGATTTTTGTCTCATAATATTCTCTTCAATACCCACCTATTTCTCCAACTTTACCCGTGTAACCTTTTCCTTTTCCACCAGTTCATCAGTGCATTGTTGCCTCATTAGATGTTGTGTGTGATTCAGTTCTTGTCTAGTCTATTCGATTTGTTTTGCCACCCCTCTATAGTGCTCATTAATTAATTTCCTGAGTGGAGTTTGTAAGGCCTTGAGTTTGCACCAAACATTCTTCATCTTGTGGTATGCAAGAGTTGTTGCCCCTGTCTACTCTACAATTGTTAAAAAGGAACTATGATCCTTCCACACATCAAAAAATCTAAAGGGGGCCTTAATAAGCTTGTGAGATATATGTAGGGATAGTAGCATCGGACAGTGATGTCACGATCCAACCCCGTAGGCCGCGACTAGTGTCCGTGCTGGACACCCGGACGTACCCCTTAACCCAAACCGGCATATTAGCAGAATATATAAATATAGAAGTCAAATGGCGTCACTAACTATCACGGATGAACGGATATAGCACGTGGAAGCTGATAAGGCCATCACAGATCATATCAACCCAAAACATATACAGAACCCACATGTATGTCTACAGACCTCTACAGAACACATCAGAATCATAAGACGGGACAGGGCCCCGTCGTACCCCTGAATAGCATACATATGTACAATAGCAAAAGACTGTACCAAAACGTAGGCTCCGAACAATAGAGCACTCCAAGATAGCAGAATATGGTCCTTAGCAGGCGGATCGGCAAATCTATCGTCTGTACCTGCGCGGCATGAAAACGCAGCCCCCGAAGAAAGGGGGTCAGTACGAAATATGTACTGAATATGTAAAGCCTGGAGCACAGAAACAAAATCATAACCGGAACAGAACGTACAGAAAATGAGTGTAATGTCCAGATTATCAAATGCATATTTTCAGAACATAAAGAGTGTATGCAGAAACATATGCCATATCATATCCGGCCACGCCAAGGGACTCGGTGAACAGAACGTGGTCGCCACCCTGACACTGGCGCCACAACACATCATGCTCCAGAATAGGGAATAACCCAATAACATAACATATCATATCAGATGGCCATATCATGTCATATCATATCATATCATGTCATATCAGAAAGTGTGTACATGGCACAGCATACTCCACAACCCATGTACAAGTAAACCTGCCCCCTCACATCGAGGCACGGCGAACGATGCAGTGGAATACGCTTGACAACATATCCTGGCCCGGGCTCAGTGAAGGAAACATTGAGACATCCACGAGTGGAGTAGTGAGAAACTAATGCAATATGAGACATAATACATTTTACAAGGACTCGATGGAGTATTCCGAATAACAACCTTATTAATGAAACCGCACGATAGTCACGGTGCGTATATTTCGGATATCAAAAATAGATTATGTGATAATAGTCTTCTTGGGATCATTTCCATATTCCAAAATAATTTATAAGACTCAATAGAACAACTTAACCAAGTGTCATTTAGTAGTCAGAAGAGTAGTTAAGATGTTTCCTTTAAAACTTCTCAAAATAGGTTAAAATGCAATAAGAGTGAAATCGAGCATAGTGGCCCCACCTCGGGTCAACTAAAGTGATGGGCTCAATTTACGTACATTAAGCCTATAGAGTCATCCCTGGAGATCTTAGAACAATTTCCTGACTTTCCAGGCAATTTGTGGAAGCCTGCCAAATTCTTTCAACAAAACGTACTTATAGGATTCAATTTTATTGAATGAAAAATGGACATTTTCAAATTCAGTTTTCTATGAACAGAATATCCCCCGAGGTTCAATTTCAAACCTAGTACATCTAGGACATGCCAAGAGAAAGAAAAGGATAGCTTTACATACCTTTTTCGCGTCTTACGCCTCTCCAAACTAAATCTCAATTTTCTCCAAAATCTGCATTTGGTCACAATTACCAACTATCAATTTCAAGCCTTTAGGACTTGAATCCTAAATTACACTTTTCTACAGAAATTTGGGCAGCATTTCCCCTATAAATACAACATCCCCGAGATTTAACTCGGCTCCAAACATCAACAATCAAACCAACAACAATACCAACAACATCAATAATCGACTAGAAACGCATTCTAACTTAAATAGTCTTCTTTTCCAATAATGCAACAATTTCCAATTTAACTTGCATTTTCAAATCAATGCCAACATTTCCATATACATTAACAATCAAGATCACTCCAATTCCATTCGGGAGCATTTCCTCTCATTTAACACAATGTTTACAAAATATACCAAAATTTCCATAAAACCATAATTCCTTCCAAACTTCAAACTTTCAACATAAACATTCCTAACACATTTTTGTCACCTCATTTCATTAACAATAATCATGATTTACACCTTAACACTTCATTTTCATATTATCATAAAATCATACTAAAATGACATAACCTTCTACAATCAATTTCAATGCCAACTTAACCCATTTAACCTTCATTTACATTATAAAGATCATAACAACACAATTAACATATTAAACAAGATTAATTCAATCCCATTCCCATTTCCATACCACACGGCCAAACCCAACATTTCCAACCTCAACCAAATTCATTCAACTTTCATTTTTGATATCAAGTCCACAATAACCACAACTAGAATACTATATAAAATTCAACTCATTTTGCCTATATAGCAACATATACACACGGCCACCTACACCCATATACACCCACTTTGCAAACTTTCATATTTCCATAATTTCTACTTATTTCTACATGCTACAACACATATATATATATTCCAAAGTAAAAGGAGCAAAATCTTACCTTTTGTCTTCCAAACGTCTTCACTAAACCCACTTGTTAATTTGATGAACCAAGCTCCCTATCTTCCAAAAGTAGCTACACCAAGTTGTAAAGGACCCTTAAATTAGTGGAAATATCACAAGACAATAATTTTTTGATCAAGATTTTAAGGGGTGAAAATTTGAAGGGAGGGCCGAATGGCCTTGTAGATTTGTTCCTCTTTGTCTTGTTTTTCTCCTTCTTTGATTCTCTTGAAGCTTCTTATGGATAATGACCTCTTTATATTAATTTTGCACATGGGAAAATTTATTAATTGGTGGGCTTGGGCCTATACTTGGCCGGCCACCCCTTCTCAATTGGGCCTTAATTTTCATCCAATTTTTTGAGCCCAATGACTTATGGACCACATTTTGTAATTCCCGAAATAAATTTCCGAAATTTCAATTTTGCCCCTAGCCTTCCTCAACACTTCCATATTAATATACTTTCATAAACAACTCATGTGTTAAATAAAATCAATTATGACCTCATTTCTTACAAGTCAAAATTATTTCAAATTTTCCAAATGTGCGAAAACACGGGATATAACAAGTGATCAGACATATTTGGTACATCATAATCGGTAGGAATATTTCCCTATTGCATCATCCAATCATGATTTCCAAAAGCCCTATCAATTCGACTTGAGACTCTATCATTCTCTAGTTGTTTGTTGTTCCAAGAGGGATATTCCCCTCTCCATATCAGTTCAGTAACTTCAATTTCCTGGATACAATTAACAAACTCTTTTGTTTCTCCTAATTTCACAGGCTAACCCATCAATCTATCCTTAGAGTATAAAATTGCATTGAAGTCTCCACAGATAAGCCATGAGCCATCGATCCCCTGCGATAGCATATTTAGCTCCCTCCATAAAGACCTCCTTTGCTCATTAGTGTTGCAGCCATAAACCACTGTTAGTATACATGTAAAGCTATATGTTCTTCCCTGAACTTGACAATGCACTACTTGTGGTGCACTATATAACAAAAGAATATGATACCATTGTGGATTCCAAGTAAGCCAAATTCGACCATTTGGAGCCCTATGATAGTTACTTATCACCTCACAGCCTGGAACAACTGTTTTTTGAATCTTCACAGCCTAATGCTCCTTAACCCTTGTTTCTATCAACCCAGCTAGTCTATTTTTTTGCTTTTTAGATATATATATTTAACTCCCTCTGCTTGTATCTCTTATTTATTCCTCTGACATTCCAAAAGAGCCAAGTTATTTAGGAGTAATCCCTTTACTTTTGTCTGGGGGAAATGACTTTTTTGACTTCCAACCCAATTTCCACTTTCCCCACCTTTATTATTATTCTGCCTTGGTGTAGCTGATAAAACAGGAAAATGTTCCAATGATAGAGGGTTGACATTCTCCTTGGCCTTCCTCTTTCCCCTCCAGTTAGGTTCTGTCATATATTCAGCATTGTGATCCTCCTCATTAATCTCTTCTACTATACCCTGCTCCTGAGTTCCAGCCAGTGGTGCCTCCCTAGGGGTTGGAGCAGCTTCCTCATTTTGGATTACTGAACTAGTCAGCTCTTCCTTATAAGTTGCAGAAGTACTTGCCATCTCTCCAGGATTCTGAGAAGTCTGTATCCCAGGAACAATACCTTTAAACTGCCAAACTGGAACATTTTTTTGGTGGTTCCCTCCTCACCTGCTTCTTCTAAGGTTGAGCTCTTGGTGCTTTAACAGGTTGTTGTTTAGGTGGGGGACACACATGTCCAATGGTATGGCAAATGCCACAAAACTTACGCCTCCACTCATAGTCCACTCTTTTTTGAAAGATTATCCCATCCGGATCCATAACATCTATCACATCAGCCATAGGAGTTGTAATATTAATTTCCACCAACATCCTTGCAAAGGATATCCGAGTCCTTTTGCAAGTGATTCATTAGCAAAAATGGGATTACCAAGAGTGCTAGCAATACTACTCAGAGATCTTGTTCCCCAACAATTCATAGGCAGTTTGGGCAATGTGATCCATAAAGGAATATTTGTCAAGAATTCCTTTGTAAAATCAAATTTGGGGTTCCAAGGTTTCAACACAATTGGTCTATTGTTAATGGAGTGAGGTCCTACATCTAAGATTTACTGCATATCTTCCATAGACTGGAACTTGATTATATAATAACCATCTTCATGCAAATACAATTCCAGTTCAGCAACACCATTCCATTGTGTAGCTACATATCTATGCATAGCATTGTATCCCGGGACTTCTCCCATAATATAAGCAACTAGGGCTTGTTTCCATTTGAGGTTCTCTTGTTCCACTTCCTCCTTATCCAGTTTAGCAACAGCTTTACCATTAATAATTAGAGATGACAGATAGGATAATTTCAAACCATTCTCAACAAGCCCGTTTTTAGCAAACAAATTCGTCGAAGCAAGTTTAGGATTTTGGTCCAAAATTACTTGTTCCTTCTCAATTGCAGCTGGGTTATTTGCATCTACCACCTGTGTTGTTACTTCCACTCGCATAGCACTTGAATCCACTGTAACAGTGTTCGAATTAGGGCTCAATGGTCTCGACTTGTCTGATTTCTCAAGTGACGGTGGTTCACTGAGTACTAATTTCTTCTGAACGCCCATTGTTAACCCCATTGAGGTCGATCCACTCCCAGTATTCTCCGGTGTTTGAAGAGATGTAGTAATCTCCGGTTGCTTACCGGCATCCATAGAGCTTACAAAAGTAGCAAGCAACATCTTTCTAGGCCGTCGCCGCCCTCTTCCTCGTCCCCACCATCAGGCGGCGGTTGATTTTGCTGCTTTGCTTTCTTCCTTGCCATGGCTAAACCCGATCGGCGTACGTTATCTTAACATGCGCCGAGAGCCAGGAGAGAGAAAAAGTTTAAAATGTTCATAAGTGTGATGTGGCACCTCTCTATGGTCTTTATTGACATTTATCTTTTTTCTCAAATTTTTGACATTTTTCTTAATTTTTCCTACTTATAATATATTAGAAACCTAAAAAAAATTGGTAATTACATTATCTTAATTCTTAAATACTCATAACTTTTTCAGTTTAGAAAACCCAAAAGTCATTATCGTTAATTCAGTGATTTAGTGATAAGTTATTACGCAATAACACTACATTAATGCAGAAATATATATGGCTCTAAGGTCTCCTCCTCTTGCCCCTCCCTTTCTTCCTACAGTAGTCTTTCACCTCCAAATTGTTCATCCGGTGATAGTAATAAACTATATAATATTATTACAGCAATTTATTTAATCCTTCACACTATAAATGTTGACACCGCTTATCTCTATTGTGTTATTTTTGAATTTTGACCCAAGTCACTGTAAGGAAGAATAGCTAATCCTTGTAGAAAAGAATGTCAGGAGCTTGACAGACCAGCATTCGCTTATACTGTTGTTCTATTTGTTGATTTGCATCTGTTGTGGGCCATTCAATTGCGGAAGCAAGAGAGAAAAGCCAAAGGGTGTGTGGGATTTTTGCTAGTTATATCTATTGATGCTATGCAATTCACCTAGTTACTCCTTTTGGGCAAGCATAATATTGTCAGAGGATCGACGTGAATACTGCTTGTGGCTTTTTTTAACATAGTTCAAAAGGGTTTTGAAATCAAAAGTGACCAAAATGTGTTAATAACAAGAATCGCCACTTGACAATGGGTTTTGATGTGCCAAGTCACCTTAAGAATAGTTATCCCTTTTAAGAACAAGTTTGACTCTAAAACTGATCAGCGACGGAGATTCTGGTTAAGGAATTCTATTGACCGAGGGGAAGGTCGCTTTAATTAACTCATACTGGCTTAAATAGCATCCCTCGAGTCCCGTGGTTTTAGCACGGTCTCTTTAATTAACTCATACTGGCTTAAATAGAAAACTGAATCAGGTAAACACAAACAAGCACACACACAAGAAAAGTTCGAAAATAAAGTCCAAATTATTCCAACCCAAAGTAAAAGAAAAAATGCGAGAAAATAAACCTAAACTACACTATGCTAAACTATACTAAGCTATCCCCGACATCCGGGGTCTTCTGCACGGGCGGCCACCATTCGGAAAAATGAATACATGAGATTTAAAGGGAGTAAAAGCAAACACACTACCAAACGGACCTAAATTTGCCTACCAACCCAATTTACGAAGCAAGTAATAAAATTCAAACCCAATCTTACGACCCATTATTCTAATGTCTATTAACCTTCAACAGTAGCCTATTGATTGCGCAAATCAGGAGAAAAAAAAAAACATGTAAAGAACCAATTTTTGTCAACCAATTTCAATTCTCAAGAGCAAATAACCAAGAGCTATTAATAGCATGAAACCAAATTAAGGACCAAGTTGCATGCTACAGTATAATAAAATGACAATAAAACCATGACATTATATCATTCTCAATCCAAAATAGCAGATAACACCCATGAAATTCTACTTATAGTTCAAGACACATGAGATAAAAAGAGATAGAAATGGACCTCTTTAATTAGAACGGATATCCAATTTATACAGCAACAGACGTCCAAAACCCCACTTGAAAGCAGAAAACTAGAACCGGAACTTAAAATGGAACCTCGTCGGCAACCTCACTTCAGATCAGAAAGTTTCAAACCCCGACTAGAAAACCTCCATTGAAAGTCATGAAGAAGAGGACAGATGGTTTTAGATGTCGATGTGATGAAACAGTGGCGTTGTGGGAGCTGCTGTCATGGTGTTTAAAGGTGGTTTAAAGATTGGTTACGGGAGAACGGAGTGTTAATAAGGGTGTTTGGGTTGCTGCTTTCTGGCGGTGACGGGTTAAAGGTTAACAGCGGTGATGGGGTTAAAGAGATGGAGTTTTGGGGTCGTGGAGACGGTGTGGGATGGAGGAAGAAGAACGATGGTGATTTTTTTTTGGTTTTAATCGTCACTCTTCTATGTTCTTCGTATGTGTGTGTATTCTAACTATTTAGAAGAGTGAGTTTCCTTACTTCTTCGTCGTGCGTTTGTGAGCCCACATATTTTAAACAACTATTAATATTTTTAAAAAAAAAATTGTGGCCCACATATTTTAAATAACTATTAATATTTTTTTTTAAATTGTGGGCCCCATATTAAACACCAACCAATAATTAAAAAAAAAGAAAAAAGTGGAACCCATCACATCCAAACTCACGGGAAAAAAAAAGTGGATCCCATATTAACAAAATCAAACAATATTTAAAAAAAAAAGTGAATCCCATATTAAAAAACAAACAATGTTAAAAAAAAAAGTGCTTAGAAAATCAAACAATTAAATCAATAATGATGGATTCATTGCCACATGCGTATCAACCCATTAGAGGGAGCAAATGAAATTATTGTACAGCAACATACTTAAAATACAAAAATGCTAAGAAAATCAAACAATTAAAGCAATAATTATGGATTTATTGTCACATGCGTATCAACCTATTAGTGGGAGCAAATGAAATTATTGTACAGCAACATACTTAAAATACTTATATATATATATATATATCCATTTTCCAATTTTTGAAAAAAAAACTTGTGGGCCCAGATAGCCTGATGGATTCATTGCCACATGCGTATCAACCCATTAGAGGGAGCAAATGGAATTATTGTACAGCAACATACTTAAAATACAAAAGTGCTTAGAAAATCAAACAATTAAATCAATAATGATGGATTTATTGCCACATGCGTATCAACCCATTAGTGGGAGCAAATGAAATTATTGTACAGCAACATACTTAAAATACTTTAGAAAAAAAAAGTGTGGTCCCCATATTAAACACCAACCAATATTAAAAAATTCAAAAAAACAACAACCAATTAAGCATTTAAAAGAAAAAGTGTGGTCCCCATATTAAACACCAACCAATATTAAAACAAAACAAACACCAACCAATATTTAAAAAAAAAAGTAAATAAAGTGGAATCCATCATCTCCAAACTCACGGGGAAAAAAGGTGGACTCCATATTAACAAAATCAAGCAATATAAAACAAAAAGTGAATCTCATATTAAAAAAAAACAATGTAAAAAAAAAAGAGTGCAGACTTTGTATTCGTAGCAAACACTAATATAATAAAGTTTTAGATACGGAGCACAAATTACAATGTTATATTAATCTTGTTTTAAACATAATATCCCATATTGACAAAATCAAGCAATATAAAAAAAAAAAGTGAATCCCATATTAAAAAAACAAACAATGTCAAAAAAAAAAAGTGCAGACTTTGTATTCATAGCAAATACTAATATAATAAAGTTTTAGATACGGAGCACGAACTATAATGTTATATTAATCGTGTTTTGAACATGGTATGTATATATATATATATATATATATATATATATATTATATGCATAAAAATAGTGCAAACTAATAATGTCCAAAAGGGTGGGCCCCATACTAAACAACACCAAGTAATATAAAAAAAAACTATATAAAGCATGGGTTTAAACCCATGCTTCGTCGTCCGTTGTCCCTTAAAAAAAAAAAGGGGGGGGGGGGGGGGGGGGGGATACTAAATAACACCGAGCGATAAAAAAAATGGAACTCACCATCTCCAAACTCATGGGAAAAACAAAAAAGTGGACCCCATATTATCAAAATCAAGCAATATAAAAAAAAGTGAACCCCATATTAAAAAAAATATAATGTTAAAAAAAGAAAATGCAGACTTTATATTCATAGCAAACACTAATATAATAAAGTTTTAGATACGGAGCACAAACTATAATGTTAATCGTGTTTTGAACATAGTATATGTATATATATTATATGCATAAAAATAGTACAAACTAATAATGTCAAAAAAAAAAAAAAAAAAGTGTACCCCATAAAGGGTGGGCTCCATACTAAATGACATCAAGCAATATAAAAAAAAAAAAAAAAAGTGGATTCCACCATCTCCAAACTCACGATAAAAAAAAGTGAACCCCATATTAACAAAATCAAGTAATATAAAATAAAATAAAAGTGAACCCCATATTAAAAAAAATAATATAAAAAAAAAGTGCAGACTTTGTATTCGTAGTAAACACTGATATAATAAAGTTTTAGATACGGAATACAAACTACAGTGTTATATTAATCGTGTTTTGAACATAGTATATATATATATATATATATATATATATATATATATATATATATATATATATATATATATGCATAAAAATAGTGCAAATTAATAATGTCCAAAAAAAAAAAGTGCACCCCCTATTAAAAAATCAAACAATATTCATGTAATTTTCAATGTATCTCATTAAGTCAATAATGATGAATTCATTACCACGTGCGTATTAATCCATTAAATTGCTTTTCTTCAAAAGGTTAAGTAGTCAAACCATACAATTTTCTTTCTTTTTTTTATATTAGCCTGAGATCTAAACTAGATATTAAACTGTTGTATTTGCTATTCCGCCATGTCATTTATTTTTTATGTTTACTAAAATAAATATACTTAAAATATTTATATTTTAAAATAAGATAGAATTTAATTATTTTTTTATTTTTATTCTTACTCTAATAAATGTGAAAAGAAATTAATGTCGTAAAAAAAATATATCAAATGCAGATCAAATAATGAATAAGGTAAATTAGTCAAATTATAATTCTAATCGACGTTTTCTTAAAAAATCATGCAAAAGACAACATGACAAGTAAAATGAGCTAAACCGAGAATATTTACTAAAAATTAAAAAATAGTATTTCTTCGTTTAAATAAAAAATCAATTTCTACTTTGTTTCGTTTTAAACATGTAAAATTAATTTAATAATTTGAATTAGAATTGTCCAAATCAAAATTTGATAAAAAATAATAAGTATTTTACACCTTTAAATTAATCAAATTAAAATTGAAAGTATCAACTGATGCTTAAATATTACTATTGTTTTATCTCAAAGAGAAGAAAATAGTTTCCTTTTAATCAAGTCTTCTCTTTTAAAAAATATTAATAAATTTGCCGATTTTGTGTTCATAGAGAACATTAATATAATAAAATTTTAGATACAGAGCACAAACTACAATGTTATATTAATCGTGTTTTGAATATACTCTTTATATATATATATATCACTATTCAAAAACAACTACATACACATAAATGCACTATAATCTAAAGTGTTGGCCCGTGCTATAGGCCGTCTAGTCTCTATATATGGGGATCCCTCTAATCCTCCAAAACGTGAACTCCTTTTTTTAGTGGAAAAAGCTTCTTTTGTTTTTTTTTTTTTTTTTTTTTTTTTGAAATGTATGTGAAAACGTGCATGTGGTATGTGTGTGAATTCATCAGTTGAGAATTGTGGAGTTTGTTATTACAAATGATTAGATGGAATCTTGGACATGTGGCAAATTTTTATCGGGCTCTTTTTTTTGTCTTTTGTTTTTTTATTAAAATCAAAATACACTTACTAACCACCTAATTTTAGCCTTAAGAAAATACTCACTTATTTACTCAAAATTTTAAAAGGGAAACATTTTTCCGTCTTAAATACGACTCCATATTTGTAATTTTCGGTTTTCACAACTAAAAAACAACTAAAAATGAGATAATACTCAAAATAGCAAGATTAGACTTAAAATAAAAATTTAGAGAAAACATCGGAGAGGGTCAAAATTACGTGTCTACAAGCTCTTTTGATATTTATAATAGACAACATATACCACATGAAGTGGCACTGGTCTAGACATCAGATAAGTTAATTAAGTATATTTGTTTTTGTTCATTGCTTAAGTTGAATGGTTTAGCACCTTATTTTGTACTATAATTTTTGGACGAATGAAATTCAATTGAATCGCTTCGAGCCATGTACCTCGCCCTGTCAAAGACAAACAGGCCCACTGGGCCATGATGTCCACTGGACACTTGAAGCACCATCCATCTACTTGGCAAAAAGGGAGGGAAAATAACTCATATATACAGCCCACACATCTCGTTTGCAGTTGATGTAGTTCATTATATTATCGGTGTATAGACACTGTATGTATTTTGCATAGCTATATGGCCCACTATATTATCGGTGTATAGATAATGTATCTGTTATGTATAGCTACATATAAACGTTACATACACTATATATGTACTGTATTTACTTTGTATAATCTCATGTATAAACACACGAAACCAACTCAAAATTGCAGTGTATTGATAATATATCTCATATGTTTCCCTTTGTTGTAATTGTGAAAAAGGTAATCTTCTCTAAGAAAAAGAAGAAGATGGTGAATCTCTGGTAAAGCTTTGTGGTGGAATTTTAATGGATCTTTTAGGCTAAACATACTAGTTGAGAAGCAATTAGAAAACAAAAAGATGGAGAAAGAACCAAAGTATTAGAGAGAGAAAATACATTGCAAGATAAAATGGAAAAAGTTTTTTGAAAAAACTTTGCGTATGGGAAAGGGGGAGCATGGGGCGTGTGAAGACTTGGACAAAAAGGGGTCATCAATGGCTATACGTGTAAGAACTATAAGATTGGGCTATAATCGGTAAACTAGATGGCCGACCGGTCCATCAGGTCATTATCTCAAAGGAAACTTGATTACACGTATTGACCTTTCCTTTCACCAAATATACTCCAACCCCCTGCCTAAACCAAACCAAAATTGGTCCAACAAAAAACTTGTCTTATGCATTAGTAAGAAAAAAGATAGACTTGTATTTATTCTTTTTTGTGATTCTTTTATTAGTACTAAAAAAGGTCACTTGGGGTAAATATCTGAGTGGTCAAATAAAGCTGGTGAAAGGGTTGTCAATCATTGATCATCTCAGCTAACCAACTTTGTGATGAATGTCTCTTTAGAAAGCAAACAAGAAAAAACTTTTCTAAAGAGTTTTTGACAAGAACACGTTGCTCTTCGAAGTTAATTCACATGGATTAGTGCTGATCTATCAAGCCAAAATTGGTCCAACAAAAAACCTGTCATATACATTAGTGAAAAGAAAAATAGAAGAGCTAAAGTTGTTATCACTCCATCTAAAAAGGTAGTCCGCATGAACTATATAGTTTTATATAAGATTCGGGGAAGGGTAGCATCCCAAGGGTGAAATCTACGCAGCCTACGTTGACGCAAGTATCGGTGTTGACTACACGGCTCGAATTTGTTACCTTTACGTTACATGAAGATAATTTTACCGTTCCTTCAAAGTTCTCTTTTAAAATTAAAAAATTTGGGACGCAGTAAAGGGTCATGACTCATGAATACTCTGTATACAGTCTAACTAGTCATTGTAAGCCTCAATATTCTCCACATCTAACATTAGAATCAGTAAAGCTCAACTTCTCAAGGAGAAAAATTTACAGTAAGAAAACAAAGGAAGAGCAAAACTAATGCAGGAAGCATAACATAAACCAGGGTTAAAACTTAAGGGAGTCATTGATCAATGGCAGAACTAAGTAGTGTCAAGGGTTCGGTTGAACCTCCTTCGTCAGAAAATTACACTGTGCAAATAGAGTAAAAATGAACTTCTTTGGTTATATGTGAGATGTTGAATCCTCTCGACATGAATTTTTTTCCAAGTATAGTGGTAAAGAGGGTTCAGAATTGCTTTAGGTCATACGTTCAAATTACAACTGCCACATTCTAGAATATTATTTGAATCCCTTTATATAAATTTCTGGTTCTGCCACTAATTGATTTATCCACTTTAAGAAGTTAAATATGTTCATGACTCTTAACACAGAAAATTGTCAAAGCATTTAATTGGTTGCAGCCAAACAAATCATACAAACAAGAATCACGCGTAAAATTTGGCCAATGACAGACCTGATCAACTAAGTCGTTGTAGTATAGTGGTAAGTATTCCCGCCTGTCACGCGGGTGACCCGGGTTCGATCCCCGGCAACGGCGTTTTTTTTATATACCTTTTTTTAACCTGAATTTTTCATTTCTAAAATCAGAAATTAGCCTCCAGTTAAACGTTATTCCTAAACCTCATCAAAAAGATCCTTTTTTTTTTTTTTTTTCCGATCAAACATTTTTGGTTATTTCAATTTTGAGCCTATAAGTTAGGCCTTTTCGTCTTCATAAAATAATAACATTCAAATAAAATATTAATGTCTAATGGTTTAATAATTCGTCAATTCACAACAATCATCCAAATAACATGTTCATATCGAAATCATCCAAAGAAATATTTGTTTATAAACATTTGGCTTACTAATGGCTTATGGAAGCAATGCAACCATTATAAACGTTAAACGTTATTCCTAAACCTCATAAAAAAGATTCTTTTTTTTTTCCAGATCAATCGATTTGGTTATTTCAATTTTGAGCCTATAAGTTAGGCCTTTTCGTCTTCATAAAATAATAACATTCAAATAAAATATTAATGTCTAATTGGTTTAATAATTCATCAATTCACAACAATCATCCAAATAACTTGTTCCTATCGAAATCATCCAAAGAAATATTTGTTTATAAACATTTGGCTTAATAATGGCTTATGGAAGCAATGCAATCATTATAAACGTTAAACGTTATTTCTAAACCTCATAAAAAAGATCCTTTTTTTTTTCTTCAGATCAATCGATTTGTTTATTTCAATTTTGAGCCTATAAGTTAGGCCTTTTCGTCTTCATAAAATAATAACATTCAAATATTTAACAACTATTGAAGCACTTTCTCTTTTTAGTAAGTTCCAAAAATAGGATATTTTTTTATATTTAGTAATATTCTAATTTCAAACTTTTCATTCTATCCTTAATGACATGATTTATAGCCATAAATTTCTATGGCTTATTTTAGACCACAAATTTCAAAAAAAAAAAAATTCTTTTAAATTATGTGCCCAATCAAACTCCTTCACATAAATTAGGACGAAAAGAATAATATTTAACTATTATTTTATTTAGATACTAAATTTATTTATAGATATACATACATATTCAAATGGTAAGGAAACAAATAATTTTAATTATGTAGTTTTCATATTTAAAAATAATGTCCTAATAATCTATTATGCATTCATTCAAACATTTTAAAAACAAGAGGGCTTAAGTCTCCCTTCAAATTTCAGTGTTGTTTCCTTTAGACATTGACCCAGTCATCAGAACATGATGATAGGTGAGGAGTGACACACTGACATGTTTAATTAATGATCAATGAATAACTAATTATTGAAGTTGACACAAAAAGAAAAGGTACGCATGCTTTGTTTGCAATCACCACTAACCCCCTATCTCCAACAATTTTTTTTTTTTTAATTAGATGTTCGGTATATGTATTGCAGTTCCAATTAATTTAAATTTACGCCGCGTTAGGCACGTTTAAAAGGAAAGTGCTTCCTAGCAGAGATTTTTTTATATCTAAGGCTCGATCTTGAAACCTCTAATTAAGAATATAAGAGTACTACCGATCCAGCACAACCTTTATCGGTCACCTCCATCATCTTCACATCATTACCAATCCACGCCAACTGCTTTGTTCTACAATCAAGTATGTTTCAGACCATGTTCTTGGAAACGAAGATCCACTCCTTAGCTTGAGAACTAGAATTATTAGAGAAGGTTTTCTACTTTTTAAGTATTTTCTACTCCTCAGCTTGGAAGACTACAGGCAGGGCAGGTCTGGAGAGGTTGACTCGGTTATTTAATGTCATTTTTAAGACGGCTAAGATGTCCGAAGAATGGTGATGCAGTACAATGATTCCATTATATAAGAACAAGGGCGACATCAAAGTTGCAACAACTACAGAAGGATCAAGCTGCTAAGCCACACTATGAAAGTGTGGGAAAGGGTGGTGGAGATGAGGGTGCGGAGAGACGTGTCTATTTCAGAGAACCAATTCGGATTCATACCGGGGCGCTCTACTACAGAAGCTATTCATCTTATACGGAGACTGGTGGAGCAGTATAGGGAGAGGAAGAGGGACTTACACATGGTGTTCATCGACCTAGAAAAGGCATACGACAAAGGGCCGAGAGAGGTTTTATGGAGATGCTTGGAGGCTAGAGGTGTACCTGTGGCGTACAGTAGGGCGATTAAGGACATGTATGATGGGGCCAAGACCAGGGTAAGGATTATGGGATGAGACTCGGAGCACTTCCCAGTTATGATGGGGTTGCACCAGGGATTAGCTCTTAGCCTTTTTTTATTTTCCTTGGTGATGGATGGATTGACGTGACAAATTCAAGGTAAGGTGCGCGAATGACGCAGTCCTGATTGAAGAGACTCGCAGTGGAGTTAACGCTAAGCTGGAGGTTCGGAGACAAACTCTAGAGTCTAAAGGGTTCAAGTTGAGTAGGACCAAGACAGAGTACTTGGAGTGCAAGTTCAGCGATATAGTGCATGAGGCTGACGTGGAAGTGAAGCTTGGCACCCAGATCATACAGAAGATAGATAGTTTCAAGTATCTTGGGTCTAATTTACAAGGAAATGGGGAGATTGATGATGATGTCACACACTATATTGGTGCAGGGTGGATGAAATGGAGGCTTGCCTCCGGAGTGTTGTGGGACAAGAAGGTGCCACCAAAACTCAAAGGCAAGTTCTACAAAGTGGTGGTTAGGTCGACTATGTTGTATGGGGCGGAGTGTTGGCAAGTCAAGAAGTCTCACGTTCAGAAGATGAAAGTGGCGGAAATGAGAATGTTGCGATGGATGTGTGGGAACACTAGGAGCGATAAGATTAGGAATGAAGTTATCCGAGACAAGGTAGGAGTAGCCTCGGTGGAGGATAAGATGCGGGAAGCCAGGTTGAGATCGTTTAGGCATGTGATGCGGAGAGACACAAATGCCCCAGTGCGGAGGTGCGAGAGGCTGACTATGGACGGTTTCAGAAGAGGTAGAGGTAGGCCGAAGAAGTATTGGAGAGAGGTGATTAGACAGGACATGGCGCATCGTCAGCTTACCGAGGACATGACCTTAGATAGGAGGGTATGGAGGACTCAGATCAAGGTAGAAGGCTAGTAGGTATTCTCGTTTATCCTTTCTTGCGAGTAGTTGCATTGATCTTTAGTTTCTTGTCCCTTGATTTCTGCGAGTATCTGTTTGCACAAAATGGTTCATCATGGCTTATTCACTTTCGTTGTTTTCATTTTCATAATTGTTTTGAATTGTTTACCCATATCTAACCTTTCCTATGGTTTTTCTTGAGCCTAGGGTCTTTCGGAAACAGTCTCCCTACCTAAGATAGAGGTAAGGTCTGCGTACAATCTACCCTCCCCAGACCCCACATTGTGAGACTCACTGGGTATGTTGTTGTTGTTGTATCTAGATATGTTCATTTAATTTAAACGCATTCTACCATAACCTTCAAACTTTGAAGATATAATTGATATACGTCGTTAACGTTATGGTGGATGAATGAGATTTTTTAATTTTTAACGAGGTTTCGAATTCGTGTTTCGGGAATGAAAAGAACTAATAGGGAGCGTTTTCTGATCCCCTTAAAGAGGCTCCACGCGACGTAAATTCAAATTAGTCAGATCAATAAGTTTCGAAAAATCATACAATTATTTTGAAAAAGGGCAACATTTGCACAAATGTATAGCTTTTTAGACCCATTGGCACCTATTTGGCCAGCAAATGGCTAGCCGGTGCCAAATTCTCAAAAAGAAATGTACATATATCATATGCTCTAAATTAAATACGCCACAACGTATTTGACCCTGAATGATATTTCTTTTGCCAATTTTTATTTGTATTCCTGTCTCTTACACCTTCTAAATAATTGTAACTCTCATCACTCCTCTTTATAATTAATATATACCGCATTGTTTCAAATAAGATACCTTTCGATGTTCTCTAATCTATGTGCATAATTAAAGATATTAATTAGTATAATAAATATATAGATCGATCTCCAATAATATGAGATCCCGTCGAATCTACTTTGGAAACTCATGATGATGAAATACTAGTAGTATGGATGATTATAGGTGAATGATTGTCATGAGAGATCTTACAAGAATTGAATAGTCATGCACTCATGCTAATTAGGAATACACTAATTAGACGGTAAATTCTAAATACTTACTTACATCAAGTGTTTTAATTCAACTTTATTTAAATTTTAATTAACTAAAAATTAAAATAATATATATATATATATATATATATATCACTTAATCATGATTAAATATAAACTTGTATATGAAATACACATCTTATTTACAACAACAACAACAACAACAACCCAGTGAAATCCCACAACGTGGGGTCTGGGGAGGGTAGAGTGTACGCAGACCTTACTCCTACCAAGGTAGGATGGCTGTTTCCGAGAGACCCTCGACTCAATAAAAACATAAAAAGAGGTCAGATACGGCTAAGAGATTCAAAGCGATATGGAAATGAAGTAACGCAAGCGACACAGATAACATAGAATAATCAAAGCACAGGAAATAACAGATAATAGCATAATAGCATAAATTAGAGCACAAGAAATTATACTACGATAATGCGACTATTAATAAGGCAGGGTAATGAGACTATCTACTAGCCTTCTACCCTAATATGGGTCCTCCAAACCCTCCTATCTAAGGTCATGTCCTCGGTAAGCTGTAACTGCGCCATGTCGTGTCTAATTACCTCTCCCCAATACTTCTTTGGCCTACCCCTACCTCGTCTGAAACCATCCATGGCCAACCTCTCACACCTCCGCACTGGGGCATCCGTGTCTCTCCTCTTCACATGCCCAAATCATCTCAATCTCGCTTCTCGCATCTTGTCTTCCACCGAGGCCACTCCCACCTTGTCCCGAATATCCTCATTCCTAATCCTGTCACTCCTGGTGTGGCCACACATCCATCTCAACATTCTCATCTCAGCAACTTTCATCTTTTGAACGTGAGAAACCTTAACTGGCCAACACTCCGCCCCATACAACATAGTCGGAAATACACATCTTATTTGGTTAGGTATAAATATCTTGTGCGGGTAAATTTAATTTTTTTATAAGAGGCTCACTTTGGTTCAGGTGGATCACCTAACTTCTAGTGGTCTGTTAGCGACTCACGCATAATTACTTTGTAATAACCCTGCATAAAACTAAAATTGTACTAGTAGTTGTACACTATTCAATACGTATGAACCGAAATTGTACTAGTAGTTGTACACTATTCTATACGTATGAACCAATTATAATTGATTTTTTTATACAAACATTTCCTTCCAGTATCATTTTACGCTTGATTTCATGTGAGAAAACATGATATAAGTAGGTTCTCACATGCCTAGATATATATTTTCATTGGCATTATATACCTGTGTGGACTATAGCCTAGATAGGTAAATCATGTAATTGCTTTTTTTCTTATGAATTTGGTGTACTTTTTAATAATAATATAACCTTTTTAAAAAATGTTAGTTTTTATTGAGTCGAGGGTCTCTCGGAAACAGCCATCCTACCTTGGTAGGAGTAAGGTCTGCGTACACTCTACCCTCCCCAGACCCCACGTTGTGGGATTTCACTGGGTTGTTGTTGTTGTTGTTGTTGTTAGTTTATTTTTTAAAAATTGATAATAATAAAAAATTTATGGGGCAATTTCTTCGAGTAAGTAGTAACTGTGCCACCCCAACTGAAGATCCTACTGCCACAAGGCTCAATGCTCGTCTCTGACTTCTCACAGTTTGTCTTCGAACAACTGACTCAAGGAACTAATGATTCAGGAACGATTGTCCGAACTTCCTACAATTAGGATATAGGCATAGATGACCCAATGCGACGTGGGTCATGACCTGCGTGTGTCTAACCCACGATAAGATTCAACTAACCGTAGAGGTGGATTTAAAAGTTGAAGTTTATGGGTTCTCAGCTATTCCAAATTAAAAAAAAAAATGATTATACGTGCCCAAGGGGAATCGAACCCTGATCAAGGAAGGCAGCAAAGCTTTAGCAAGTTTCATTACTACCACAGGACGAAGAACCCACTTCGTTAGTGGGTTTCCAACAGATATTAATGGATTTCTCGATATACAGGGTCTGCGCAAAAGTTACTGAGTTCCTGTGAACCCACACCTAACCGTAGATCCGCCCCGGACTAACCCCCCCCCCCCCCCCCCCCTAGCTGAGTAGCGGAGGATGAGGTTGAAAGTCCCAGACTTGAAACCATCTTCAACTATATGACGTACTATTAAAGTCCCAAAAAATTACAAATTATAGAGAATATTTTCTCTACAAAGATAGGGGTAAGGTATGCGTACATTTTATCTTTTCCAGACCTCATTTATGAAATTACACTAGATATGTTATTGTTAATAATCAAATATCCCTCAACTAATTAACACTATCACATCCTTGAATTGATCTAGAGATTAATTTTCATTACACGATTGAATTTCTAGCCAAATATAAGAAATGGAGGAAAAAGATCCGAACTTCATAGGGAAGAGAAACTCAAGAGAGGGAGCAAAAAGTAAGGAAACCATGTTCCTACACAAAATACATGACAGGCACTAAACATTCCCATTCTAGCTTAGCCCATGTTGTCAGTCTTTGCCAGCCTGCCTTTGTCAGTGCCAACCGACCTTGCACACATATTTTCCTTTGTCCACTTCCCAATTTTGTCAACTTCTACATTGAATTTTTATAACTATATGTTCGTCCAATTTAGCATAATACTCTCACAAATTTTATGTAACCTAATTTGATCGAATACGAAATTTAAAAATTTAAATAATAACTTTGGAATTTTTGTTTTAAGCTAAAGGTGTTAAATGTCAAAAATATTTTTTGAATTTTGTGGTCAGGGGCGACTTCATCCTTTTAAATGTGGGTACGACCGAATCCAATAGTTTTGACTTAAATTTTCTGTAAATTATATTAATAAACTCATTTTATATGTATAATAACATATTATGAACCTAGTAACCGAAAAAGATTATGGTCCAAATTTTATAAACAAAAAATTATGGCCATGCCTAGGGCTGGGCATAGATACCGAAAATCGAAAAACTGAACCGAACCGAAACTTCAACAAACCGAACCGAACGGAACTAGTTTGGTTCGGTGTTTGGTGTCCACCGTAAAAAAACCGAAACCGAAATAGCCGAACCGAAGTTTGATAAAACCGAACGCGCACCGAAATTTAATACATTACCAAAAAAAAATTAAAATAGTTCAGGCCCATTAAGTTTAAAGCATAAAAAAACCCAATTGTAATAAGTCCTCTTTTGCATTTGTATCCCTAATTTTCCACTTCAATTGAGAAAATTAAATATCCTTAACAAAGAAAGGTAACTAGGATGTGTCTTTAGGATTAATGTATGTCCTTTGTGTGTTTTCTTAATTATTCTTACGGTATGTATATAACACCTAGTAATCCTATATCATGATTATAATTTTCTGTTCTTGTATATCCTGTTTGTTTGATTTTGATTTCAATTTATCAGTTTTATGTGTTATTGCTTTTGAGAATATAAATTAGTGTCAATGGAATCGCTTCTAATATTATATAAAAAAAAACGAATTGAAAAAATCGAAACCGAACAGAACTTTAAAAAACCGAAACCGAAAGAACCGAACCAAACTAGTTTGGTTCGGTGTTCGGTGTCCACCTTCAAAAAAACCGAACCCGAAATAGCCAAATCGAAGTTTGATAAAACCGAACCGAAAAACCGAACGCCCACCTCTAATCATGCCTTTACTTTTGATCTCAAACATGTTATATAACTCCCGTAAGGAAGTGTCATTAAGTATAAAATGAGAATGTTAGAATTAAAAATTACATAATATAAAATGAATTTTTAAAATAGAATAAAAGGAAAGTAATGCGCATAAAATGAAGCACGAGGATAGCAATATTACCCTTTAAACATTTTAATTAAGTTTTTCAATATCATTGTATATAAGTTAAATATGTAAAAGAAAAAAAAAACCATCTAGTTAACAAGGAGAGAGAAAGAGTATAGGAGTCTTTAAGAGATGTTAAAATTCAAATTTTCTATCGGCGTGATTTGAATTTCAATTGTGTGCTTCTTAATCATGGATTGATCATTGATGTAATAGTTGATCTGCCGTACCTACTATCAATAAACTGAAATTACATAGGTAAGTGCAAGATTTTATAAATATACATTTACTGTAAGTATCACATTAATTACATATCACAAAGAAACAATATTAGTAGTCGAGACAATACTTACTTAAGCTTGACAGATTATACTAAATCAAATAATCTGATTATATAAATTAAAGTGAGAATACTACTTGACTATGTCAAACCGAAAACAGTTGGCATATACAACACATATCCTGTATTGCTGTTTGGTAGATGATAATTTTTCCTCTATTACAAAAAAAATGAGGTGAGATGTTAAATATCTTTTATTTTTAATTAGATATTAATCATACGATTCATAAAAATGAAGTCACCTTTAACATGGAGCATTTTAACATCAAAGTGAGATATTTCAACAAAATTCTAATCAGTTGCCCTAATAGAAATATTAAACATCGGATGGCCAAAAAAAAAAAAAAAGGTAAAATGTTTACTCCTTTTATTTCAATTTATATAACATTCTTTCCTTTAAGTCAGTTGAAAAAACAACAATATACACAATATAATTTCATAAGTAAAGTCTGGAGAGAGTGGTGTTCATGTAGCTTTATCTTTACTTTGTGAGGATAGAGAGGTTGTTTTCAATAAACCTCGGCTCAAATAAAGCATATAAAAAAATAGTACACAAAGAAAATACATAGTGAAAAAGGCATGTAGAAAATACAGGAGAAAAGAACCATAGCAACAATAATAAAATGATAACTGAAACAAAAAAACGACATTTACCTTTAAGCTTTTCGTTTTACTCTTAATAAAATAATTCATAGCCCTATGAATATCTATAACTTATTTTATTACGGTCAAATACCTTCGTATAAATGTATAAATTGGAACAGAGAAATACCAATTTTCTTATATAATTTAAAAATCCAAAAACTCCACGTAGGGTACAATTTGCCGCACTTTCACCCCACTAAAGAAAGAACCTGTTTGGATGAATTTATGCCTATAAGCTGCAAACAGCTTATAAGTTAAAAAAAAATAAGTTGGGTAGTCTAACTTATTTTTTTTTAGCTTATAAGCTGTTTTAGATAAGCTAAGCCAAATGGACCCAATTATTTTTTTAAGCTTACTTTAAGTACAAAATAACTTTAAGCTGGTCAGTCAAACAATCAGAAAAGCTAAAAACAGCTTATAAGTCAATTCAAACGGGCTCAAAATCTTATATATAGAAAAGTTTCAACAGCACACATAAGTCCACAACATTTTACCCACATTTCAAACACTCCCAATATTTTCCTTCATTGTTTCCTCCGTTTTCTCTCTTTTTAAGGTGAGGCATATCAATCAATTTCTACATACACATATTTAACCGTTTTGTGCCAGCATTTTTGCTCTGTGTGTGTGTGTTTTTCTTTTTCTTTTTCAGTTAGGGTTTGTTTTTTGTCTTATTTGATCAGATTGTTGTAGATCTAGCTGATTTTGCTCTGTTTTTGTAGGTTCTAATACTCCCTCCGTCCATTTTTACTTGTCCTGTATACTAAAAATAGATGTCCATTTTGTCAGTTTAGAAAATAAAGAGATAATTTACCGTTTCATACCTGTTTTACCCTTATTATTAATTATGGGTTTCGAAACGTTAAGTAATTGTTAGTGGCTACACAACTTTTGAAGTATGATTGATTTCGTTATTTAGATAATTTATAATAATTAGGGGTGATATAGTAAAATTGTCATTTTATTTATTGCTGCTGAATGGTGTGCCAAGTCAAACACGGACAAGTAAAAATGGACGGAGGGAGTAGGTTAATTTGAAATTCGTCATCGTTTGAGCTCTTAATGTAGTGATATTCTATTACTCGCTCAATCGCAATTTATGTGGCACCTTTTGAATTTCAAGAGTCAAACGAGTTCTTTTTTCCGCAATTTTTTTTGTGATTTATAGTACTTTTTATGTAGTTTCTAAATATGTTAATTATTTTTCAGAAACCTTAGAAGATTGTATGTCCGAATTTGCGGTCATAATAAAGAAGTTTCATTCTCGAAATCCAAACAGTGCCACATAAATTGGTACATAAGGAGTAGTTCTTACTGAAAATTTTACGTCTGATTTGATCGGACTTTTGCAGATCTTGATGATGTTGCTCTGTGTTTTTTGTAGGTTCTAATACAGAGAAGAGTCAAAGTGATGGGGAATAGAGTGGATCACGAGTACGATTACCTGTTTAAGATCGTGTTGATTGGTGATTCTGGAGTTGGGAAATCCAACATTTTGTCGCGGTTCACGCGAAATGAGTTCTGTTTGGAGTCAAAATCCACTATTGGTGTTGAGTTCGCCACCAGAACTCTTCAGGTTAGTACTAATTTAGACTTTGTTCTAAGTTTAATTTGAAATTCGTCATCGTTTGGACTCTTGATTTAGTGATATTGTAGTATTTCATACCATAAATTTATACTCCTTTTTTGGCACTATTCTATCTCTAGATTCAAGCTAAGTGAATGTGTTAAACAATATTTTAGAAATGTAATCTGTATCCCTTTTTGTATGTAGATAATTGAAAGTTAAAGTTCTTTTTGTGTAGTTTCTAGTTTCGGAAGATCCAAATTTTAAATTTTTAAGAATAAATATCTCTAGTCTTACCTCCATAAGTTAGTCAAATTGATTCTCGAGAAGTGTCAAAAGAATGGGGACTAATATGACGTTCTAGTATAATTTGAATTTTCTGATCGTTTGAACTTTTAATGTAGTTGTATCGTATTAGTTCATACCGATAATTTATACTCTTGTTGTGAACTGTCTGGTACTTTTCTGTTGCGAGATTCAAATTAAGTGAAGATTTTGAACAATATTTAGAAATGTAATATGTATCCTTTTTTGTATGAAAAGAATTGCAATTTAAAGTATTTTTCATGGAGTTTCTAGTTTTGGAAGACTCAAATTTTAAATTTTTAAGAATAAATTATAAATTTCTCTAGTCTTACCTCCATGATTAGTCAAATTGACTCTCGAGAAGTGTCAGAAAGAAAACAAAAGGGGACGGAGGGAGTACTACTATCATCTAGACCTTGTAAAATGATTAATGATTTGGATATGATTTTGACAAATTTGTGGTGGTTATGGATGAGAATCGTGTAGCGATTAGTGAAGCGAAAGAGCTGCTGTTTTTTGAGCATCTCTGGTATTTGAGTTGCGGATTAAATGGATGACTAGAATTTTAGGTGCATCAGTTGATGATTGCTTGTTTTAATCTGGTCTGATACTACTTCTGCTACATGATCAATTTGTTTTCTCCAAAGTTCTAAAGAGAAATCAATGACTCTAGCATAAACATCATGTAATGTGAATTAAAAAAACCTGTTTCTTTTTCTTTGCTAAATGATCAATTTGTACTTCAACTAATATGCTTTTAAAAAAATGTTGGTCCGCTCATGACCTGGGACTTCCGCCTTTAACTGTTATGCGTGGCCTAATCTGATAGTGATACATTTCTGTGCTGTCAAAGTGAAATGTTTCAATGGCAGGACTGGTTGTCTGTCTGTAATTCGAAGTTGAGTATTTATGGCCTGTTTGACCAAGCTTCTAAAATCTGCTTTTTCCCGAAAGTGCTTTTCAAAAAAGTACTTTTGGTGAGTAGCAGTTTGTGTTTGGCTAATCAATTTGAAAAACACTTTTGAGCAGCAATTAGTGTTTGGCCAAGTTTTTAAGAAGTGCTTCCAAGTGTACTTTCTCGAAAGTTTTTTCCAAAAAAAGTACTTTTGAGGAGAACCTACGTTTCCCAGCTTCTCAAAAACAGCTCCTGCTTCTACTCACACACTTTTACTTCTCCTAAAAGCTTGGCTAAGCACTTCATTTGAAGAACAAAAGCACTTCTGGCCTTGGAGAAGCTTGGCCAAACAGGCTATTATTGGTGCTTATCATGTCCTGTTGAGGAAAACCAAATACTATGAAATTGTCAACTTTAAAACTCCTATGCTGGATGAACCAGGCATTTGCTTTCCGCCAGCCACGAGATCCAATTCTGCATAGTATATATTGCCGTTTTGTTTGGGAGTAAATGTGAGGCTGAAATAGAGTTAGTATTCTGGTGGCTATGCTCATGGAGTAATTTATCTACTTGATGAATGAATACAGGTTGAGGGAAAGACTGTCAAGGCCCAAATATGGGACACTGCAGGCCAAGAACGGTACCGAGCCATTACAAGTGCTTATTACAGAGGAGCAGTTGGTGCACTCCTTGTTTATGACATAACAAAGGGACAAACATTCGACAATGTTCAAAGGTGGCTCCGAGAATTGAGAGACCATGCAGATTCTAACATTGTAATTATGATGGCTGGAAACAAGTCTGACCTTAACCACCTTAGAGCAGTCTCCGAGCAGGATGGTCAAACTTTAGCTGAGAAAGAAGGACTTTCATTTCTTGAGACATCGGCATTGGAAGCAGTTAATGTAGATAAGGCTTTTCAGACTATACTGACAGAGATATACCATATCATAAGCAAGAAAGCATTGGCTGCACAGGAAGCAGCTGCAAGTACTACACTTCCTGGTCAAGGTACAACCATCAACGTTAACGATACCTCTGAAAATGTGAAGAGAGGCTGCTGTTCTACCTGATTTTCATTTAATTCTTTGGTTTATTTTTTATTATTCGGGGCAAGAGATGTAGATTACTTTCTTGATTGTACCAAGAGAAAGAGCTTGTGAATGTTAAAATTGTCTAGTGATTTAGGAGGATCTATTCTTCATGTGGTGTACTGTTTCAACTATTTCTTTTAGAAAATGACCAATACTGGTAATGTTTGAAAGAAGAGATTAGCCATCTAATATCTTCCAGGGTACTTGGTATACAGAGGTATTCAATTAATTTCTAGCATTCTTTTTTTTTTTAAATATGAAGAAACATAGTTTTATTGATAAAGAATGCGAGTACAATTCTGTTTATTCTCTTAATTCTTCTCTCTTGATTTTTCTCCGTAATTCGAGAGCCTTTAGTAGCATATTTCTCGAATGTAGGATGGCCTCCTTGTGATGTATTTGATCTTCAAGAACACTGGACATTTTGATAAAGGCAGTATTTGATGCCTTGATTTCTTGTAAAAACCATGAGTTTATGGGATATTCGAGATTTGATCTCTTTAAGAATACCCATGAGTTTATGGAATATCCGAGATAATTTCGAGCACTCTCATTTGTACTATTTTGACTTATCTGGTTTTCTGTTGAATTCAATTCAATATAAGGTATGCACAATTGAGAAGATACTGATGTAAAGTTCTCCTGTACAGAACTTAAATTCTTATTGCTCCCTTCTCATAATATTTCTGGCTCTTCATATTTTTTCTTTTTCTTTTCGGTGTAGCAAATGCCTCCTTGGTGAATTTGGTTATGTCTAAGTCCTCCCGAGGTGTTTATTAAAATTTTGAACTGCTGAAATTTTCGAAAGTTTGGTATTTTTTACAAAGAAGTTACCATAGAGTACATTTCTGAGACTAGGAATTAATGTGCTTTACTTTTTATTGGGAAAAATATGTAAGATCCCCTCAAAAGTAGTCAGCTTTTGCTCATTACGATCTTTCACTACGTGTGTAACACCCCTTACATTTAACCTAAGCTTTGATCATGATTCTAAACTTAAAAAATCAGATAAATAATGTGGGAATTTAAAATTTCCTCTTCAGTTGTAAGATGGTGGTTTATGCCCATGAACATTGACCGTATTTCAATATACGGCCTGTATTTCAAGTCGTCAACTGGTACCAAAGATTTCTGAGCATTCTGGAATTTGGCATCTGGAGGTTACATTGTTAAATACGGACCGTATTTCAAAACGTATTTGAAATTTGGGAAAACTTCATTGATGAAAGTTGTAGAGCTTTGAAATACCTTTCCAACGGTATATTATGGGGGTCAAACGGACATTTGTGCAAAGAGTTATGGCCATTTTACTGAAGAGACGCAATGCAGTCCACACAAAATACGGACCGTATTTCAAAATACGGCCCGTCTTTCAAAATACGGCCAGTATTTTACTGGGCGTAAAATTTAATTTTCCAGAACAGTATATATTCGTCCATATCAGTTCAAATCATTATTTTTCATTCCTTCAAGCCCTAGAACGACCTCCTATCATTTTCCATCATCAAGAACACCAAGGTAAGCCTACTCTAATCATTCCAAGTCAATTCTAATACATATCCTTGTAATCTAAATAAGAAATCATCATTCATAACCTAGGGTTTTCAAGAAAACCCATCTCAAGGTTCAAGATTCAAGATTTTGGAAATCTTCTTCAAAGTTCAAGTCTTTAATTCAAATTTTGGAGCATTACCAGGTATGTAGAGTTGCTATCTACATGTGGGAACATCATTGTTCTTCTCCACGCCTCTTAATCCATAAAGTATGAATCTTTACGAAAACTAGGGTTTCTACACCATGCTCATAACAACCCTAGGTCCATGTCCATGAATATATTATGTATAAATTGCTATTATTCTATCATTGTGTTCTTAATAACTCCATATCATTATGGAGAATCCGTCCGTAATCCATGAACACCCATATCTCGTATTCCATGGGTTCTTGCATGCATGTTTTTAAATAAAAATGCTTATTTCATGAATATCCTACATGTCTACAAGTTTTCATGCAATTGTATTATTTAATTATCTTCATGTCGTGATTCAAGATACATACATGCTAAATACAAGTTATTTCATGAAACCATGTTTACAAGTTGTTTCGTGAAATCATGATTACAAGTTATTTCACGAAAGTCACGGGCTTCTTAGCCAACTATATCATGTTCATGTTTTTTAGAGTTGCACAAGTTATCGAGAAGGCTCAGATAGCCTAAAACTATGTAGCCACCGTAGGACAAGGATCGCTTCGCCAGTTAGGACGATTCCTTAATTTTACATTGAATAGATCCATCAGGCACGTTATTACCTTATACCCTGGCAAGGTATAGGGGCTCTGCTGGTCTGGCGAGGTACCAAACTCCACATACCCACGTGGTGATATCATATTGTCGGTTTATGAAATGCTCTCCCTACTTACCATGTTTTACTCATGTTATATATGTATTCATGCTCACGTTTATGTACAGAGTTTCAGTTTCAGTTCTTATCATGTTATTTCATTCAGTTGCTTTACATACCAGTACATTCAATGTGCTGACGTCCCCTTTTATTGCCCGGGAGTCTGCATGTACTGATTTACAGGACGACGCATCTGCTCAGTAGGACAACATTCGTATCCGTTTATTGGTGAGCCTCATCTCATTCGGGGTTTAGTCAACTCTTTATTTTATGATTAGCTATACATCTAAGGTATGCTGGGGGCCTTGTCCCAGCGAGTATGTTTTTCATGTTTAGACTTATGTTAGAGGTTTCATAGACTAGACAAGTCAGTTATGTCATGTCACACTTTCGGAGTCGTATAGCCATTTTGGCTCATTCATGTTATTTCCGCACTCATGTTTAAACAAGTATTTTGATTAAGTATTGTGACTTATTGCATTTTATAAAGGCTCATCATGCATTTACATTATATTTCGCTCATGTTATGCCTCATGATGATTCAGCAAGCCATGTAGTTCGCTCGGTCACATGCAGTAAGGCACCGAGTGTCGTGTTACACCCAGGCCATGGTTCGGGGCGTGACAATGTGTGGGTTCTATTATCCCCTAGAACTACATGTAAGTGGTATTATTATCCCCTCGATCCCCCGCTAACCCCAGTTTTATGAGGAAGATGATTGTCATACACTATTTCTTTTGGTTTTGATAAACGTGGTAACCGGGGACCCCCTCCCCGATATTCAGGTCGTAATGGGCAGAATAGATTACGTTCTTTCTTGATCTAAACTACAAAAATGGGGCAGTATGAAAAGATAAAACATGGAACCTAATAGAAGTTCCTACTAGTAGTTGTACAAAAACAATCCGCAAGGTGACTCAGTTGGTTGAGCATGGGACTTTCATAATGGAGGTCTCAGTTCGAAACCCCCTGTCTGCGACAACATGTGATTTGCCTTCTGAGTCGAGCTCATCGCACGGGGATTGCCTAGTGCGGGTTATCTCTCCTGTGTGGTTTGTGAGCTATTGCATAGGAACTGGATTTACCGCACACCTTCGGGTAGCGGCTACGGGTTCCCATGTCATAAAAAAAAAAGTAGTTGTACCAAAAAAAAATTAAAAAGAAATCAAGCGATTGTGTGATTGGAGGAATTTTATGTATTTTCCTTTTGTACAAGTTGCTAATATAATAATGCACTAAAAGGACAACAAATCTGGAAATAACGTATTACTCCAGACTCAAAAGACTTTCTGTAAGAAAAGACTTTGAGGTAAACACATAACCAAATCCACTAGTTAACAATGTTAGAATTAGCAATCATTCCTATTTCACCTTTTTTCTGTTTTGTCTTTGATGTAATGAAAGGCACTCTTCACACTTTAATAATTTGATTCCTGTGGTTGTTTTCATCATTTTAATTTTCTTTTGTCGTTTTGACTTGCAAATATTATATTATAGTACTAAAAATGGGATATCCCTTTCTGCAAGTGGGTTGCATGACGAAGTCATGTCACGTGGGTCGGCAAACATCTTGGTTAAAGTTAGCCTCTCAAAGTCTCCTGTGGCATTATTTGTTTGGGTGCTGCTATATAGCAAAACCCATTTTGTCAAAATTGTCAAAAATGGGGATAGGGCCACGTAAAATGACCAGAATGCACCTACTCCACAAGGATCCAAAACAGTCAACTTCTCTCCATATTTTCCCTCCAATATTGACAATATTTAAATGAGATACATACACCTACACTTATACATACACCTATATATTCTACATGATTATACGGTGGGCTAACCTACATAATATACATAGCTTTTTTTTTCTTTCATTATACTGTGAGCCAACCTAAATAATACATTAAGCCTTAATTTTTTTTCTTTCATTATACGGTGGGTCAATCTAAACAATATACTAAGCCTTAATTTTTTGTTCTTTCATTATACGGTGAGCCAATCTAAACAATATACAAAGCCTTAATCCTTTTTCCCTTTTTTTTTCTTGTTAGAGATATTTACCCACTAAACCTGTTTGTAAGAATTATATAAAAGAATAACATATCCTTTTAAAAGTAACAAATATAGTACATTTTATAACAAATATAGCACTCGGAAAAGAAAAAAAATTATAGATGTAATAATAAACTCCGATTAGAGCTAAACCTCTCCATTAATTAGTGAAATCTATTTTCATTAATACAATTTTACTCATTTACTCTTTTCTCTCACTTCCACAATGATCTCTCTCCCCCCTTAATTTTATGATATTTTTTCTTCAAACTCTATTTTATGCGGACAGTTTTCTTAAAAGAAACATTTAGTATATTTCAAATATATTATTTTGTAACTGTTTTATATTATGTTAATATTTCATCAATATATTATCTATATTAAGTTCATACATTTATTATTCAAAATATATGAATTGTATATATACAATATTTTATACAATTTTAATATTCATCAATAATATACTTTTAACATTTATCAAAAGAGAAAAATGCTATAACAATTAGAGTTTAATTTTTAATAGAAGTCCACACATACAATGTTATTTTTGGGTGGTTATTTAAATAAATAATCAATAATGTCTAAGACCAGATTTTGAGAAATTAACGACGATTATTTAGGAAAAAAAACTCCATCCATTATATGCAGAAATTGAGAGATATTGAGAAATTGAGATTGCGAATTTCTGTGTATTTCATTGAAAGAGAAGAGCACATGTGCTTAGAAATAAACGAATAATATTTAATCCTATAAAAAGATTGTCTGAATTCTATTTGCTAGCTTATAACTAATTTTATGAGAGTGCAACAAATCTATATTTTGCATTGAATTTCCTATTAAACATTGAAAAAGTGATTTATTTTACCATTTTTCTCTATTAAAAAAGGCAGTTAAATAAATTTTCGTTTCAGGAATTGACCAAAGCTATTGCAGGAAAATTGGTCAAGGTCCGCGTTTAGAACCCTTAGGTCCCGAGCACAACTCTAGGTGCGCGCACATACGTGAATTTTTTTTTGTTTTTTATTTTTTATTTTTTTGTTTCACTTAGATGATCGGCAAACTTAAACAAATCAAGTGTCAATGTACTTTATACAATTTTGTCCAAATTCTGTATCCTAGCCTATAATTAATTGCATTCCCTTAATTAACAACAGTGAGTTGTCCTTGTTGATCAAGTATACTTGATGCTATGTTGGGAAATTTTTTACATTGGGTTGCATTTCTCCTCTTCTATTGAAAATATGGGTTGTAGTTTTTTTGGGCCCAACATCTCTGAGCAACCAATTTTATGTTCACAACAAACAGCCCAAAGTTAGGAAGTAGTGTCTTATAACTTGTATTCCAAATATTCCTTTAGTCCCAGTAACATGCGACTATTTAATTAAGATATTTTTTTTAAGAAAATAGCACAAAATGTGAAATGAAATATGACATTTTACTAAAATATTCAGCCAAAAAAAGTAATAAGATCGCATTAAAAAAATGATTATAATAAAAAAGTATTAAGTCATTGAAAATGATCATAATCTAAAAAGTACTAAATCATGCTTAAATAAGTACACCAATATAAAACGAAAGAATAAATATCCAATATTATTGTCATTCCTAGTGTTAGAATTAGGGTTGCATTTCTATGGGTTGTGGTTATTTGGGCTCAACTTCTCTGAGCAGCCTATCTTTATGTTCACAACAAACAGCCCAAAGTTAGGAAGTAGTATCATATAACCTGTACTCCAAATATTCCTTTAGTCCTAGTAACATACGACTATTTAATTAAGATTTTTTAAGAAAATAACACAAAATGTGAAATGAAAGATGACATTGTACTAAAATATTCAACCAAAAAAAATAATAAGATCGCATAAAAAAATGATCATAATAAAAAAGTATTAAGTCATGGAAATGATCATAATCCAAGTCATGACTAAATATTAAAGATAAAAGTAACTAAAGCTATCTAAAGTAATATAAAATGAAAGAATAGATATCCACTATTATTGTCATTCTCAGTGTTTGAATTAAAATTATTTTGTTAGCATTAATATTGATTAGATTTTTGTAAGGTTTTATTTGAGTTACTAATATCTATGGGCAATATATAAAACCTTTTGGACCATTCAAAATTATAATTTCAAGCTTTAAATAATATATTAAAAGATAAAAAAAAAAAACTATGAAAAAGTGTAAGAAGTATTTATAAATTACATTATCAATAAATATTTATATGTCTAAAATATCTTTAAAAAGTTATATATGTAGTGTCGGGTTAGTTTGATTCGGTTTGACTTTTTATTTTTTTAGTCAAAACCAAACCGAACCAATAGTGGTCGGGTTTTTATATATATATTTCCCCATTAACACCGGCTTCAGCAGCCTGTCTTAGGAGTGCTTCACCACTTTGGAGATCTATGTGGAAAAATCTATAAAATCCCAAACATAGCGTAGCCTCGGCAAAACCTCTTTGATGCAACCACTGTAAAAATCCAACAGCACCCATATCTTGAACTTGTGATAATTTGAAACAGAGATAATGCAAACCTAGGCTCTTTTCGAAGACTCGGGAAAATATCATCTCCCTGAATGGCTTGCACCTGCAGTTGGGTTATTTCATACATTATAAAATTAATATGTGTAATTTAAATGCATAATTTCGTATGTCAGACTTACACTAGAGATGTAGATGATACATCCCTTCTTGATTCACCTTTATCCACTGCCTTAAGAAGTATGATTTCTATAAGTTCCTCCGAAAGAGTTGAGAAATAATTTCTCACCATGGTGCGGTGATTTATGTTGAACTTTCTCCTATGCAACAAACAGTGAGTTTGCTTTATTTTATAGGGAAAATGAGAAAGTTGAATTAGTTGTGTATTTAATGTTCATGCATTGAAGGGTCACCTCGTTCGAATCAAGATTTAAATTAAAGTTCGGATGATTACACATCAGCCATTTAATGCTACACACTAATTTAGTGAAATCATATATTATTTCTTAACTTACCACAGTAATTATTTAAGCCATAGGAAATTTTTTAACGAACATTAACGTCGGATGTGATAAAACCCAGCACAAATCATGAAAAATATTGAATATCTTGAATTAATTCCAATTTGATTATGAGAATGCTACAAACCAATATTTGGCGTCGAATTTCCTATTAAATTTTGAAAAGTTATTTATTTAACCATTTTTCTCTATTCAAATGATAAAATAAAAGATATCTTGTTCCAGCAAATGCAGAATGCTATTGCAGCGAAGTTGGTTGGAGTCTTCCTTTAGAACCGCAGGTACCGAGTTCGAGTCTGGGTGTGTGTGTTTGTTTAAAAATCCTTTTATTCTTTTCCCACTTAGATCATCAAAGTATGGTTAAATGCATTTCCGTTCCATTGAGTGTCGGATGCTATTGCAGCACAATTGGTTAAGGTCCGAGTTTAGAACCCTTAGGTGTCGAGTTCGAGTCCTGCCTTGTGCATTTCGGCTAAAAACATTTTTTTTAATTTTGTCTTTCACTTAGATTATCGCCAAACTTAAATAAACCAAGTACCAAATTAATTTATCTTTTGAACACGATGACTCACCTATTTTTGCTATTTGATTGAGAAAAGACTCAGTCTGAGAACGAAATGCTACATTAGATCTAAACTTGCTAACTGTCACTCAATTCTATTTAATATTTAACTAATTGAAGTAAATCATGTTAAAAACACTATTTTCGTTTAAATTGATAGAATTAAATCTAAACTTACTAATTGCTACTCAATTCTATCCAATTAATTAGCTACATTGAGACATTCAATGTCTAATTTAAAATCAACCACAGTGTGGACTACTTGTATATGTAGCATTGCATTTGGATTTGAGGATTTAGCTTCGAATGTAGTTAGTGAGAAGCTTACAAAAATAAAAATAAAAAAGGAAAAAAAGAGTAGTTAGTGAGAAGCTAAGTTTGGTTTTTGCAAGTCTGTGACTGTCTGAATAGACTAATCGACGATGAGGGACATACCAATTTACAGAGCCATTTTTCATTAATGTTAAAGTTGACACGTGTGGTTGCCTTTAGAAAGTCGGGTAAAAGAAATGGAATGCCGCTTGGATCCAAATACTTAAGTTATCTCAGGGGGTCTTAAACCTGCGATGTCATGAGCTACAAGATGCCTCTTCAAAGATTAAAATGCAAACAAAGATTCTTTACTTTTGAATGTCATCCCTTCAATAGGACCTCGTAAAAATTCTTCACCAGTGAAGGTCTGATCATCCGTTCCATTTTCATCCTCTTTTACCCCATGATCCTCATATTCTTCTTGATCCGACCCTTGATCAGACATATTTGAATTTTCATCTCCTTCCTCCCCTTGGTCTGGCATGTTCATCTCTTCATCTCCTTCCGCTGGAGCCAGCATGTTCATCTTTTCATCTCCTTCCGCTGGACCCAACATGTTTAGCTCTTTATCTCCTCCCGCTAGAGCCAACACGTCTGGCTCTTCATCTCCTTCCGCTAGAGCCAACATGTTTAGCTCCTCATCTTCGCTGTCTACATATGAGTCTGCACCACCATTGAAACTGCCGTCTGAATCCTCATCGTCTCCACCACCATTAGAGAGAAATCTATCATTCTCGTCAATCCCTCAAACATTATTCAAGGTTTTGATGACTCGGTTTGGAGCCATTTTAGTGAGGTGAAAAGAGGCAGCCGTTGAAAGAAAACAATGGAATGGGGCTTTGTGTATTATTTATCACACATTTACAGAGTGCTGCAAATTGGAATATTATAAGTATTATATTTTAGTGGAGAAATTTTATTCTGTGAGTCACATGACCATCACTAATAACATGAGGTATCTTTTTACTTGACAAGTGGACACTTACTTGTTTCAAAGCATAAAACAAGGTAACTAAGATATTACTATCTTTTCCCTTGATTAAACAACTTCCCAGCTAGAATTAAATAGAAAAGAAATTTAAAAAAACTACAAGTATCTCCCTAATAAGCTTTTAGAGACTCGTAACAACGTATTGATCTTTTCATATTATTTTCTCACTTTATAATATGTAGATAACCAATCTCTATTGCAGGTAGTAATTAATGGTGCTAGAGTTGTTGATAGTGAACAAGATGAGACCATGATGGAAAGTGAAGAAGACGGATGTAAAGAGTTAGGAACTTAGGATTCATCGTGCAAAATCCAAAAGTTCATAATAGGGGTGTACAAAGGAAACCGACAAACTGCAACCAACCGATAATTCGAACCAAACATTGAAAAAAAAAACCGATTAATGGTTTGGTTTGGTTTCAAAAAGAAAAACCCGACCACTATTGGTTCGGTTTGGTTTTGACTAAAAAAATAAAAAGTCAAACCGAATCAAACCAACCCGACACTACATATATAACTTTTTAAAGATATTTTAGACATATAAATATTTATTGATAATGTAATTTATAAATATTTCTTACACTTTTTCATAGTTTTTTTTATCTTTTAACATATTATTTAAAGCTTGAAATTATAATTTTGAATGGTCCAAAAAGTTTTATATATTGCCCATAGATATTAGTAACTCAAATAAAACCTTACAAAAATCCAATCAATATTAATGGTAACAAAAGAATTTTAATTCAAACACTAGGAATAACAATAATATTAGATATATATTCTTTCGTTTTATATTGCTTTAGATAGCTTTATTTACTTGTATCTTTAATATTTAGTCATGACTTAGATTATGATCATTTCCATGACTTAATACTTTTTTATTATGATAATTTTTTATGCGATCTTATTATTTTTTTTGGTTGAATATTTTAGTACAATGTCATCTTTCATTTCATATTTTGTGTTATTTTCTTAAAAAATCTTAATTAAATAGTCGTATGTTACTAGGACTAAAGGAATATTTGGTGTACAAGAAAATTTTTCAAGAAAAATAAAAACACTTGGACTGCCGGTGGGTTTCAAAGCTTCTTGTAAACAAGGTGTTATTTTTCTTGTAAATAAGCTTGGACTGTCAGTGGGTTTCGAAGAGGATATATTATTAGCAAATGTATAACGTGACATCTTAATATAATAAAATGAGTATTATGTTTATTGTAATGTTTTGCCATTCTGTAATTACATTTTATTTTCGCGTAGTATCTATTTGAGGGGTGTGCATTTATTGGTGCCATTTTATGTGCAATTTTAGGTATCTGGCAATCTAGCTTATAAGCTAAAAAAAAAAGGGCTTAGATAAGCCAAAAAAATATGGTTAATTAAATGACTTTCCAAAATTTAATAAATTTTGTCACTTACTGCATATCATTTAATTTTGAAAAGAATCGAATATATCCCATCCATATACAGGGTATTTAGGTTCAGATTTATAATATCCAGAAACAAATAATTTATTTTTACGTATAAGTATAGTATATTTTATTTGTAAAGACACTACAAAGCATTTTATTTTTGAGAAAACAAGTATAATTTTGACTTGGCCCGGGTCAGTCCATTTAACATGCTTAGAACACCCTATTATATAACCGTGTGTACGAACATTCTTTATCTCAACTGACTTGTCTTATCTTTATCTCAAATGACTTGTCTTATAAAAGCAGCTCATTTGGTTATCGATAATTTAGAAAGGTATCATATATAAAATATTTTGGGTTTTTTAAGTTTAAAATGTGGAGTTTTGAAAAGGGTGTTTTTGATTTTTGGCTCCACTCTCTTTTCTGATGATCGCTTTTCTGAAAAGAAAGTCCAACTAACAATGATCTCAAATGTTTCTCTCAGCTTGGCCCAGAATTGTTTAATTCAGTTTTTAGTTTTAAATCCCAAAAAAAGCAACGAACTTGCAATTTACAGTTAAACGTTTGATCTGATTTTAAGGATAAAAGTAACGCCTTTGTCTTTTAAATCCTTTCCGTCAGTCCCAAGTGATTTTGGTTAATTATCCATTTTTTCTATTTCCAGACAAAAAATAGTTACGTTTAAGCTCGATTTCTTTGAAAAAAACTGTATTAGGGACTGACGGTCAACTGAACGGCGTAGACACAACTGTCCTAAGACGGCTACTTCCCCCCATAACAAGCTATGACAAATACCAAATACAACAAAATTATACATAAAAGAAAGCATAAATAGCTTTGGAAAAAAAGAAAAAGAAAAAGAAAAAGAAGAGGGAAGCCATTTTCACCCATGACTGGGCCTTCCACGCGTTTAATAATATTAGCTTCCACCTTCGCCTTCATCGGACTCGATAATTTTAGAAAGAATCTGCCTGTTGGGCCTTGGCCCAACAGGTTGGCTGGACTTGGGCCGAATGGCCATGCAGTGGAGGAGGAAAAAAAAGAAAAAAGGGAACCCGATTAGTTTATAATTTTTCTGAACTGAATAGCCATGACTATTCATATAAACAGGGATGAAACAAACAGGAAAAGTCTTTGTTTTTTACCACGTTATAGTTCAAAGAAAAGAGCACACATTTTTTCTTTTCATTAGGATCAAACCACATAAACAAACAATCAACAGACTTCAAACACCATCATTTTTGCCTTATCACTACTTTCTTTAAAGGAAACTCATCTCTTAACGTCAAAGGGAAACACAACAGTGTCTAGAAAAGACCACATAAGGACAAGTTAAACAAGATTTGTAACCAAGATCCCATCATCCTTCCTTCTTTTGTCCTTTATCCTTACCTATTATTGTAACTAGATGACAAGTTCTCAAAAAAAAAAAATCCTGCACACAGACATGACCATGGGCCACACACACATGCACACACTCCACTTGTTCTACTCATGTGTAGTTTAACAAATTCCAATATTTACAACAAGCAGGACAACCAAATAAGAAGCAGAGCTAAGTGAAGCATAGGGGTCTATCACATTAAAAAAAAAAAAAAACCATCACAGAATGGTCTGAGCACTCAACAAACCCAACCATATCACAAATCCTTATTCAACTAAATTACAAAGGTATATACCAACTGAATAGCCATGACTATTCATATAAACAGGGATGAAACAAACAGGGACAGTTAAATGATGATACTGCATTCATATGAGTAAGCTATCAGAATTCAGGTTAAGGATTCAAAAACACATGGCGAACAATGAAAGCAAAATGACACATAACACACCTGATCCTCAATCTATTCATAGGGGAACTTGTACCCACATAATGCACTCACCAGCGCCATCTTCTTACACACCCTAGGTTTGGACAATAAGGTTCAAGGCAAGTATATTCCCAGATAAGAGAAGGGCACTTAGAGGTCATTCATGGGCCCACAATTAGGAGCCAATGGCAGAAATCTCACATTGCCTAAACTTTCCTATATTAATAACAATTTATTTGTATTTGTAGGTAGACTCTCCTCTCCCTGTTAGACATCATGATTAGATTTTTCTCCCTTACCCGAGGCCTTTGTGAGTCCTAGAATCATTAGGGGAAGGTCCAAGAGATGAAAGAAAAGGGTGCAGGCCCCTGAAAGGGAAACAGGTTAGGGTGGGGTCATCACATCCCTATCTCCTTTTCCTGAGTCTCCTTTCAGGCAAAAGGGATCCCGGGCTCCACTGGTCACCACCTCCAGTTCATGTCCAGGCTCACCTTTTCCTCTCCTAAAACCATTTCCCCCATCCTAATGTCCTCACCCTAAGTATCCAGTGACAACACTAGAGGTCCTAGGCAGATTCACGACCATCCAACCCTGTCATAACTTCCTTTGACAGACTCATGAAGCTATGGTCCATCTTTAAAGACTCTTTCTGACCAAAGTTAGTTGTAAGTACTAGGAACAAGACTTTCATAAACACATACCAAACTATAGCAAACCAACTGATTCATGAAGGCTATGTTCAGGTTTTATAGACCTTTTGTTACCAAATTCAACTGTAAATACTGGGAAAAGACCCCCTTATAAACATCTAGCACACAATAACAGGTTGATTAATTCATAAGACTTTGGCCAGATCATAAAAATAAGGCTTCACTATCAAGTTAAAATGTGATGTACTGGGAACAAGCACTTCATAGACACATAACACATGAGAACAAACTAGTTTTCTCTAACAACTTTAAACTAAACCCCAAGATCATAGAAAAGTCTTTGTTTTTTACCACATTATAGTTCAAAGGAAAGAGCACACATTTTTTCTTTTCACCAGGATCAAACCACACAAACAAACAAACAACAGACTTCAAACACCATCATTTTGGCCTTATCACTACTTTCTTTAAAGGAAACTCATCTCTTAACATCAAAGGGAAACACAGCAGTGTCTAGAAAAGACCACATAAGGACAAGTTAAACAAGATTTGTAACAAAGATCCCATCATCCTTCCTTCTTTTATCCTTTATCCTTACCTATTATTGTAACTAGATGATAAGTCCTCAGAAAAAAAAAAAAAAAAAAAAAAAAAAAAAAAAAAAAAAAAAAAAAAAAAGAGTTTTCTTGCACACAGACATGACCATGGGCCACACACGCATGCACACACTCCACTTGTTCAACTCATGTGTAGTTTAACAAATTCTCATATTTACCACAAGCAGGACAACCAAATAAGAAGCAGAGCTAAGTGAAGCATAGGGGTCTATCACATTAAAAAAAAAATTAAGCTTCAAGCTGAACATCAACCCTGACACTAAAGTAGTTTCATCTCATTCATTGATTAACCGTTTTAACAATCAGACAGCATATCAGGAATCAATCACCTCTTCAGTGTTACTAGACCTCTTTGAAGACTCGGGCAAGGACCAGATATAGAAGAAGCAGGGTCTGGTGACATAAACAACAAGACTGGGTTTTGTTCAAATAAACAATCATGTCACATAATTAGCCTAGTAGTAACTAGATGTACTAATTCAATCTCGGTGATGTTACAGCTTCATGAGCCTATACTAGCCTCTACTGAACTATTTGGAAGCATATTGTACCAAACAAATAGACCTTGGTCTCAATCTTCCTTTTAGAATTTCTATGTCATGTTCAAGAGTACTGATTGCTTCATAAAAAACGACGTGATACAAAGTAGATTTCAGATGCAAAAACCATCATCTATGAATTTAATGAGTAGGATCTATAGAAAACACACATATACGGTCGGATCTGACCCACTCTAGGTCGATCCGAACCAAAACCTTATGAACCAACAAGAATCGAGCTCGTACAGTCTCAATATAACCAAAGGGAGGAGTAAGAGAAAAGGTGATTACCACTGTGTTCGGACGAGTTTGAGTGAAAATGATGTTGAATCATTAATTGTTTCACGTTATTGGTTGTACAAGGTCTGCGAAAAGCTTGATCCCTCTGTGCGGTTGCCATTTTTGGCAAGAGAAAAAAAAATTGAGGTGTGGCACTCTAAGGTTTCATAAGAAAAGGAAGGAAGAGAGAGATGGCGTTAATGGTGTGTTTGGAGCGAATAAAAAATGTAAAAATTAAGAGAAGATGAGGGCGTGCCCCTCTTATCATTGATTTGGGCCGGATCAGTCCGATATTGGACTGGGCTCGGTCTAGACTTAAAGGAAAAGGGAGGGGAAGGGCCTCATAAACGTATATAGTATACGTATATCTAGTGTATATACACGTGTAAAGGGTAAAACGGGCAATTTAATAAATGGGTAAAACTAAAAATAAAAGATTGTTGACAATAATATTCTAATTATAGTAATCAACCTATTAATTAATCTAAAATGGGAGTAGTCCAAAGGAAGGTGGAAGCAAAGAAGGTGGCGTACGCGAAGTTGGCAGACAGCAAAGACGATGAGGAGAAACGAACGAATAGGGAAAGGTATAATATTGCGATAAAGGAAGCGAAATTGGCAGTTTCGTGGCAGACAGCAAAGACGATGAGGAGAAGCGAACGAATAGGGAAAGGTATAAGATTGCGATAAAGGAAGCGAAGTTGGCAGTTTCGGAGGCAAAAACAACAACTTTTGAACGTCGATATACAGAACTAGAGGACAACGACGGGGATAATAAGTTGTTCAGGCTAGCCAAGGCGAAGGAGAGGAAGGCACAGGACCTGGATCAAGTAAAGTGCGTCAACGACGATAATGGAAAGGTATTGGTGGAGGAATATCTCATTAGACGAAGATGGCAGTCGTACTTCAATAAACTCTTTAACGAGTAAGGTGACAGAGACATTGTATTGGGAGATTTTGAGTACTCTGAAAGGCGTCACATGAGTGCAAGTCAATGACGTGACATATAAGGCTGGCGTGGAAGTGAGGTTTGGTACCCGGGCCATCCAAAAGAAAGAAAGTTTCAAATATCTTAGGTCTATTAAACAACGAAATGGGGATATTGACAATGATGTCTCACATCGTATTGGTGCAGGGTGGATGAAATAGAGGCTCGTTTAAGGAGTGTTGTGCGATGAGAAGGTTCCGCCAAAACTTAAAGGCAGGTTCCACAAAATGGTTGCGAGACAGACTTTGTTGTAAGGGGCAGAGTGTTGGGCAGTCAAGAACTCTCACGTCTATACGATGAAAGTTGCGGAAATGAGAATGTTACGATGGATGTGTGGGCACACCAGGCGAGATAGGATTAGGAATGAAGATATTCGGGATAAGGTGGGAGTGGCATCAGTGAAGGACAAGATGCGGGCAGCAAGGCTGAGATGGTTTGGGCATGTGAGGAGGAGAGACACAGATGCCCTAGTGCGGAGGTGCGACTGCTTAGCTATGGACGATTTTAGAAGAGGTAGAGATAGGCCGAATAAATATTGGGGAGAGGTGCTTAGACAGGACATGGCGCAGTTCCAGCTAACCGAGGACATTACCTTAGATAGGAGGTTATGGTGGACTCAGATTATGGTAGAAGACTAGTAGGTAGTCCCATGTATCCCTTCGTACAAGTTATCACAGTTTTGATGTATAGTCTATTGTCCTTTGATTCTTGCTACTATGTGTCATTTCTTGTACTTCGATTATCTTATTTATTTGTGGTAGCTACTGTTTCTTATTCTCATACTGCATTATCATGACTTTTTCGCTTTAGTTAGTTTCACTTTCATTTTGCTTTCAACTGCTTGTGCTTATCTGACCTTTTATCGTCATGTTTTCTCTTAAGCCGAGGATATTTCGGAAACAACCTTCCTATCTTCCGAAATAGGGGTAAGGTCTGCGTTCACTGGGTATGTTGTTGTGGCTAATCCTGTAAATGGGCCTACTTTTCAAATATGGCCTTAATTCGTTTTAAATCTTAATTGATTGTTGCAATTAGGGCCATCTTTTATCTTAATTAGTCAATTAAAATTCAATTACATTAATGACCTTAATTAATTTTAGCCAAATGAACTTGGTCATTTCAATTAAGGCCATAAAAGGCTAATTTTGCAAAATTGACCCCAATTGCTTTAGCCATGAATTGGCTACTTCTGTTGTGGTCATAATGTAAATAGTTAAATGATTAAAAACCAATTTTGCAATAATTCTCTTCTAATTGATTAACTAGCCTAATTAAAACATTTATAGACAATTACGAATAATTTAAACATATTATACAATTACACATTGTTAAATATTAAGGAGTAAAATGGTAAAATAAATGACTTTTCAATATTTAATAGGAACTTCAATGCAAAATCTTGGTTTGCCGCATTTTCATAATCAATTGGCAGCGTTTCATAATAAGGTCATAAATAATTTTAGTTCATAGTTGCTTCAACACTAATATTGACTTGATTCGTTATGTTATTAATAAATAATGATTTGACACTGCATTCACAAGAAATGGCAATATTGAGTTCAACAAAAAATAATACAAATTTAAACAACACGAACAAAAATAAAACAAAGTTAAATAACATAAATTAATCATTCACTCAAATTATTCCACTCTTCAATATATAACGTCCAAGGGGAACCAAATACCGTATATATTTGCCACAACAAAAATAAAAAGAAGAATTTTTTTTTCGAAAAATAAGAAAAAATACACTCTAGGCCAAATACCTTATGTATATAGCCAATATATAATACCTTATTTATAAAAAAAAATAAAAACACTTTCAGATACCAAAACAAAAAGGAAAGAAGAAAAAGATAACTAAAAAGGGTAAAAACCGTATGTATATATAGCCAATATATAACACTTTATTTGCAAGAAAAATAACAAAACTTTCAGCTACCAAAACAAGAAAAAAGGAAATCCTAGGCCCACCGTATGCATACACCATCAGTTTCAAATACCAAAACAAGAAGAAAAGGAAGAAAAAAGGAAATACACCTTAGGCCCACCATATGCATACACAATAGGTTTCAGATACCAAAAAAAAAAAAAAAAATACACCCTAGGCCTACCGTATGTATACACAATACAGCTAATGTAAAAATAATAATAACAAAAGAACAACCACATTAAAATAATAGGAAATATACATTGGGAACATAAACCATGATTAGCCTAGGTGAGAGAGAGTCTCATATTATCAGGAAGGGCAGTGATGTAAAAGCACATGACAATAAAATAATAAAAAGCCAAGATTCCCTATGAAATGACTAATATAACCCCATTTTTGATTGCCCAAAAGTGGTTTTGCCAAATAGATTTTTCCTATTTGTTTATGTCAATTTGTACAACCCTGATTAGTTCTCACGGGAATAATATAATTGTTGGTTTGGCATACGGGATGGAATAATAATTCATAAAATAAAGTGTGAGATTATCTCATTTCACGTTTGATTAGTGAATTAAAGGATATAGTGGGATTAGCCATTCCATATAAAGATGGAATAGCTAAGTCATGGAATATTCTTATCTATCCCATCCTGCATATCAACCGAACAAGGTCTTTTGCCTTTCTGTGTCCAGCGCTTTAGTTTGATGGTAAAAGAATAGCATCATTAACCGCATCTTACGATTTCGGATAAAACTCATAAGAGTCAGTTTTAGCTCCCGTCAAAACTGGTTAAGCCTAAAGTAAGTAAAACACTTGTTTAACCCTCTCTTAATTAGAGATCTAGGGGTTCGAGTCTAGATATGAAAAAAAAAAAAGGTAAAACACTTTATTAGGCTTCAAATATTTTGAGGCCCCAAAATTACTAAGTAGCGTTTGAACATGCGATTTCATCTCATGATTTCAAATCATGTCCAAACAGCTTCGAAATACTATATATATATATATATATATATATATAAAGTAAAATAATGATTTTTTTCTCACAAAACACATTTTCGTTTCAGATGAAATTCATATTCAAACACAATTTCGACATCCAGTACGTTCTAAGTTTCAAATACTTGTTTTCAAATTCAAACTTCAACCAACTTTTACCCAAACGAGTTGTAAATAATTCAGCGTTCTTTTTTATTCTTTCTTATATGCTTTTTATCAAATTCTCATATTATATAAAAGACTATATGATTCTTATGAAATACTCTCTCTACCTCAACTTATGTGTTTCGCTTCCTTTTTTTAATCTGTGTAAAATGCATTATTCTGTATATAATAAGTTTTTAATCATACTTTCCACTTCAGCCTTAATGACACACTCTCTTATAGAAATGATATAGCATGTCGTTTAAGAGCTCAAAATTCAGAAAATATTTTTGATATTTTACACACACATTTAGTTTTAGACCACCAGATTCAAAAGTTTTTTACATTCTTAAACTTCATGCTTGGTCAAGGGGGAAGAGTGTCTAGTTTTCAAAGTTGAGGGGGAGAGTTCAATTTTTACAGCAAAATTGGGGAGGGTATTTTAGCCCACAAATTTCATTTAGCAGCCCTTTACTTTCGTAATTAAAAAGTAATCATTGTCATGAAATTTTAAATTTCACAATTGAAACTCCAGAATGTAGTCATGGAATTTCATCTGTGAAATTTGAAACTCTGTATTAGTGGTTATTTTTCAAAACATAGCCTAAAATGGCCTGTGCGTTGTGCACCTGCTGGCCTTGAAGAATTTCTTGGTAATAAAAAGAATATTTTTTGCTTTAAGTTTAAGATTCTGCGGAAGACTGATATCCCAAAGTTGATGATAAAGCAGAAGGTATTTTAAGGCCACTATGTTAACTTAGAAAATTAGTCAAAGGAGACATGATCATCTCCAGTTTCCTTCTGTATGATTAAGGAAGTTAAAATATTCTATTTCTACATGAAGTTGAAAATTTATAATTTTAGCTTCTGAACTTGAAATATATAGAGGAAAATTTTGAACAAAATAATTCACCAGGAGTTAAACTCTCATTTTAACTTTAATGACATACTGTTATAACTTTAGAAATATCAGGACATATTCAATGCAATTAGATGCAGAATCGGAATTTGAAGTTTATGAATTAGGAATTTTAATTATTTTATGATTTTGTGTTCTATATTAATAATTTGAACATATTAAATTGATTTCATAAGACAGATATTGGGTTAGGATTAAAGTTATTCGAGTTGGCCGAACCTGTAATAGCGTAATGTGCACGCTAATTCCGCCCCTGAATGAAACCTACAAACTGTAACGCTATTTTTTGGTATGTGACAAAAGTCTTTCTTCCTTTTATTCTAACTTTGTTTCAATTTAAACATCGTCATATATATGAAACGGAACGAAATTTACTATATTCTCGATTCAAACATGTACTATGGTTACCTGATGAATTCTAATTGGTCTATCACTATGTTTCTTGACCCTGTGGAAAAAAATATCATGTTGATAAACTCGAGGCTCAACGACAACAGGGCACAAGAAGACAATTTTCCCAATGTAAACATTCAGGTCAAGTACGCTTTTAAGTCATGCAAAAAAAAAATTCCATCTCTCTTTTTGCAGTGTGGATTTTGGCATTTTCTTGTGAAACGTCCTCTCAGTTGTTTTATAAAATAGAAATCCACGGACAAGCCATTAGCCGTATGGATAGAAAATGTCCCAAATTTCAATACTCTGCTATCCAAAAGGATTGTTCTTTTGGTTGCATGACATTCATACCTCAAAAAGAGAAATAGAAAAATCCAATGTTACTTCTAGTGTGATAGATCTAGGGAGAACGAACTTAAAGAAATTATGAAAGTAGTAAATTCAAAGAACTTATAATTATTTTCTAGTCTTTTTTAGTGATTAAGAAGATGGAGCTACTAATATCTGAGTATAAGGCACGAGACACAATTCGAAAGTAAAGATGATACAAATTAATAAATGATAATGGTTGAAAAGGAATTTCATAGACTAGTGGTGGCTCACCTCACCTTGATGAATATGGAATAGAATGAGCATCACAGTTCGACCACTGGACCACCCTCAACAGGCCCCACGCCAAAATAACAAATGTGAGTTGAAAGAGCCAGCAAGTTCATAGACCTGCTCTCTCAGCTCACTCTTGGGACAAAACTTTCGAAAATTTGTTGATAGTGTATATCATAAACATAATAACATAGGATGATCGTGATGCTACTGACTACTGCAAAGCTTATAGAAATGTTAATGGACTGCTATAGGACAAATGTTGCCTGTCTGACCTGCCTGAAGTGGTGCATCAACCACATGTGTTACCCATCTTCGATACGTTGGCTATAGGACAAATGTTGCCTGTCTGACCTGCCTGAAGTGGTGCATCAACCACATGTGTTACCCATCTTCTGCCTGAAGTGGTGCATCAACCACATGTGTTACCCATCTTCGATACGTTGTTCCTGTCTAAATCGCTTGGAGGGATGCATCAATCACATTTCTCACCTGGTATTGGTTCAATTTACTATCTGGCCTTACGACATCATCATGCTCAGACTGTGTGTGAATGCATGCTAAACAGCTAAAAAGTATCACGAAGAGTCTATAACTGCTGAAAGTATCGAAATTACATAGATACCCATGTTAGGACTCATCGTCTATGCTTTATACTTTAAAACTGACAAACATACTTCACGTTTTCCATGCACATGGACTAGATAGTTAACACATAAGTAACATATGGATCATGCTTCTAATGAAAAAAAAAAAAAAGAGTTAAAGTATCACCTGCCTTAAATACGACAACTTTACTTCATTTGAATCTCCCCAATCAACTACAACGAACTCTAACGGTGTCAATATATTTCAAAAGATGAATAACATGTCCAAATTAGTCTAGAAGATCTAGTCTCATTATTTTATGATGCATCAAGGTCAAAACAAACTCTTGGTCAGCTCTAAATCACCCCCCGGATCAACAGGTTAAAGTTCAAAATAAATTACATGAATGTGTTACTTGTTAGCTAAGGAAACTCAGCCAAGGGCAAATGGTCATCCTAATACTCTCTAAAGTCAATGACATATGCTTGCAGAATATCCTTTAGAATTTGAATAGTCCACTTAGACATTCTATCAATTTGCGATTGAGATATTGTAATGAGCTCGACCCCTGTACCCAATTTCTTCTGAAAATACTCTAAAAATTGAGCTATAAACTGAGAATCCTAGTGTAAGATGATAAAAATTAGTGATCCATATGTAACACCATTAAATATTTCCTTCAGGATCAGTGCTTGACGTTTTACATCATTTGTACGAATCGTACATGACATTCATGTACGGGCCGTACTTGGATGACGTACCTCACGAGGGAAGAAATCGAAGTTCCTGGAATTTTCCATTCCTGGTACGGCCACAATGTATGTACATTATTGTACGGGCCGTACATTAATCACGTACCTCACAGGAGGAAAAATCCTAAGTTTTTCATTTTTGCCATACAAGTACAACCACACTGTACGGGCCTTACGAGACCAATGTGCATAGATATTTTCTGCTCGTACTCTGTCAAATTATAGTAATGTTTAAGATATCGTCCCACAGAAATTGGAATCACCTAGGCTACGGATTTGTATTATTTTTGTTACTATTTGAGAGGATCAAATTGATGAAAAGAGAGTTGCTCAAAAGTCTTGAAAATTATAATAATAAAATAAGAAATATTTTTGGATTTTTATGATAAAAGATAGAGGTTGGGATATTTTGAATCGGCAAGATAAAATTATTATAATAAAATCAAAAGTTTATTATTTATTTCTCTGTTTAAAGAATGATTGCTTATTTCTAATACAATCACTCCACATAACTACAATACGTTAATAGCACCACTCTCGCTTATACTATTAATTTATTGACAAGTAATTAGTGACATTAAACAATAATTAATTAATAACACCTCTTTCAATTAGTGTAGTTAACCAATTAAAGTAATGGCTTCAAACAAGAATTATCTTAGTTGAGTGCACCAAGTGAACAAAAGCCTCTTTCTATTAGCTTTTGCTAAATCAATGAATTTATTTGATTCAATCCCTCCGTGAGAATTAGGACTAAAAAAATAAGATAAAGATCATTTAAATCAATAAACTTATTTGAGTTAGTCCCTCCGCGAGAATTATGACTAAAAGAAATAAGATAAAGATCGTTTAAATCAAGAAACTTGTTTAAATCGTTCTCTTCTCCTGAATAAGAAATAAAATAACAAGATAAAAAAATTTGTAAAGAGATATAATTATATCCAATAATAGATATAATTAATATCAAATACCTTGGTGTATAAAGATGATAAAGAGAAAATTCCAACATAAGAAGATAATAAAATAAAGATGTTTATTATAATAGCTTCATCTAGTATCCCAACCAAGGAAACTTACTCCATTATGGAGTAGAAAAACTAAATAGAAATAAAGACTAAGAAAATATATTTACTACAAGAAAGATCCAAGAGAGACACCAAGACTAGTTCTTGTGTCCTCTTCACTATTGGATGCAAATAGGATGAAAGATGGGTTCCCTTTTCTTCTACAAAACATATGCCTATTTATAGAAAAATTTCTAGAAGTCTTGGAGAGACATTGCAAGAGAAATTTAATATAATAATATTTCCTTGATGAGAAATTGGCATGGCAAATTATCATGCAATCTTGAGAAATTGGCATGGCAATTTATCATGAAATTTTGGTGAGAATTTGTCATAACTTTGTTTCTCTTGACTTTGTGTAGTCTTTGGTGAAGTGGTCACGGATGCATCCTCCTTTCTTAGCTTTTAGTTCTTGCTTCTTCTCTTTTTTCAAGTATTATTTTCTTGCAAGATTTGTTAGAAAGGTGCAAGAATATGATATAAATTATTCGTGTTTTATTTTTAAAATATTATATTTTTATATTGAAATTACATGAATAATTTATACCCATCAGGGTCGTACATGGTGTCCGTACAATTCCGACTCAGTGAATAGTATAAATACGCGGGTTCAATTTTTAATCCTATTTTTCATACTCTCATATACACCAAGGTAAGCCTATTCCAATCATTCCAAGTGAATTCTAACATATATCCATGAATTCTAAATAGAAATTCATTGTTTCCAACCTAGGGTTTTCAAGAAAACTCATCTCAAGGCTCAAGGTTCAAGATTTTGGGATTCTTCTCCAAGTTCAAGCCGTTATTGCAAGTTTTGGAGCGATTAATATATGTAGGATTTTTATCTACATGTGGGAACATCATTATTCTACGCCACGCCACGTTCATCCATGAAAATACGAAGTTCCATAAATCTAGGGTTTCTATTCTAATACGTGATGACCCTATGTTACAAGTATCATGTCATACCATGTTTGTATTACTATTTCGTTATTGTATTCTTGATATTCCATTTCAATTATTGGGATCCGACCGTAATCCATGAACACCCATGTTCCGCATTCCATGGGTTCTTAAATGCAAGTTATGAGTCATTATGCTATTTTCATGAAATTCCACATGCTCCCATGTTTCCATACAAGTTATGCTATATATCTATATTCATGTTATATTACACTTACGAAATCACGTTTACAATCATGTTTATGCGATTCATGGGCTTTTAAGCCAATTATATCCATGTTCATGTTTTTGGGAGTTACACAAATTACCAAGAAGGTTTAATACTTACAACTATGTATGCCAGCATAGGATAAGGATCTCTCCTCCCAGTTAGGACGATTCCTTCATGTTACCCATTGCGGTTTATTGGATCCATTCATGTCATGTTTATGTCTCGTACCCGGACAAGTTATGAGATGAATTAGCTGATCGGGCAGAGATCAAACGCCACGTGCTCACGTGGTGGTTACATGTCGGTTATACTAAGGCTCTCACACTTAAAATGTTTTACTCATGTTATTTGTATATTTATGTTAGATGATGCTCATGTTCATGTTCAGCTTACAATCTCAGTTTCAGTTTCAATTCTTATTATCTCATGTGTTATGCTTGTTTATTCAGTTGCTTTACATACCAGTACAATTCAAATGTATTGACGTCTCCTTTTATTGCCTGAGGCCTGTATTTCACGATGCAAGTATTGATTTATAGGACGGTGAATCTGCTCGGTAGGACTATTCACATATTAGCTGTTGGTGAGCCCCATTCCATTCGAGGTGTTGTCTTTACTTTAATTATGTAGTCAAGGTATGCTGGGGGCCTTGTCTCGGTAAACAACTTAGCAGTCATACTCATGTCAGAGATTTCATAGACTAGTCAGTTATGTCATGTCAAATGTTCAGTTGAGTTAGCCTCATTGGCTACATTACTATATTTACGCATTAATGATATAATAGTATTTTCAGACTTATGATTATTGAGCTCTATGTTTTCACAAGTCGTGCATGTTTAATGTTACACCTCAAAATATTTCACGTCGTTTGCGTTGCGAGTAAACTAACATAAGCTCGGAGAGGTCATGGAACCCTTTTATGGTTAAGGAATACTCTTAACAAGTGTTAAGAAGTGTCTAAAGGTTCCGAGATCAAGCAAATCGAAGAAAATAAGTTTGTCAAATCTTTTGGGAAAATTTGGCAGAATTTTGTACAGAAATTTTGGGTCAACTTTAGAGAGGTATATCTCCTATAATACGAGGAGTTATGGAATTCATAACCTATGTAAACTGAAGCTCAACAAGTATTCTTTCCAATGCAACAAACCGTTCATCAATATCACATCGGAGTAGAAAGTTATGGACGTTTCAAAATTGGCCGTCAGAAGCTTCTTCGCAAATGCGAGCCAAGGCTTCGCGAACGCGAAGGGAAATTATTAAGTGGGTGGAAACCGACCTTCTACTCTATAAATACTAATCCACACTCATTTTTAACTCATTCTTACACCCAAAAAGGTCTAGAAACTTCAGGGATCACTCTCCTAACATTCCAAATTATTAAAACCAAGAAAATCATAAGGAGGTTATGTAATCTAGGCTTGGGAAGCTCGTGACAACATCGTATTATCGTGATTATTGTGAAGCAAGGTGAAATATGGAGGGATATTGGGTTTGAAGCCATCAAGGACCAATTGAAAGTTAATAAGATAAGATCTTTCCTCTATAACTATGGAATTGAGTTAATCCGAAGTTATATTCGCTAGATTATCATGTAATACGTCAAATTGGACAAAAGGTGAAACAAGTCTTGTATGAAATACCATATTGAGGTAATAGGAATGTTGATTATATGTGATTGTTGTATATGTTGAAGTGAGTTGCTTTTGGAGGATTTTAATGGTTTAAAGTGAAGGAAAAACATAATATAAAGGTTGTAGTTTGATATGTTGATGTTGTTGGCTTATAGATTGATTTTAGAAGGAAGTTTCGGACGGATTTGTATATGTTTGTCATGTAATATCTTGATTATGTTATTGTTGATATTGTTAGTGATGTTTGGGAGTTGTTTTGGAATTTGGAGGAAGTAGATAATATAGGGGAAATGCTGCTCAAATTTCGTTAGCTTACTTAATAGCTTAGTTTGACCTCATAAGCATTTCGCTGAATTAACCTTGGTGCGAATTATCTTGAATGTAGATTTGCAAATTCGGAAGGATAAGCGTTAAGTAGTTAAAGGAGACGACAAGGTATGTTAAGGCTAACCCTTTCTTTCTTAAGGCATGATTTCATTGTTTTGAGCTTACACAAAAGATGTCCATAATTATTCCTGTCTTAGAGATATTAGAAGCATATGTTCTTGATGTTCTTATGATATTGTTGATTCTTATCTCCTGATTATTATGGTTGTTAATCTTATTATTGATGTTGATCTCATCTTATGATTATTGTTCCTCCAAGATGAGATATGTTCATGATGATAGTTCTGTAATGATAATCGGAGGTTATCGACCTTACGTCACTCCGATAGAGTTATAACGTTTATTTGGGCTCTCATGCATGTTTTATATATATGTATGTATTTTCTCACACCGAGCAGTGCTATAGTCGGCCGGGAATAACACCTATTGTGCACACCACTACAGTGGGCAGGTCATGATGATACCCCGGATGCGGGATGCCCCGGACGCGGAATGATATGATATATGGATCGGGCTGCACGTTCCGCAGCACTAACATTTATGGATTGGGCTGCACGTTCCGCAACACTAACATTTATGGATCGGGCTGCACGTTCGCAGCACTAACACTTATATGATATATGTATGAAAATATTTTTTTTTTTAAAAAGCTAAGCATGCATGATATCCTCCTTAAGAGTCAATCAGATGTACAGGTTACTTCTCCTATCTCATGTTCCTTCCATACTTTCATTATGTTGTTATTCATGCCTTACATACTCAGTACATTATTCGTATTGACGTCCTTTTGTTTGGGGACGTTGTGTTCATTCCCGCAGGTAGACAAGGAGACGGTTCAGACTCATAGACTAACTTCTCAGCAGTTGTACAGAAGCACTTCACTTGTTGTGGAGTTGCAGTCCAGTTGGTATGATCCTTTGTGTACAGATGGGCACGGCGGGATAATGTCACGTCCTTATTATGTTATGTACTCCAGTAGAGGCTCCTAGACAGTTATGCACAGTTAGATGTTCTATGACCGTCTCGGTCCTTATTTTGTTGTATACTTAGTTTCAGCTTGATGACGTTTATGTATATCTTTTGGGCTAGTGTCCTTTACCGCTGACGACATTTATAAGTTAGCAAGATGGCCCACTCATATATGATTATATGATGAGATGCATGTATGTTTTGTGGTGCTCGGTAGGGTAGCTCCGGGCTCTCGTCATGGCCCTCTGGTTGGGTCGTGACATTTAACTTATATTCCGCATCAGTTCATGTCCCATGTTGATTCAGTAAGCCATGTGGTTCGCTCGGTCACATGCAATCAGGCACCAAGTGTCGTGTTACGCCCAGGCCATGATTTGGGACGTGACAGCATACAAGCGGATAATATCTTTAATAAATAGTGTGCCAACTGCTCCGCTGAATAGGCAGCTATAACCAGTATGAAATGCACATACTTGGTAAGTCCATCAACTACCACCCAAACTGAATCATGCTTCCTCGTAGTATGTGGTAAGCTTACCAAAAAATTCGTAATGATTTGTTCTAACTTCTCTTAGGAATAATCAAGGTCTATGCCAAACCAACGGGTTTCTAATGCTCACACTTGACTTGCTGATAGTTTAAGTAATGAGATATATGCCTAACTATGTCATTTTTATCCATTTTCACCAATATAGTTATCGAAGGTCATAGTACATCTTTGTAGTTGATGATAGGCAATAAACACGGATTTTTAGCTATATTTTGCCTCTTATTTACTGTACTTTAATCGTGTTTGATCTATAATAGTATTTTATACCTATTACGTGTGTTTTCTTGTGTAGGACTTGTTCTCGAGCTAACGACCATTTTTTTTTTGGATTTAAAACCGATGTCTTGGGACTTTAAAGTCTGAGTAGAAGTCTAAAATTTAACCACAACCAAGGACCAAAAATAACGTAATGCGAAGACGAAGAATTTTGAAGCAAAATGGGGTGAAGAAAATAATTGAAGTTGAAAAAAAAAAAAAAGGAAAATGATTAAGGCTAACAGTGCCTTTCGTTGAAGACAAAATGGAAGGCAAGAAATAGTTTGTCTACGTGGTGGCATCCATTACCTGCAAAAGTTGACACAAGAAAAATAGAAAGCTACCTTAAATTTGTCTATGTGGCATAAGTTGTCAACAGAATTTAAGAATTTCATCAAAAGTGCCGCGCCTCGTGTCGTCTGAGAAGTCAAAGGTTCTGAAATAATGCCCTGCCGCGACGCGCAGGGCGTAGCAGCCCGCGTCGCGGTAGGCTTTTTGACAACTGGAAATTTCGTCCGAACTTTTTAAGGATATTTTGGTCTGAGGTTAATTTTAGACGGTAGTAAATACACCCAAAACACGTTTTTGAGAGGACTTTTGACCTAGGAGGCATGGGAGGCGCGTAGAAGAGAATTTGACGGCCGAAGTAGTTACTTTCCATCACGATTCGATTCAATACGGAAGTTTGGATCAATCGTCGGTTGTAATGTTTTCCACTTCTTTTCTTCTATGCTATTTTATTCTATTATGGAGTAGCTTCTTATGGGGTTTTGATAGACATGATGTGATGATTGACGTTTTTAGATTCAATTCATGTTTTATTGCTTGAATTTGTTAACATGGGTTTTGAATTGAATAGCAGAGTTATTAACTATTTTATTTAATCGAAAGAGGATTAGTTTGGTGAATATCTTTGCATTATTTTGTTTGGTTTTAATTAGTGATTCTTCTAAATAATCGAAAGAGCTTCTTGAATAATTGGTTGAACCAAGAGAGGAAACTATTCGAGAGACGTTTTCCTTGAGACTAAACCCTTAATGTTTTCTTGCATATGTTCACAGGCTTTTCATCAGTCTTGAACTCATGGATAGTAGTTTTAATTGATTATTGAGATATTTTTGGATGCTTTAATCGGAAGAGAAAGTGTTTTATGAATTATCTTAATATAAATTTGATTTAATTAGCTCATGACTGAATGATTTTATTGAGTAATCAGAAGAGACTCTTGAATAATTTATCTTGGGTTATAAGCTGACGATATTCGTGAGAAGTCGTCTGAAAATCTATTTCTATCCATAATTTTTGAACATTCTCAAGGCTTGCATTAGTTTAATTTGTAAAATCTATATAAATAATCGGAAGATGTTTATTAAATTTTAGAGTAAACTAATTACTTAGTGAATTCGAGAGACTCAATAAAATTTATTGGAGAATAATAAAACGAACCGAAGCTAATTGCTAAAATCTTGCATCTATCTTGTCTACTACCCTTACTCCTCATATTAATAGTAACCTTTGCTTTCATCGTCAATTTTCTTTAATTACGTTGTAGTCGATAATCATGGTTTATAACCACAAACAAACTCAAGTTTTTATTTCCTGAATAATACTGAGCAAGGTTCCGTTTGAGTAATTATTTGCACCAATCCCTGTGGAGACGATCTTAAACTATACTATCTTTGACTAGCGAAGAGCTTAATCTATACTGTGTTTTGCGCTCGTCAGTAGTTCCCAAATGAATATAATATTTCGATCTGTGTGCCTTTCAAGCAACAAATCCCTCAACTCATTTAAATCTAGTACACACAAATGACCACTGTATCAAATTATCTCAGTATTATCGATCATAAAGTCATGCTCTTTATCAATAAGAACCTTCTTTCTAAGCTCAATCATGTAGGGATCCTCGTATGACTTTTCCGAATCTACGTAACCAATGAAGATTGTGCCTATCACACCCCCAACCCATGGTCTGGGCGTAACACGGCATTCGATGCCATGCTGCATGTGACTGAGCGAACCACATGGCATGCTGAATCATCATGAGACGTATCATAAGCGGAATAAGACATGGATGCATAGTGAGCCTTTAGTAAGTCCTAATATTAAATACAAATACTTGTTTAAATCATGAATGCAGATAATATCATAAATGAGCCAAAATGGCTAATCGACTCTGAAAGTTTGACATAACCTAACTGACTTGTCTAGTCTATGAAACCTCTAACATAAGTCTGAACATGAACATACCCACTGGGACAAGCCCCCTGGCATACCTTTAAATGAACATCTTATCATGAAAATAAATAAATAATAAATGTCTAAACCCTGGAAGAGATGGGGCTCACCCAAAAGCTGATAAGTCTGATGTCCTACTAAGCATGTGCATGATACGCTCAAATTACACCTATTAGTGGCGCAAAGCGGACGTTGTCAAATATAGTAATCCAAACAAGGTTAGGGTTGAATCCCACCGGGAATATGGATAGAAAGGGGTACTAATTGTATGTGATACTGGTCTTTAAAGGCTTTAATTCTATTCCGAATAGTTTGGAATAATTGTTTTGTAATATAAACTAGCACTATGACTTGAATTGTAATTAACGCGAGAGAGAGACTAAGGTTGCGTTCCCCGTTTTGATTAGATATTATGCTTCAGGTTTCAATATGATATACTTCTAATGGTTGTGTTGTACCCTATTTTAACCGGGGTCAAAATAGTTTACAACATCCGGTAATTCCGGGATTAATTAAAGTTAAGAGTCGTCACCTAATTATTTACGGTGAATTAGGGCACCTAAAGTTTATTTAAAGTTATTTCTAAAGTTGATTTTATTTTAAAGTCTATGAAACCAAAATTCTAGGTAAGGGTTCAACTAACTTAGAGGGAAGGTATTAGGCATACTAAAAGTTTCATTAATAATGGTTAATCGACCGGACTAAAATTTAATTAGGCTAAGTGTAAGTATAATATTATAGAAAAAAAAATAGCTTTGTAAATATCGTTAAAGTTATAGATAGACATGTAAGAGTGCTATTTAAAATAGAACTTGAATTTGCCTGTTTCTTCCTATTTCTATATCTATATTGCTTTATGATTTTTCTATTTATATATTTCAATTTTAGGTGGAGGGGCTTGACATCAAAGACAAAGAAAAGAAGCCCAATTGTTGATGAATTAAACTTGTCCCCCGAATCTATGCCTTTGCTATAGGTTAGGGAGGGCTTATTTAGCGCATAGCGAAGAAAATAATAATTTGTATAAAAAAAAAATTAGTTATAAACAAACTGAAGAAAACGCGGGACTGTACAATGTTGCATAAATATATTTGAGGAAAATAAATTATATCAACTACCCATTTAGAAAGTCACTATAAGATTAATATTAGTGAATTTAAGGTTTTACAGTATTAAATGTGATGGTATCGCCAGACATCTGAGGGACTTTAATGTTTAAAATGATACAAGTCTTCATTATTCTAAAATATTTCTAAATCAACATGACCTATTTAGAGGGTATGGTTATTGTTTGGCCTTTGACGTTCTTTTGGAAAAATATTTTATTTAGCCCAGAAATTTTATAAATACTAACATTAATTTCATTCTAGATTTTAGATGATCCTACTTGATCTTCCAAAACTACAGTTCCTATGAACCCCGCTAGGATTTGTCTAAGCTAAGATCAGCAAAATAAGATAAATGTTAGTCAATCCGTACAAGTCAAATATACAAAAAGGAATAGAGTAGAGAAAGTAGATGGGCCTAGCCCATTTAAAGGCTTGTGGCATTCGGCTCTTTTGCTATATGGGTGTGGCCCAAGAATTTTCTTTTATATGTTGCGGGTTGAGGATGACTCGAGATGAAGATTTCGTTGGGCTTTGGCCCAACACCGAATGCGGCCGATGATGAGTCCCGAATTAGGACTCCATTTTTCTCCCATGTGTACATGTAAAGAGAGGAAAATAAGGATTAATAACAAGGTAATTTACAAAAGGATATCGAAATCTAAAACGCACATTTAAGATGAATTTAATGTAACTATATAAGTACTGATTTCACACCACACAGTCAAATCAGGGTTATAAATAGTTTACACGTCAGGGACAGCAGGCCCACATTTGAATTTAGACGCCCACAAAGTAGGAAAAGGGCCAAACAAAGCTATACATGTACTTGGAGGGGATAGGCCCAACCGATTGTACAAATGGGTAATTCAATGGGCTAAGCATATGTATTGTTTGGCAGCAGGAGTGGCCTCAAGGATACAGCAACAGCCCACACATCAACTCAATAATTTTTGGGATTTGAAAATCCCCATGTCATGCAAAGAAAGGTAAAAAGGTAAAGAATGAGTATCCAACAATAGTTCCCTACAAACAATAGCCAAAAGTTCCTTCTTTTATGAAATGAATACCGTTACTCAGTCCAGGTTTCAAACACTCTTTTTTTGTGAACTGATACTTTCTTAAGCTAAAACAGGGAGCAATAATTAAGAAATATTTTAAACGTTATTATCCAAAGTGGACTGATATTATGAACACCCACTAGCATACGGCAGTGCTAATCTTATAATATCACCAATTTTAGCATCTTTAGGAGTTCTACTCCTTTCAAGACACAATTATCTGAAACTAAAGATCATAATAGACTCATCAATGAATCACATAAACATTTCAGAGATATCTTCTTATCGTCATGGTTCTGTTAACAAAAAACATAGAGTGATCACACACAACCAGTTAATAGAGAAGTAGCATTTTAGCATAGAGACAGATTTCAATAATCTTTAGACATGCTAAGGTTCCATTTTTTATGTCCAGAATTAAACCAACGATCTAATCTTCAGTAAACTCTAAGGGTAAATAAAACTAGTTGTTATTGTTAGGCGAAAGCTCATAAACTATTTGCTGAATCTATATAAGAAATCACAACTCAGCTATTAAAAGAAAGCTGCAGTGGAGAATGCACTGTCCAAACAAATGGGCTGGGGATCATACAGGGGGCAACAAGAAACTTGAACTACTGCCCGTTCAAGAGTTCTAGCACATCTATTGTTAACTCAAAACAAATTCGCACTACTTGTTTGGATATAACAAACTTCAAGGATTGACCCAATTTAACAGTTTAACAATAAGTGAAGTAACTTGAGCTTTAATGCCACAAACTAAATAATTAACTCAAATACTTTGCAGTGAACTCAAGAAGATTTAAACAATCCTACCAAATCATCTTACGGAGAAGTAGTTAGAGTTTCTAACAAGAAAGAACACCTAAATCTTCAAACCAGAAAGCAGTTGATATTTTCATGATACATATTAAGGCACGAAGTACGAACTAGGAAAGGAAATGCTTAACTACTAAACAAACACAGCCATTTAATTATGCTAATATATAATCATACTTCATTGAGCCACAAACTGAAACTTTACACTACAAATTGCTCCATCATACGGACAGTAAGCCAAGCTAACACTAAAAAACTGAAAATGCTAAAATGAAGAAAGGAAAGGGAATCCACGGACCTTCTTCGGGTACAGTGAACTGGGTGCGGGAGTCTCGAATCTAGACTCGACCTCGAAATAAAGTCTTTCGAATCGAAATGGACCAGAAAATGAATGGGCAAGGATCTGCCATGGTGAAAGTTGGTAAAGGTTTTGCTAAAAATGGGGTGAGAGAAGGAGAAGAAGAGAGGAGGGATGGAGGCGGCGATTATTTTTGGTTGAAGGGAACTGAATACTGATTGCTTCATTAGGTTTAGGGGATAAAAGGTTGGGCTGGTTTGAAAGTTTAGGGATAATGGGCTCAGTTGTTTGTTGTTTGGGCCATTAATTTGGCATATTGTGATAAGTAATTAGCTCCTAGGTGATATAATTTGTGTAATATGCATCATGTGATTAGTAATTAATATGTAGAAAATAAAATGATGATGAAATAGCGTACTGCTGGTAATGGTGAAAATAAGAGTAACAATATTAATAGTAGTAAGAATAGAAAATAGTAGCGAAAATAAAATATTTGGCTCGTTTCCTTTTTTTATTTTTATTCCCAAAGAAATAAATAGGAATAAAGGAGGGGCAAAATTGGGTGTCAACAGGTTGTTCTAAGGATTTGCACTTGATCTCTTAAAGACTTCCTAATGTTTCCTAACAGTTAGGCCATATTTCCTCTTTATGATTTTCCTAAGTATAAAATAGTTGATATCGAAGAACGATCAATAATGTCAATTAGACTTGTTCTTATCCCTGATTTATTCTATTAAACGAGGGTTAACACCCCGAGTTATTGTTATTCAATCTTACCAATTCTAACTCACTTTTTCAAGAAAAGTTAGAAAAATGGCTTAGGCTAATGCTTACAATCATTACCCAATACTAAAACACAAAGATTGAATAAACACCAACAACCATTATACATATATCAATAGTAGAAACTCATTCACATAATACCCATCATAGGGTCCACAACCTTAGAATTAGAATTAGCTACTCATACTTTTGTTCAACAAAGAAAGCATAAAAGATGACATAACGTAACTTACAATGGAAATAAATGTGAACTAAGGATGAGTTTTGACCTTTAATGCTCCAACAACCTCACAACAATTTAATGCCAAGAGTTAATGCTCTCTAATGAGTCATAAAAATCTGGAAAACCTAAAAGAAACTATTTATAGGACCCAAAAAAAATGCATCACAGTCCTGGACAAAAATACCCTTCGTGGCAACGTTACGGACCTTAACGCGTGTTACGGTATGTCCTTTGTTCCGTCCTTTGTTAGCTCAATATTAGGTCACCCATTACGGCTTCCTTCGACGGACCGTAACACAGGTTACCGTCTGTATCACCCAACGGATCTCAGCCTCAAGTCTTCAGTGAATATCTTCTTATCATGCATTACGCCCCACGTTACGACCCGTAACGATCTGAGTCATAACATTGGACATCCATAAGCATTTTACTGGAATTTCCTCTCATGTTCCGATCCACGTTACAGTCCGTAACACATGTTACAGACCGTCATTTGGCTACAAAGTTGTCCGTGTTCAGCGATTTTCCTCATTTTCGTTCCTTAGTCAACCAACCCTACAAAACATCAAAATAACATAAGAAACGATATAAAAACACTTAAAAACAAGTAAAACTCCTACTAAAAAGACATCAAATGTGCCATAATTTCACGGCACATCAGTGCGTCGTTCTGAAAATCAGTACCTACATCGTGAAATGCAGGCCCCCGGGTAATAAAAAGGGGACGTCAGCACATTGAATGTACTGGTATGTAAAGCAACTGAAAGAAATAACATGGGAAATGGAATAACATGATAAGAAGTGAAACTGAAAACCTGAACATGAACATGAGCATGAATACATACATACATATATATATATATATATATATATATATATATATATATATATATAAGTAGGGAGAGCATTTCATAAACCGACAACATAATATCACCACGTAGGTACGTGGAGTATGGTACCTCTCCGGACCAGCAGAGCCCCCATACCTTGCCAGGTTATAAGGTGTAACGTGCCTGATGGATCCATTCAGTGGAAAATTAAGGAATCGTCCTAACTGGGCGGAGCGATTCTTGTCCTACGGTGGCTACGTAGTTTCAGGTTATCTCAGCCTTCTCGGTAATTTGTGCAACTCCCAAAAACATGACATGATATAGTTGGCTAAGAAGCCCTTGATTTTCGTGACATAACTTGTAAACATGGTTTCATAAAAGCATGACTTGTATTTAGCATGTATGTATCTTGTATCATGGCATTAGAGTAATTATATAATATAATTGCATGAAAACTTATAAAACATGTAGTATATTTCTTGAAAATATCATAATAGTCATAACTTGCATGTAGGAACCCATAGGATGCAAAACATGGGTTTTTCATAGATTAAGAGAGATTCTCAATAACCATAAGGAATTATCAAGAACTTCGATGAAGAATTACTAACAATTTCATACATATTATAATCATGGGACATGTGCCTAGGTTTATCATAATCAAGGTCAAAACCTTAGTTTTCGTATAACTTCATAATTTAAGGAAGAATGGCGTGGGGAAGAACAATGATATTCCCACACGTAGATAGAAACTTTACATACCTGGTAACGCTCCAAACTCGTAATGAAAATCTGAACTTCGAATAAGAATCCCAAAGCCTAGTCTTGAATCCCTTTAATTGGGTTTTCTTGAAAACCCTATGTTAAGAACATGAAATTCCTACTTAGAATTCATGGGAAATTGATGGAATTCACTTAGGATGGTCTTAAGGAGCTTACCTTGATGCTTAGAGGAGTTGAGAGGAGAGAACTTTCGTGCTAGGTTTTGAGAGGAATGAGACTTATGAAATAAAACTGAATTCCCGTCTTTTAATTATCTCAGTCGCGGCACTATTATGGACCGTGTTACGGTCCTTAACACATGTTACGGTCTGTAACACTGGACCGTAACGTGTGTAAAATTTCCAGTGAGGGTCTGATTTTTTGAGGTTGGGTTACGGAGATCTGTTACGGGCCTTAACACGTGTTACGGTCAGTAACGATGAACCGTCTAAGTTAAGAGACGGTGATTTTTCAAGCCACACCCGTTACGATATGAACGACGATCCGTAACACACATTACGGTCCGTCCCTTGTAGTGTAACACTGGGTTTTCTGAACTGAAACATATTTTCGATTCCAACACTCTCCTTCTTGGGCTTCTAACCTCCTGAGTCATGAATATGATTTAGTACGGATTTTACGAGGCGTTACAGTGCCATAACATCGGCTTTTAAACAACTGCTTTGAATAGTGCGATCAATCATAATCCTCTAATTAGTCAAAGTTTGTACCTCAATAGCTATAGACCTCTTCTCTGCAGCCAATCTAATAAAGCTACCCATAAACTTCTGACTCGTGGCGTTCACTATCATATTTGTCTTGCTCGGATGATACAAAATGATGATGTTATAGTGTTGTAGCAGCTAGAGCCATCTTCGTCGCCTCAGATTCAATTATCTCTGATTGAAGATGTATTGTAAACTTCTGTGGTCGGTGTGGATCTCACATGGCTCACCATACAAATAATGGCGTCAAATCTTCAAGGCAAACAACACCGTTGCTAACTCTAGATAGTGAAAGGGATAATTCTTCTCGTTATTCTTTATCTTTCTAAAGCATAGGCTATCATTTTTCCATTAAGCATAACAAGACACCCAAGACATACACATGAAACATCATAATACACCACATACTCGTTAGTACCAATAGAAAGTGCCAAAACCGGAGCTCTAGACAAAAAAAACTTGAGCTTCTAAAAGCTATCCTCATACACATTTGTCCATAGAAGTTGAACCCTTTTCTAAGTCTGTCTAGTCAATGAGGCTACAAGAACTGAGAATCCCTCCGAACCGTCTGTAATAATGTGTCAGCTCCAGGAAACTACGGATCTCCACACGCGTAGTAGGTTAAGGCCAATCATGAATCACCTATATCTTCTTTGGATCCACTCGAATTATGTTTTTAGTCACTACATGGCCAAAAAATGATTCCATTTTAAGCCGAAACTCATACTTACAGAACTTGGCATAAAGTTTTCATTCCATAAACGTCTGATGGACGATTAATCCTCAAGGGTTGCTCATATTTTGTCTCGTGGCGGGAGCTCCCTACCTTACACAAACAAGAAAGTCACTAAAATTAGAAGAATCAATTATCATAAAGACCTCTACAACAACAAGAACATACCAGTAAAATCCCACCAAAAAGTGTATGCAGACCTTACCCCTACTTTAAAGGTAGAGAGGTTGTTTCCTATAGACCCCGGCTCAAGGAAAATAGTTCAAAGTAGTTCGTAAAAGAAAGAAACAGAAATGAAGAAGCCATGACAAAATACTACAGAAAGCATGACATAGTATTATGAACAGTAGCTACAACAAAATAATACATTAATAAAAGCACAAAAAGCATCAGATAGTAACAGGAATCAAAGTACAATCAACTACACGAGTAATGCTATGACCATTAGCATGGAAGAAAAAGCTAAATTGCGCTCTACTACCTGCTAACCTTCTACCTTAATGCGTGTCCTTTACAACCTCCTATCTGAGGTCTTGTCCTCAGTAAGCTAAAACTGTGTTATGTTCTGTCTAATCACCTCTCCCTAATACTTATTCGATCTACCTCTACCTCTTTTAAAACCATCCATAGCCAACCTCTCACACCTTCGCACTGGAGCATCCGTACATCTCCTCTTTATCTGTCTGAACCATCTCAGTCTCTCTTCCGACATCTTGTCCTCCGCTGAAATCACTCCTACTTTGTCCTGGATATCCTTATTTCTAATCATATCTCTCCTAGAATGAACACACATCCATCTCAATATCTTCATTTCCGCAATTATCATCTTCTGAACGTAAGATTTCTTGACCGGCCAACACTCTTCCCCATGCAACATAGTTGCTCTAACCATCACCTTATAGAACATGCCTTTAAGTTTTAATGGCACCCTCTTATCACACAAGACTCCACATGTGAGCCTTCATTTCATCCACTCTACCCCAATACGGTGTGTGACATCATCATCAATCTCCTAATTTTCTTGGATAATAGACTCGCGATAATCACAAAGACACTATACTGATGTAATTTTAGAAGAAAATAAAATTTAATCAACAAGTCATAAACTAAAATAAAATGAAATTGAAAGGGAAGGAACATAGATATATAAAGAATATAAATGCCAGTACAGAGGTGTGTGAAGTTGGACATGGACGGATTCAGGAAAGGTAGAGGTAGGCCAAAGAAGCATTAAGGAGAGGTGATTAGATAGGACATGGGGCAGTTCAAGCTTACCAAGAACATGACCTTAGATAAAAGGTTCTGGAGGACACAGATTGGGGTAGAAGGTAGTTGAGCGTTGTCACGAGTATTTTTGCATACTAACAGGACTATTTATGAAACATTGAGCCTGTTTGGATGGGCTTATGCCTATAAGCTGCAAACAGCTTATAAGCTAAAAAAAAATAAGTTGGGGTAGTCTAATTTTTTTTTTTTTTTGGCTTATAAGCTTTTTTCAGCTTATAAGCTGCTTTAGATAAGCTAAGTCAAATAGGCCCAATTATTTTAAGCACAAAATGACTTTAAGCTGGCCAGCCAAACACTCAAAAAAGCTGAAAACAGCTTATAAGCAACTTATAAGCCAATCCAAACGGGCTCATTGTCAGGCATATTAAACATTGTCTAAATACGCGCATTGGGGTAATATATTTATATGGTCCTTTTAGTTCATTTTTTTTCATTTATTGTTTACTAAACCAAAATCAAATAAAAGAAATGTCAATTTTTTCTAATTTGATTAGATTTTTGATCTGGATCGATTTTTGTGAACACTCCTAGCCTTAACTTTCACCATATATTTATTACGTAATCATGATAAATTTACATAGTTTTTTTTTTTTAAAACATTGGTGGTAGGGGAAGGGAAATTAGGAAGGGGGTTACAAGGTGGGGGAATCAAACCCTCACCAACAAAGTGAGAATTTAGGTAGCCAATCAACCGAGCGACTAAGATTCCCATAAATTAACATCGTCAGGCTTTCTCCAAACAATATATCCAACTTGTTGGAGGGTGAAAATGGCCATAATATAGGAAAATATAAAGCTTTTAGCTTTTATTCTTTTTGTTTGATTCCTAGCGGGGTTAGGGTTACAATTTCCTAAAAAAGAAAAAGAAAATGGGTAGTAGGGCTTATGATTTTTTATTTTATTTTTGTGAAACCTAAAAAAAGCAAAAGGACTTTATAAGGAAAAAATGGCGCCGTCCTTGAGCAACTTGTAGTATACCCTAGTTCTTTAATATAGTCCCTTAGTTTAAAAAAGGACATCCTATCCACATCTAACATCCAAAAACTCTGTTATTTGTCCACTTTCATAATGTGGTTCCCCACTACTAACATCCGAAACCCCACCATGATACCATCTCAATGTTACCAATATAAACTCACTCATACATGAAACTACAATTTAATAATAGTACAAACAATCAGTACCACACACATACAAAAACAATATATGGCCAACAACAATCAGTACCCCACACACACATCAAATAACAACAATTAAATTCAGACAGGTGACAATAGAAGGCCAAATATAAAATAAGATTTTGGGGTGAAAATGAATTGACACACCTACAACAGCAATACTACACAACATAAGATTACACACCTCTTAACCCCAATTTAAACTAGAAAAAAAAAAACCATAATTTTTCAAACCCTAGAAATCCCGACGACAATGTAACAAATCCTATATAATATAGATTTTTTTTACGTGTACAATAGTGACAAAAAACATGACTAACCTGATATTTTTTAGTTGACTAACAGTTTGACACAACCTTGAAGATAAATCGACGATTTCGGGTCAAAATTCACCGCAATGTTGCAAGCTAAACTTCGTTTAAGTGTGATTCAAAGTGATTTGCAGAATAAAATGGTATGATTCGAGTGATTACACATCTGATTTGGGTAGAAATCGAGTGGGAGGTGAGAGCTTTTGGAAAAGAAAAGAAATGAAAAGGACCCGTCTGATTATAATTTTTTATGAGCGCGTTCATACACTCATTTGAGTTTGGGTGATTTTGTCCATTTGAAAGTGTAAATAATATATAATTTTGGCCATAGTTTGAGTGTGTTTTGAACACTTTTCCCTATATTTTTCTAAAAAGGACTAACTATACTAAACACACCACTATTAAGATTCAATTATGGATAAATTTTATATATTTTAGAATCAAACACTTACACCTCTATTTTATGAAAATTCTATACTTACATCCATTATGACAGTTATCCCTTTTTTTTAAAAGATAAGGGTCAAAATCACATTTCAAATATCATTTTTTTTTGACTTTTTTACTTAACACCTTATACCGGTTAGACTAAAATTATTTTCAGCTATGGGGTATGAATTTTTTTTGAAACCTAAAAAAGCAAAGGTACTTTTATTTGGGAAAAATGGCGCCGTCCTCCAATGAGCAAATGACCACAAGTAGGGGTACACACCCCACATGATTCATGACACATTTACACGCCCCAAACCCCAAAACAACGTTAGATTTGCAATTATCAAGGAACAAGGAACCCACCACACGAGAACAAGAACCTAATAATTTTAGATAAAAAATCCATCATTCTTGATTTTTCCTTTCTCAACAACAAAAAAAAAAAAAAAAAAAAAAAAAACTATACATATAACCCTCATTAATATCAAATCAAATCAACCGTTTTCTTGATTTTGTTTTTTGGATTGTGGGTGTTTTTTGTTGAGATGGCACAAAATGAGCAGAATAGTAATAATCATCAAGGGTTAATAGAGCCTGCAATTCTTGATGATATAATTAACAGGTTATTGGAGTTAAGGAATGCAAGAACTGTTAGGCAGGTTCAGCTATCTGAAGCTGAGATCCGTTCCCTTTGTACTGCTTCAAGGGAAATCTTCCTTCAACAACCTAATCTCCTTGAACTTGAAGCCCCCATCAAGATCTGTGGTAAAAATCTAATCTTTTTTAACCCATCTCTTTGTGTTCCTTTTTTTTTTTTTTTTTTTGTTCTGACCTAGAAATCTGTGCTCCGTGGGATTACACTGAGTATGTTGTTGTAGAAATCCGTGTCCCATAAAGTTAGGTGTAAGGTCTGCGTACATCTTGCCCTCCACAGACCCCACTTGCGTGATTACACTGGGTATATTGTTGTAGAAATCCGTGTCCTACAAAGGTAGGTATAAGGTCTGTGTACATCTTGCCCTCCATAGGCCTCACTTGTTTGATTACACTAGGTATGTTGTTGTAATCCGTGCCACACAAAGGTAGGGGTAAGGTCTGAGGACATCCTAACCTCCATAGACCCTACTTGTGTGATTACTTTCTGTTTTTTGTTGTTGTTGCTTCCAGGCCCCTTTACCATTCTCGACTTAAATACCAGGCTTAGTTTGCATGGCGCAAGACCTGTGAATTTATATGATTTATTTGTATTGTTGACCACAAAGAGGATATTGTTGATATGGGATTTCTGATCTTTGTCAAGTTTTTAAGGCGTAAAGGATTTATTTAACTTTTGTGTATAAATTGGGAAATTAATGTGATCCCTTATTTGGAAGGGATGCGGGTGGGTGAGGTTTTATCAGGTAGGGCTTGTTAAAAAATGTTTGTAACTATTTGTGTAGGGGAATTTGGTTTATTATTAGGAATTTTAGGTTTATTTTCGATACCATGAGCGGACTGTGTCAATTGAGCAAATATAGGTTCAATCAAGATTTGTGTCTCCGGAGCAGCTACCATGATCATAACTGTCCTCACTGGAATCAAAATCTTTAGTTGAATCGCTACCGCGTAGGGGGAGAGAGGTTTCGATATGATATGAAACACCCATGTTATTTGTTGTTCATTCTTTTGTTCACCATAGGAAAACTCACTGGATAGTTCTGGCTAAGTAACATGTAAATTTGTTTGGTCTAATTTGTATATGCATTAATCTGAAATTAGTTGCGGACTTGCGGTCAGCTATATGAATTCTCAATATTTGTTTCGCGTTGTTTGCACACGATCCATTCTGGTACTCATAAAAGGCAGATTAGGGGTTCTTTATATTATTTACTAAACACAGATGTCTACTTGCCCCAGTTTATCAAATAATAAAATGTTTTATGCAGCTTTTTAAAGTTGGGTTATGCACAACTTGCTCACTTGTCTTATATTAGCATGTATCGGGTAGAGTAACATGTAAAGTTGTTTGTTTTAATATATCCAACAACAACGGATGGGTTAGGTATGAAGGAAAATGTTTTCTTGGAAAATAAGTAGGTTTCTTACTTATTTTCTTGTGTTCGGTATATTAATATCCTAAAAGCATTTGTATATAACCTAGACAAATACTATGGGAGGTGGGGGTGGGGGGTAGGGGTAAAGATGAGGTGTGTTGGACGGCAAGGAGGACACAATCAATGTGGAATGCAACTTGTTTTCCCTACTTCCAATAGATAAGTCATTTTCCAATTTTAAGGAACTTTTTTCCTAGAGAATATTTTTTCAAAAATATTGACCAACCGAACATGGGAAAATTGAAATTTTTTCCCCTCCATATCGAACACACCCAATAACTATGCTTCAATCCTAAATTAGTTGGGTCAGCTATATGAATCCTCAGTATCTGTTCTGCTCCATTTGGACCCTTTTCATTCCATGATTTGTCTTTTAAGGCAAATTAGAGCTTCTCAATATGTTCTACTGAAATACAAATCTCTACTTGGTCTAGTTTATCTGAGATGTTTTATGTAGCTTCTTTAAGCTGCCTGAAATTTTGTTTAAGCTGAAGTAATGGTATGATAATCGGTATGGTTCTTGTACTTTGTCTCTGGACCAGCTTGGTAGCGCTCTTCTGTTAATAAATTTACCATTATTGTGGGACTACGCTGGGTATGTTGTTGTTGTTGTTATTGTATTCATAAAAAAAGAAAAGATAACCGGCATGGTGGGTTATAGATCGCTGTACTGGTTAGATTTTCGGAAATATGGCTCTTGGAATTTTAAGGAGATAGTAAATGCTTTCGTTGTCATTGTAATTGTAATTATCTTGTCTATCTTGAAAACAGTGAAACTTTAATGGTGTACTTGATATCTTTATTTTATCTGCCTTATATAGTCATTGGAATGTACTATGATTCCTCCATAATATCATATCGTCATTATTATCTTATGGCATGAAGTCAGTTTATTTTATTTCATGGTTTTGTATTTGGTTCTTTTTATCGTTTCTTTCTAAGCCAGTGAATGAGATCATTCGTATTAAAACAGTATTGGACTGATAAATCTGTCTCCTTTCCACTCTCTTTGTTTTTTTGGTCTGGATTTTAGGTGACATCCATGGCCAGTATGGTGATCTTTTGAGGCTTTTTGAATACGGGGGATTTCCTCCTGAGGCTAATTATTTGTTTTTAGGGGATTATGTGGACCGTGGCAAACAGAGTTTGGAAACAATATGCCTTCTACTTGCATACAAAATTAAATATCCTGAGAACTTCTTTCTCTTGAGAGGAAATCATGAATGTGCTTCTATTAATCGGATTTACGGATTCTATGATGAATGTAAGCGCCGATTTAACGTGAAGCTGTGGAAATGCTTCACCGAATGTTTCAATTGTCTTCCCGTTGCTGCTCTCATAGACGAGAAAATACTCTGCATGCATGGTGGTCTTTCTCCAGAACTAACAAATTTAGATCAGATAAGAAATTTACCTCGTCCAACTGATGTTCCAGATTCTGGTTTGCTGTGTGATTTACTTTGGTCAGATCCTAGCCGTGAAGTCAAAGGTTGGGGAATGAATGATAGGGGAGTTTCATATACTTTTGGTCCTGATAAGGTCGCTGAATTCTTGATGCAACATGATATGGACCTTGTTTGTCGTGCCCATCAGGTATTTCTTTTGGTATAGTTACATTTTTGGACCGCTCAAAAGAATAATAGCCAGCAAATGCATAGGTTTTGTATACTGAAGTATAAATATACCTATTGTATACGCAAAATATACATATAATATTTTGGCTAGAGCCCGTAATTAATTTCAGCCGGCGGGACAAAAATGAAAAAAGCCCCTTTTTGTGCTTCTTTTTTGTCTTCCCTTTATGTTTTTCCAGTATTGACCAGAATATTTTCAACTTAGGTTGTTGAAGATGGTTATGAATTTTTTGCTGAAAGGCAGCTAGTGACGATATTTTCGGCCCCAAACTACTGTGGTGAATTTGACAATGCTGGTGCAATGATGAGTGTTGATGAAAGTTTAATGTGCTCGTTCCAGATACTGAAGCCAGCAGATAGAAAGCCTCGGTTTTTATGAGGCAAAAATCTATAGCTTGTATCTATGTGCTTGCAGAGCACCTAAGGTTAGTAGCTTGATGCAGTCTGATTTCCCATTATATATGCAACAGTTATGCTGTTTCCGTGATAGAACGAGCAGCCTGTCTTAGAAATGTCTCATTTTCATCATCGGTTGATTTCATGATATCGAAGTGAAATGTCTTCTTTGTCTTGTCATTTTCCTACTCCCAAAATATAATCACTTTAAAGTCGAAAAGTTGAAAATTTTGTACATTACTTTAATTCTCCTATTCTGCTTGATTTACTTTGTTTGTTTAGTCTGTCCCACAAGGGCTGAATAATTTCGTTCAATGTACAAGATACAATCTTAAAAGTCAAGCAAACACTTAATAATACTATTTTACGTTATTTTGAATTTTGCTTATCATTCTACTGTTAATGCCTTTGAAATATTTTTTTAACATATAACCAGGCGTAAATACAAAATTGGTTCAAACATTACCAAACAAGGTAGGCCCCTTAATATGGCACAGAAGCACTTCTCCATCAAGACCAGTAAGAGGTCACTAGATGGTTCACTTCTAGTTTGATTTCCCTTCTCACGTTTTCCCGAAATTCCCACCTTTTCTCTCCTTGATTCCATATCTTTCTTCGGGAAAAGAGTATAGTGCTAGGTGGTTCAGCTAATTTTTATCCTCTTCTCAAGTTCAATGTGTTCCAAAGAAAAACGGTGGGGTAGAATAAAGGTAGTTGTGATTATATTTGACACAATATTTTGTTGATACTATATAAATGTTTATTCTGATAAAAATGATGATCTTAACTGTTAAATTACCAAGATGCTCTTTGAGGCAGAAGATTCTTTTAGGAAATGTTATATGAACACTCAATATTTCTTCTTCTTTTCCTTTTAAGGTATGAAGTTAAACAATGGCCACACAATATGATTTGATGGAAACAGCTTCCATGTTATTTGCTGCTGGTTTCTACTTGTTTATGTATTTCATTTTCTCCCTTTATCTGTTTCTGCTTGTATTTATTTCCCAATTACTTTTTGGTGCTCTTGGTGTAACTGGTAATGTTGCTGCCATGTGACCAGGAGGTCACGGGTTCGAGCTGTGGAAACCTCTTGCAAAAATGCAGGGTAAGGCTGCGTACAATAGACCTTTGTTGTCCGGCCTTTAACCGGACCCTGCGCATAGCGGGAGCTTAGTGCACTTTTTTTTATTTTTTAAATAAATAATAATTATCTTTCGTTTAGATTCCTTGAAGCAGGAAAAGCAATGATGTTATTTTGTCCCTAATATGTAAGTTGATCATTTGCCAAGTTTAAATATGTTTTAAAGCTTTCCTTCCCTTATCGTTTTATTCTTTCCCTAAAATTGAACAAAATAAGCAAAACTTCTGTTTCTCCTACTTCTCCTATCCCTTTGTTGCTGTCTCTATTCTGCCAGAAACAAAAGCTCATATTCACCCGTGAGACCATGCTTTAAAGCAATGTATACTTAGTTGAAGCCATACAACAACAATTGCGCCTTAGTCCCAAATAAATGGGGGTCGGCTATATGAATTCTCAGTGACTGTGGTACTTTATTTAAACTTATGTCATGCCAATGTTATGCAAGTGCAAAATAAGAAGTACTACTCTGTTTCAATTTGTTTGTCTTACTTTCCTTTTTAGTCTGTTTAAAAAAGAATGCCTCTTTCCTTGTTTGGCAACTCCTTAATTCCAACTTTCCACATGGCATGTTTAAGACCACAAGATTAAAGGACATTTTGGTACGTTTGACAAATCTTTAATTTAAGACTGCAACATTCATAAGTGTTCTTTATTTTCTTAAATTCTGTGCCAAGTCAAAACCAGACAAACAAATTGAAATGGAGGCAGTAGTAGGTATTAGTAGTTCTCCATATTTTCCAAACGTATATATATCTGAATGGCTAAACCACTCTTAGAAAGTATAGAGTCTATAGTAAAAGTGCTAAAATGTCTAGAAAAAGTTCTCGACTAATGGGTATTGCCTATATAGGTCTTGTTCTTTTTTGTGTTCGATCATTCAGTTTTTCATTTCACCAGTCCCGTGAAATGATTTGACTTGCTAAGTTTGCATAGATCCCTGGAGATTGTAGGTCCTTAGAGAAAACTTCCTTCCATGTGATTTTAGATCTATTTCATCTTTTTTAACACCTTCACTAACCACGGTGTTATCCTCGATGTGTGCTTCTCAAACGTTCTCGTGAATGTGATCATTATCTTGTATGACCATTGACCGCACATCCATCTTAGTATCCTCATCTCCGGGACATTCAGTCTTGGGATGTGTTGTACTTTAAGTCTTTAACGGCCAACATTCATTCCCATACAACATTGTTGGTCTTATAACTGTTCTATAGGTCTTACATTTTACTTTGCTACTTATTATTCTATCACATAACACCAGTAGTACTTCTCCATTACGACCATTCGATTTTGATTCTATGTGTAACGTCTTATTATTCCATTCTCTGGTGAACAACGTGCCTAAATATCTAATTGCTTGCATTTAGGTACAGAAATCCCCTCTAATTTCACTCTTCCTATGTTGACTAAATTTGCAGTGCACTTATTCAATACCTCAAACATGTCTATTCTTCTTGGTATATGCTTTTAGTCATGCAGGGAGTTGCTTAGTTATTGTCTTATAGTCAGTTTAGACAGTTGTATATAAGCTCTTTCTGATCCATTCTTTTTGGTTATAATTTACTCATATTTCCCTTTTAAAGGGTGATTGAATAGTTAAGAAGATTAGCAGTGATTTAGAATAAAACTAAGCAGCAGCTTGCTCTGCATTTTTGAACATTATTGATGCAGATTCTGTAGCACTAATTTATGGCCCCAAGTGTCTATATTAGAAGATTGTTCCTGAAGGGAAAATTCGCCATTAGGAAAATACGGCTAAGGAGTACTTGAGAGAGCTAAGTGGAAACTGAAGATTTGTTAGAGAAGATTTCACTATTGCAGCATAGGAAGTAAATACTGGTGCTTATATGCAGAAAATATGAACTGGAAAGGAAGTTCAACAAAATTGTTACTTAAACAAATAAAATATGGATAATAAATGGACCTTGAATCTTGAATTTAATTCAACCATGCTATCCCTCTTCTCAAAATATTAAGAGAAACAAAATTAGATAAGAGAAACAATAAGCAAACGAACAATGCAAGTGTGAATAAATAGAAGAACTTGTTGATTTGATTAACCAACATGTATAAAAGGGGGTTCTTCTACTAATTTAGACACATCTCTTGATATACTAACAACCATGTTAAGAAAATGTACTTTGGGCCTAACTCAATGTCAAAAGTCAGTTTACGAGGTGAGGTTTGCCAAAGATCATACAAGTAGATAGTAATTCGTGGGTCACTTACCACCCATCCCTACCTTTGCATGCCCAAGGCGGAACATTTTGAGCGTGGATAGCATAATATGGTGGTCAACATTTGATAACTAAGAATAGGGATGGTTCGACTCTGGCACCATGCTAAAAAATTAAACATTGGCTAGATTAGCTCATGAAGTGTGGATTATCCAAGACCATATAAGGAGACAACAATTCTCTCAACCAATATGGGGTTATCTAGTACCCTTGCGTGCCTGCGCTAGACATCTGGATCGTGAACAACTTAACGCATGGCTCAATACTAGATCAAGAATAGGCTGGGTTTGGCTTTGTTAACGTGTGAAAGGAAAATGAATAGTGAATCTAACTCAACCGCAAAAGAACTTATATGGTTAGGATTATTTAAGAGACTAAGACCATATAAGCCATATCGGAAAAAAGAGACTAGACCATATAAGAAGACGCAACACATTCCCTCAACCAATGTAGGAGTAACTAGGGAGTCTTGAAACATCTAAAGACCGAAGGTTTGTGTAATAGTTGAAACTTTATTCACAGAAAAGAAGAAATAATGAAACTACCAAGGTGCAACATCTTACTAGCTAAAACATTGGGAAGTCTTTGTAATTAGCCCCAATTTTTGGTTTAACAGCCTGTTTGGATTGGCTTATTTTAGGTGCTTATAAGCCAAAATAGCTTTTAAGCACTTGTTTTTAGGCCAAAACAATAAAAGTAAGCCAAAAGCCATAAGCTAGAATTTCTAACTTACAGCTTGTGGCTTATAAGTCAAAAGCCATAAGCCATAAGCCCATCCAAAGGGGCTCTTAAATGGTCTTCATATTTATTGTGTACCACTATAGGCATCAAATATGGGGTGCAACTTTACGGAGAGATATAATGGTTCTCCTTTTCTGAAATTGTTGTAGTGTTCTATCATCTGTTTAAGTAGTTTATAATATTTTCAGTTATTAGTCTCAAAAAAAAAAAGTTTATAATATTTTCAGTTATCTAGTATTGTGTGAGTTGACTTATGCAGTCAACAAAGGCCGTCTCGTTTTTCTTCTACCCGCACCCCCCCTCCCCCCCTCTCCCGCCCGTTCTTTTTGTCCATTTTCTCTCAGCATTGTGAAATAGTAGCATCCAGCAGTTGAAACAACGAAGTCACTGAAATGAATAAATTTGATAGGTGGTAGCACCATTACAGTTTGTCAGTTATTTGTAATGGCTAACCAGTGGGTTGATCTCCAGATTGCATAATTTTGAATCATCTTATTTTACATTTGATATCATCGTGTTTAATGTTGGTGTATTTTGCCTCTGTTGTGCAAGTCGTCCCAAACTTTTAAGTTCATTTTTCTTCTTTTTTGATAACCGAGAAATCTTCGAGAGTCCGCGGTGCACGGTTCTGAGCTCGGTGGATAATGGACCTGCCCCTCTATCCCTCTCAACTTAAATACCAAAACTCGGTGGATAATGGATTTTCCCCTCTATCCCTCTCAACTTAAATACCAATCTTTTTTTCCTGTGCCACAGTATGAACCCGTGTTATGCGTCTAACTCACACATCACACATTTTGCTCTTACCACTAGACCGAACCTTGGGGGCAATTGCAAACTTCTATTTGAATGTCTTTTCTTTTTGCAAGGTGCAAATTGAGTTTTTTTTTTTTTTTTTTTTTTGTGGGCACAATTTAGAATGCGGATTATGTTCTTCTTTTTGATAAATAACGATGCAGATGAAGATCTTACTACCTGCAAAATCTTATGCTCCCATATTTTTGCTTCCAACATATTTCTTGTTTCTTATGAATAGAGCTAAAAAAACATTTAGGAATTAACCATATTGCTAATATTGATTGGTACAAGCCAAAGATGATTGCTTGAATTGTATCTGAAAAAACATGTACTGTTGGACCTCTCTAATTCCTAATTCTTTGGAGCCTTGTCTTGAGCAATGCCAAGTGACGTATTCTTATGCCGCCACTTGGCTTAATGAGGAGGCCATTCTCAGGAACAATGAGCCTAAATACTCAGTGAAATCCCACAAGTGGTGTTTGGGGAGGGTAGAGTGTACTGCACCTTACCCCTCCCTTGGTACGCAGCACCATGATTCTCTTAGTGCAGCATAAGAAATAAATCATGGTGCTCATGTTTAGAAAATATTAACTGAAAGTGAATATGGAATAATAGATTATGGATAATAAATGGTACCCTTGAATCTCGAATTTCATTCTGCCGTGCTATCCAACTTCTCAAATTATTAAGAGAAACAAAATTAGATAAGAAAAACAAGAAGCAAATGACAATGCAAGTGTGAATAAATAGAAGAGAACTTGTATCAAATGACTTGATTAACTAGTGATGTACAATAGAGGCTTCTTGTATAGGAATGTAGGTTATGTACGATATATTGGGTAATCATTCTCTCTGCTAATGATGTAAGTAATTATTTTGTAATTAACTACATATCCGAATATTATATGGAGTATTCTGCAAGGTTTTCTTTTTCAAGTGCAATGAATCTTTACATCGATGAATCTAGACATATATTCTCTTGATATACTATCACATTCCTTCAAAGTCTAAATAGGAAAACCAACTAAGTTTTTTGCTCATTTAGAAAACATAAAAACCTGACACAGTAGTCTCGTCAGAAATGATGCACCAGACTAATAACTGGTGCTAGAAACTGTTCCTTCGGGAACGTCTTTTTCCTTTTCTATTGAAAATATGTGAGGTCGGCCTCGTGAACTAGCAGCATCCAGCGGTTGAAAGAACGATATAAATAAATCTGGTAGACGATAGCACCATCACAGTTTGCCAGTTATTTGTAATGGCGAACCAGTGTGTTGATCTCCAATTTTCGCAAAATTTTGAATTATCTTATTTAACATTTGATATTGTTTGTGTTTAATGTTAGTGTATTTTTCTTCTGCTGTTCAAGTTATTCCCAAACTGTAAGCTTTTTTTCCCTTCGTTTTTGATAACTGAGAAATCTTCTAGAGCTAGTGGCGCACTGTTTGAAACTCGGTGGATAATGGACCAGCCCCTCTATCCCTCTCAACTTAAATACCCTTTTTTTTTGCGACTCGTGACATGCGTGTAACTCACACACCACGTGTTGTGCTATAACCACTAGACCATAGCCTTGGGGGCAATCTTTTTGAACGTCTTTTTTTTTTTGGCAAGGGTGCGGATCTTTTTTTTTTTTTTTTTTTTGCTTAATTGAGGATGCCGATCATGTTCATTTTGATAAATAAGTATGCAGATGAAGATCTTACTACCTGCAATAATCTTATGCTCCCATATTTTCTTGTTTCTTATGGGCTGAATAGTCGACTTCCAAACATTATGGAACTAACCATAGTGCTTGTATTGATTGGTACAAGCCAAATATGATTGCTTAAATTGTATCTGTGAAGACATATGTATGTGGGTATTTGTGGGGGGAGAGGGGGGTTTTTTTTTTTTGGGGGGGGGGGGGGGGGGTCTTCAGCTTTTGAGCTGAGGCATCAAAGAAGACGAGTTGAAGTGCTGTGCATATCTGTATGTATCTCCTGTATATTTGTGTATATCTTTCATATACATCTGTGTGTCCCCTGTATATCTGTAATGGGGGTTGTATTTTGGGATAAGTTATCTGAAAAGCTATGTTTTTGAGATCAGTTATGCTAAAACATCAGCTTTGTCAATGCATCGGTATGCTTGATGCATCTTGTACTGATGTTTGGTTTTTCTTCTGTTATAGCCTTTAAGTAAGTTTATCTTGTATGCAGGATTCTTATAGCTGGCAAAGAGCAGTTGAAGATTCAGACAATTTCTGGGATGTACATCGTACGAGTATGTTTTAGAAAACGGGGAGGAGCTAGTGGTTGGTTAAAAAAGCCTTCTCTTCTGAGCTGAAAATTCGAGGACCTAACTGTAGTTTCGAAGTGGCCTCAACGCCACATACTCTCTTTTTTTCTTTTTTCTTTTTCATTTGTCTTTTTTTAATTAATTTCGTGCAATTTATGACTTAAAACCGTGTAAATCGGTTTGTAAATTGCGGTGCAGATATGTAGATTTTTATACTAAAAATTTGCTCCGTTGCAGCAACTTCCCTAATTGGATGGTAGTATTTCTGTGAGTCTAATGCTTTGCAACTCTGGTTCTTGATGACTGTCTGGTGTTCAAGATTCCTTTGAGATGAAAATAGATATAATTAGAAGAATGTTAGATTCTTTGTGCAGTTGGGGGGACATAGTAATTCGGTATATGTACTCATGGGAGGTAGCATGCATAGTCGAGGTGTTTGTAAGATAGTTTAGAAACTGCTGATAGAAAAAAGAGATGTATAGTAAAGAAAAGTATGTTCTATTGACCGTTACTGGCTATTTCACCAAGTTGTTTTCACTGAATGTTAGTATAAGAGGACTATGAGAGAGTGACTAAGGTTTACTTAGAGACCAGGAGTTGACATAATGTGTTTTAGCAGCAGTTTGTGATATTAGCAGTAGAATTTTCTTACTTATACTAGGGTTATTTGGGGACTATCTTCCATGAGCATGAGTTTTAAGTGTTGACTATTGTACCTTTTAAAATATTGCTTCGACTTGACACATTTTTTACTCCATTACTTGATATACATCTTTGGAAAATGGCCAAGTTCTTGCAAATTCTAATTTGCTAAGTTGTCATTATAGGTTAGGCTCGTACCCTTGCTATTAGCTAATTGTCTTGTATCTGCTCAAGTCATTTATGGAGCTCTAGTGTAAAATGGATCGACTCAATGTCTCAAGTAGTATGAGAAAGGAGCTCCCAGTTATCCCTCTACTTTTAATTATGGTTGCGGCTAGTTCTAGTAGGGCTGTTCAAAATCGATCTATAACTGATAATCCAACAACAAAATAAGTTTAGTGGTATCGCGTTATCGGATTAAGAGTTGGAGAATGGTTTGCAATTTTGTAGTTAATGGCTTACCGGTGCAGCATGTGATTTGCCCATGCTTTATCGGTTTAGCTGTTAACCCCTTAAGAAATATAGATCAATTATAACCTTATGCATATTAAGGGGTCGTTTGGTCTAAAAGATGGTATAAAATAATCCCAGTATAAGTGGGTTAAGAAGGTATAAGCTGGGTTATCCCAACACTAATTTTTATACCATGTTTGGTACAAGGTATAAATTTATCGCAGCACTAATTTATACCTTATACCAAACATAGTATAAAAATTAGTGCTGGGATAACCCAGCTTATACCTTAAACCAAACGACCCCTAAGTACTTTAGATACCCTATAGCAGGCTAAGAATCTCAATAATTTCTTAATTTTCCTAAGCTGGTCCTGCACTCTTTTGTGCTGGTCTTTCCTAAGCTGGTCCTGCACTTAGTTGTTTAGGTGACTGACATTCTTTATACTTGTAATGCAGTATGTTGATGAAATTATGCTCTTAATGCGTGTGAGACAAAGCACTTTCACTGGGCACTATGCTTCCATAGATATAATCTTGGATCTCAACTTCTACAATATCATGCTCAAGTGATACACAGAGTTGTCGGATGAAAGCACACAGCCGGAAGTTATTCCATTCAATCAAATGCTTGATGATTTTATATGGGATGATGATGTTATCGCTTACTGTAGAGGTACTGTACCAGCCAAAGGTGGTTGCGAGTGGGTTGGTGCCAAAAGGGTGCGTGCTTACTATCATGAACATAAATGTCAGACAGTTTGTCACCCTCGAATTCATAATTGAGGAGGGGGTGATAAATGTTTATGACTGCAACGTCCCAAAAATCCAAGGGGATGAGTTCTTCATCCACATCCAGCCAGTCATTGAATTATGGCCGAAATTACTGAAGCAGAGGCTTGTTTGAACGCTTGCCTGAAAAGCTGCTCAACGAAGCTTGGAAATTTATGCTGAAGGAGAATCTCCCCCGCAATGAAACTGCAATGGCATGCGGATTGTATTCACTTGCTTTTATTGAGCATTTGCTTGCCGGCACTAACATGATGAAGCCTGAGACTCTATTGTGCGACAACTCAGTGGAGGTGGGCAGTGGGTGTGATAGATAAAGTTTTGGAGCCCTGAGCTGGCTGTTTAACAAATTACTACTTGAACAATTTTTTTTTGTCCTTGTTATTATTTATAAATGTTGTTGCAACAAATGCAACAGATAGTACAGTTGTTAAAAAAGTTGCAAAAAATTACTAATCTACTAATCTGTTTAGAAAAGTTGCCTAAATGATTGCAACAGGTCATACAGTTGTTGAAGAAGTTACTAATCCATTCCAAATAAGTAACTAATCTGTTTAAACAAGTTACTAATATGTTGCATTAGATAATACATTTGTGAAAGAAGTTGCAACAAATTACTAATCTGTTTCAACAAGTTAGTTATCCGTTCCAACAAGTAACTAATCTGCTGAAACAAGTTACTAATCTATTGCAACAGATCATACAGTTGGAAAGAAGTTGCAACAAATTACTAATCTGTTCCAACAAGTTACTAATCCGTTCCAACAAGTAAATAATCTGCTGTAACAAGTTACTAATCTGTTGTAACAGATCATACAGTCGTGGAAAGAAGTTGCAACAAATTACTAATCTGTTCTAACAAGTTACGAATCCGTTCCAACAAGTAAATAATTTGCTGAAACAAGTTACTAATCTGTTGCAACAGATCATACAGTTGTGGAAAGAAGTTGCAATAAATTATTAAAAATTGCTTAAGTATATATATTGATCAATAAGTATGATTGATTTCCATTGTTTATCACTAAATGTAGGTGAATCAGGAAGTTCACATCAATTCACTCCATTGATCACTCCATTTAATGCGTATTGGACTTAGTTGATCATCTATCCTGACCCAAAACACCATGAAATTGCTTAAGTATATATATTGATCAATAAGTATGATTGATTTTCATTGTTTATCACTAAATGTGGGTGAATCAGGAAGTTCACATCAATTCACTCCAATGATCACTCTATTTAGTGCGTATTGGACTTAGTTGATCATTTATCCTGACCCAAAACACCATGAAATTGCTTAAGTATATACAATGATCAATAAATATGATCGATTTTCACTATTTATCACTAAGTGTGGCTGATATCCATTGTTTATCACTCAATATGGCTGATTCCCTTTATTGATCACTAAATATGGGTGAATCAAGTAGTAACTATTGCAACAGATGTAGTATATGTTGGAGCAAGTTTAGTATCTGTTGTAGAAAATCTAGTATCTGTTGCAGCAAACTGAGTAAGTTGTTGAATAAGTCCTTACTCTTGTTGGATAAAACACAACTAGTTACCTATTTTCTGTAACAAGTCACTCCACTTGATTAATTTCCACTGTTTATCCCTAAATGTGGCTGACATCCATTGTTTAACACTAAATATGGCTGATTCCCTTTATTGATCACTAAATATGGGTGAATCAAGTAGTATCTGTTGCAACAGATGTAGTATCTGTTGGAGCAAGTTTAGTATCTGTTGCAACAAGTCTAGTATCTGTTGCAGCAAACTGAGTAAGTTGTTGAACAAGTCCTTAATCTTGTTGGATAAAACACAACAAGTTACCCATTTTCTATAACAAGTCACTCCACTTGTTTGATTTCCACTCTTTATCAATAAATGTGGCTGATATGCATTGTTTATCACTAAATACGGCTGATAGATCACTAAATGGGTGAATCAAGTAGTATCTGTTGCAAAAGATGTAGTATCTGTTGGAGCAAGTTTAGTATCTGTTACAGCAAGTGTAGTATCTGTTGCAGCAAACTGAGTAGGTTATTGAACAAGTCCTTACTTTTGTTGGATCAACCACAACAAGTTACCCATTTTCTGTAACAAGTCACTCCACTTCTTTGATTTCCACTCTTTATCACTAAATGTGGCTGATATGCATTGTTTATCACTAAATATAGGTGCACCAAGTAGTATCTGTTGCAACAGCTGTAGTATCTGTTGCAGCAAGTTTAGTATCTGTTGCAAGAAACTGAGTAAGTTGACGAACAAGTCCTTACTCTTGTTGGATAAAACACAACAAGTTACCCATTTTCTGTAACAAGTCACTCCACTTGTTTGATTTCCATTGTTTATCACTAAATATGGTTGATTCCAATTTTTTATCACTACATGTGGATGATTCCCTCTACTCAATAATTAAAACTTGAGTCATTCCACTTGTTAGAAAAAACCCAACATATAACTTAGTTGCATCTGCTTAAAAACTCCGATTTTTTGTAATATGTTCAACGACTTACTAGTTGCCGTAACAAATCCTGTTACTTGTTCGATAAAACCCAACAAGTTACCCAATTTCTGTAACAAGTCACTCCACTTGTTTGATTTCCGTTGTTTATAACTAAATATGGTTTATTCCAATTGTTTATCACTAAATATGGCTGATTCCCTCTACTCAATAATTAAAACTTGAGTCACTCCACTTGTTAGAAAAAACCCAACATATAACTTAGTTGCATCTGCTTAAAAACTCCGATTTTTTATAATATGTTCAACGACTTACTAGTCGCTGCAACAAGTCCTGCTACTTGTTCGATAAAACCCACCAAGTTACAGAGCTGTTGCAACAAATTCATTACTTGTTGGAAACTGTACAACAATTTATTGACAAGAATATGCACATTAGTGATTTGAACACGAATAGCATATCATATAAACCAAGTTCATAATCACCAAGAATATAAATTACCATGTTAAGAAAGAATAACATTAAAATGTCATAAAGATCCAAGAGATAACTATTATTACAACACAATGCAATCTATAACTATGGAGCATTTCGGCTTGGACATGCTTTTTTTTGTGGCCAACTGTTTTGCATAAGGAGCATCTATTTTTCCGCATAGCCCTCTTTGTCCACCTTCTTCCTTGTTTTCTAGAACTTAAAATCTTCATATCTCTTGGCCACCACTTGCACTTCAGATGTTCACATCTAAAGCAATACACACTTCGCGAAGTGAATGACATTCCTTTATAAAAACCTATTTCATCATCTTGAACATGGCTGGACTGTGACGATTGTGCAGCACACGGTGTATTACTCGCAAGTTTGGGTATAGGGATCGGCTCACCCCCACTTCCATGGGGCTTCACACTTCTATTATCTGGAATATTCATATCCACCCCTTCCAATTTATCATTTAATACATCTTGTTGGTCTTGAGCTAAATTATGGTTCTCGACCGGGCTTCCAACCACGTATACCCTTAAAATGGGCCTAGCTACATCTTTCAAATAAGTACGCAAACGACTTTGATCGGTTATCTTAAAAGGCAAGACCCTCTGGTTTTCAAAAGAGCTATGCATGTAAGTGATGACAAGGTCTTTCGGTTCACAAGTTAATTCACAATAGTTAATGATTAAGTTCACAAAATCATCAAACTCAACATCTCTTGGGACAGTCATCGCTATCGTCTCAAACATGTGACTACCCTTCCATCACCAAATATATCGATTGTTCACCTCAATCCATTCACCATAGCAATCAACACCTATCATTATTGAGTCCCCCATTAATGGTGCCTGAAGATATTTTGTTTTAAGAAAATCGGTCATGACCAGCGCAAGTCAAAGGCCACTTAAATTTATGATTAAGTTAATTATTGAGTGGTTTTTTCTGAAATTTTGGACCCAAAGTAGTTAACTTATTTGAGCGGCCTTTGAGCTTGGATGTTCAAAGCTGTCACAACTAGTAATTACAATGCTTGAATGTCAAGTGTTGAAATTACTGTAGGTGACAACATTGACCACCCCAAGCCCAAAGGCCACTTAAATTTATGATTAAGGTCATAGTTGAGTGGTTTTTTCCTGTAATTTTGGACTCAAATTAGTTAACTTAATCACAACTTTAAATGACTTCTTAGAACAAATAACTGACTTGTTGCAACAAGTAGGTTATTAGTTGCAACAGCTCGCTTATTTGTTGGAGGCAGCTTCAGTTTTTTCTCTGTCTCATATCAAAATGGAACAACTATAAGACTTGTTGGAACAACTAGCGTACTTGTTGCAACAAGTATGTAACTTGTTGGAGACAGCTTTAGTTTGTCTGTTTGATAACAAAATGCAACAACTAAGTGACTTGTTGGAACAAATAACTGACTTGTTGCAACAAGTAGGTTACTAGTTGCAACAACTCACTTATTTGTTGGAGATAACTTCAGTCTCTGTCTCTGTTTCATAACAAAATGGAACAACTATATGAATTGTTAGAACAACTAACGTACTTGTTGTAACAAGTATGTAACCTGTTCCAACTACTTAATTACTTATTGGAGACAACTTCAGTTTTTGTCTGTTTCATAAGAAAATGCAACAACTAAGTGACTTATTGAAACAAATAACATACTTGTTGCAACAAGTAGGTTACTAGTTGCAACAACTCACTTATTTGTTGGAGACAGCTTCAGTCTCTGTTTCATCCAACAACTGTAAAATATGCCCAATAGCTGCTGTAATTGATGCAGCAAGTATCATACTTGTTGCAACAAGTAACTCAGTTGTTGGAAAGAGTGGGAGCTCTCCAACATATTTCACAGTTATTGCATAATGTACAACAACTGTTGTAAATTATTTATTCACATTTTTTATAATTGTTGTAATAGATTAGTAAATCTGTTGCAACAACTTCATAATTTATCAACAACTCTTGCAGAAACACTAGGACTACAACAGCTGATGCAAAAAGTTCAGAAGCTCTTACACAACAGCTTTAGAACTTGTTGCAACAACTATACTGCTGTAACTACGAATCTGGGAAAATCAGCAAATAAGGCAACTATACCCAGATGAACAATTGAAAGAAACAATATTGTCTAACTTACCAATGGACCCGAAAACACTTATGAAGTAATGCAGTGCTACACCAATGACATTCAATCAAAAAATTGTAAAATCGGATGATTTTTTTTTCTTGAGCAATGGTGGATGAACAAGAAGAAGAAGAAGAAGAAAGTAGGGGCAGACCAAGAAGAAGAAGAAGAAGAAGAAGAAAACAACACGAAGAACAGATGAGAAGAACAAAAATGGAGGAAACGGCGCTGAAGAGGATTTATTTTTTCCCGATTTTTGTATTTTAGGGTTTATAGTGGTTGAGTCAAAGTGTTAAAAATAAAACTTTGGGGCAAAATGTTAAAAGTAAAGTTTAGGGTCAAAGTGTTAAAAATAAAACTTGAGAACAAAGTATTAAAAATAAAACAGAGGGCCAAAGTATCAAAAATGAAACTATTGGGCAAGCTCAAAGTCCTTTAATCACTAATCAAATTTAGTCATCTCTACTCAATAATTAAAACTTGAATCACCTCCCTCCAATTTTAAAACTAAAACTATCACCAATAATTAAATGCCCCGCAAAAGTGCAAATGGCCCCTTTAAATACGCTACTTGTGCCAATTCTTGACAGGGTTCAAACATAACCCGGCCGCTACACTTCCTTCCGCTTCTATATTCCCAGACATTCTAAAGCAAAAGCATGTTTTTCCACATAGTATTGGAGAGAAACATGCAACTTCATCCACGCCACTTCGGTCGTGACCTACGTGATAAACTTGTCTCCAAACTCATGAAAGATGTCGAAGGCACTTGCAGGTTTCCTTTTAACCCTAATTCACATCAAGTTTCTCATTTTTTATCTTGCTTTAATGTTAAATTTCATTTAATTGTTGTTTAAGATTGCTCTAAACAATATTCATGTTAAAAATTGATCTGGACAAATGAATTACTCCGTCCGTCCGTCCAATTTATGTGTGCACCGAAAGGTAGACTTCTGAAATTTGTTTGGTAACATTGAGTAGTCAATTGTGGCATCTTTTATTTTATAGGTTTCAAACTAGACTAGTAATGGGTATTAATTTCTTGGTGTTTATCTTCTTTGTGTGGTAAAGACTAGTATGTGCTTTTATTGTGGGAGGATGAGCATTGGCGCAATGGTAGAGTTTCAATATTTTTAATCTCTCTTTATTCCAGTATCTTCTAGTATATTGAATTTCTCAATTTCCTTCTTGCTTTAATGTTAAATTTCGTTTAGTATTGATGTGTTTAAGATTTTGTGGTTCTTCAGTGGTCGACACGGTTTCATAGTGGCCATTACTGGGATTGAAAGCGTTGGAAAAGGTTTAATTCGTGATGGAACAGGTTTTGTTACTTTTCCAGTGAAGTACCAATGTGTTGTGTTTCGACCTTTCAAAGGTGAGATTTTGGAAGCTGTTGTTACCATGGTTAACAAGGTAAGAAATTTTTCATTGCATTAAAACTGGTTATGATTCATGTAACTCATATTCCCCCCGTTTCAATTTTTGTGTCTTAGTTTGACTGGGCACGAAGACTTTTGAATTTTGTGGTGTTAAACTAAAGATATGTACAGCATAATGTACTAAAGCCCTTGTGTCTTAGTTTGACTGGGCACGAAGACTTTTGAATTTTGTGGTGTTAAACTAAAGATATGTACAGTATAATGTACCAAAAGCCCTTTAATCTTGTGGTCTTAAACATTCCATGTGGGGTGTTGGAATTAAAAAGTTGTCAAATTAGGAAAGAGACATTCTTTTTGGAACAGACTAAAAAGGAAAGTAAAACAAACAAATTGAAATAGAGGGAGTAATAAATAGCTCGGAGTAAATGGGCTCGAATAGAGCGGATCTTATGTTGATGAATTAAATAGTCGATTTCGACTAGTTTGGGATTGAGATTTCGATTTGATTGATAGGCATATAGACATTTTATGAGTGATAGACGATAGGTTGACCTATAGATACTTTTATCATTGTGAAATATTGCACATGGGACTTTTGCAAGGTAAAATAAAATTGCATTAAAGTTGGTCATGATTTATCTATAGCCAATAAGCTGGCTTGAGAATATTGCGAAATGGATGCAGACAATTATGTCAATGCTGAATCAGAGAAATGAATGTAATTATGGTGCCATTGGAAGACCTTAAAGAGCTCGTGTCTTTAATACACTCTCACCCTCAAAACAAGTCCTCTTATGTATATAAACGCATTTAATGTATGTAAATCTCTAGTTTAAAAAAAGACATTGCAAATAAAGAGAAATGAATGTCATTTTTATGGGGTAAAGGAGGGTCTTCTTTTTTTTTTTTTTTTTTAACTATGTAAGGATGGATTTTTTAGTAGAAAAAAATGGAAAGAGGTATCCTTTATAAGGGGTTTAATGTAGAGAGAGAAAAGGGGATTGGGGTGGAATAGTGCGAGATGGATGCAGACAATAATTTATCCGACTCTAACTAGTTTGGGACTGAGGTCGTTGAATGATTTATTGACCAATGGATATTTTATGATCATGGAATATTGCATATGGGACATTTCCCAAGGCAAGAATTTTCATTGCATTGATGTTAATCTTGTTAGAGAACCCCTAATTTGGTTTACAAGATAAATTAATTACTATCAGTTAGGAATGCAGTGGGCCTAATTTACCAGAATGGACATAGAAGATTCATATATATAGCAGACTCCTCCGGATTGAGGTGTAGTTGATTGATTGATTGACGGGTTTGAAGTTAGTTATTTTCCCCCCTCTATCTATAGATATTTCACCTGTGTGGAATGTTGCAGATGGGATTTTTTGCTGAAGCAGGGCCTGTGCAGATTTTTGTTTCAAATCATGTGAGTTTGATCTCCATATTTTAATATTTAGACCAACATAATGTTGTTCATTCGCATACCTGCTTTATATTTTCTTAGTGTGGCATATTACAAGCTCATACCCAGCTCTATGTATGTTTGCACGAGTCAATTTGAAACATGGGAAATTAATATGATAATGAAATGTACTGGTAAAAAATTGCAATTCATTTTGAATGTTTTTCTATTGCAAAAAGCATGAATATCAGCTTCTTTTAGAAAGTTAAATTATTGATTCTTCAAAGTTGTTTTTGTTCAATCTTGATAAACGTCTCTACATTTTCTTTTTGTGTTTATTTTGCTTTGATTTTGGAAACCCCTTTGGTGATGCAAAATCCGAGGTTCATTACTATAAGAACCCTGATAATCCAACTAGTTATTCTGTTTTCTAATGTGTTAATTCCAATAAAAGAATGAAGGAGGAATCCAGAATTCAAAGGTGGGTAGTTTATCTGCCTAATAATAAATAGTTCTTAAGAGTTATGCTTAGGATCAAATTGTTCATGGTACTCATGTTAGACATTTTTAGAATTGAACTATATTGAGTTTGTCACCTTAAGTGAACTTCAGTGATGCCTAGATTATTTAAGAGCAGTATGTGTGTAGTCAGTAGTGGTGGTGGGAATCCTGACAGAGGATAAGGGTATGGTCTAACGGTCAATGAAGTGGATACAGGCCTTTGAGACCAGAGTTCAAATCCCTGTAGAGACCAAAAATCTGCAAGAAACACTGAGTGATTTCTTCTCATCTGCCTATGCTTTAGTGGGAAGAGTTACCCGATAACTCTACTAGTGGAAGATAGCAGGTACCTGATGAAATAGTCGGGGTGTGCATAAGCTGGCCTGGACGCCATAGTTATAAAGAAAGAAAGTGGGAAATGTGAGCCTCTAGTGGGGATAGTTATAGTCATAGAATACATTCATACTTCATACTGAGTTTACGAACCAACAAAGAAAAGAAAGTAGATCTTATGCAGTCAAGTGTTGCATGATACTATTGGATAGTAGATGACAAAATTGAGGATGCCAGCTTTCTAATTAATTTCAATCCAGTCTGTCTCTATTTTAGTATTTCTTTTTTTCCAGATAAGAAAATCAGTTTATTGGAACGATGGTGAAATCCATATGCCATATAAAAAGTAAACAATATGAACAACTACTATGCGAAAAGATTGTTTCACCCTTTTTATCTTTTTGCATTTACTTCTTGGATAACTTGCCCCTCTATCTTAGATATCACCCACCTCATGCTGAGCAGATTGATAGGATTAAATCTTTGTCACGTCCATATGTCCAGCCTTGGTTGTCAAGGGGCGTTTTAATCCTACATTGGTTTGAGGGTACAAGGCTATAGTCTCTTTTTATGATCTTGGACAATCTTGGCTTCATAAGCTAGGTTTAGCATTGAGTTAAGTCCAAGCTCTATTTTTTTTAAAGCCAGTAGTTCTTGCCACACGTCTACCTCCTAATCTTATAGGTCGTAAAATTTGGGTCCCAAAAGATTACTGTTCTTTGGCTTGTCGCTATTAATACAAGCAGGCATGCGAGAGACGGTCTGATGACGAACCGTTTTTTGGTAGAAGTTCGGGCACTGCACCAACTAGTCTAATTGTTCTAAAAGTCCTTGGTATTTCCTCAAATTAGGATGCTTAGTCATTACTGATACAGATAACCTTCTAGCCCTAAGGATTCCTTGTGAAATTTAGGTCCCAAAGATTAATGTCTTGCCCTCTTTCATTCTCGAAAGAAGATAAGATTAATGTCTTGCCCTCTAATTAGTTATAGTGGACAGGTTTTCAGGAAGACGATCTAATAAAAAAAATTCCAGTAGAAATTATGGCACTATTATTTTTGTAAATGCCGCCCGCTAGATTTGTTGTTTTAAAGTCTGATATTTCCTTAAAGTGATTAGTAACTAATGTTGCTCATCTATGTCCTAGTCTTCAAGGTTCCTTATGAATTCTGGCCCCAAAACGATAACCTCTCCTTGGTCCCTAGCTACTTATGCAGCCAGGCATGACAGACACTGTCTGATCAAGAGCCTCTTTTTAAGTTATGGCACCTTGGAATTATCTTGTAAATCCACCGACCAGATAAAATTTTAAAGCCAACCAGATTACTTGTACTGAACTCTTTGACTGTAAGCTCCTTTTATTAGAGATAATGCATAAGTGCCACTCAAAAATCAAATCTTGACGAAGCTCCCTTGTTCAAAGTTAAAATATTTCATGCTCTTGCTAAGAATATCTAAGCAATTAAAGAAAAGCATTGCTAATCCATCAGGCCTTTGCGTTCTGTGATTCCATGTTCCAAGCCATTGAGTTTCTCTCCAGTGCATCTGATCTCACTTTTTCTCTGACTTGAGGCTGTGAACAAAGAAAATAATTCACTAATATGCAAGTTACTCCACTGTTTTATAATGTGGTTGAACCTGATGAGGTCAGTTGAATCTGTTCACCGAACAAAAAATTGCAGAACTCTTTGGTTCCTAGACCAAAATATCCAAGTGAGAAGTTTAAGAACTCCCAGACTGTGCTACTATGCACACTATTTGATGCATGTAGAAGCTTATACAGGCCATTCTCTCACATCTGTTTGTGTTTGACCACCTTGGATTTCCAACAGTTGATACCAGATGACATGGAGTTCCAGTCAGGGGATGTGCCAAATTATACAACTTCAGATGGCTCGGTATGTAACGTTTATTTGTTTTGCTTACTTTACCTCGTCCTTTTGAATTGTTTTTAGCTTGTAGATGTAATTCAGTAGTTTGATTTGTTCGTCTTTTGCAGGTTAAGATTCAGAAGGAAAGTGAAGTTAGATTGAAGATTATTGGAACACGTGTTGATGCCACAGAAATTGTATGTCAACAGCTCTCCTTTTATTTTTGTGAAATATCCTAAAAACCTGTTGCCCTGAAATTTTGATAACAGTCTTACTCACTATGTACAAAGTTTGCCCACATTAGGTGACAAAAGCTGATTTCCCACTTTTGATTTCAACGAGTAGATATTGTTAGTCAGTGAATCCATGTTTTCTTTCTTTGGGATCAAATGGGGGTTTTTCTATTAAGGAACATTAAGTGGCTATGATAAAACTAATGTGACAGGAGAAGGACCTGAAGCGGGGAAGGGTGGAGAAGAGGGAATATCTTGGTGAATTTGAGATACGAGGGAATGTTACTTTTGTCTACTATTATGGTAGTCAGTCTCTTTCTTCCTTCTCCCTCCTCCTTTGGTGGAGGCTATGTTGCTCGGATCCTCTGAAACTGCCTCCGCATTGGTATCGGATCCTCAAAAAGTCAAGCCATATCCCACACTCGCCAATTAAGTCGAGTAGTAACTAGAAACCGTGAATATTTGATTATTTAAAAATTAAATAATCAAGTCATAGTTACATAATAATAATTAGTCATTTAACTTAATTATATAGAAATGGAGCTAATTGCATTGTTGCTTAAAAATAGAAGTTATCTTTTCAACAAAAAAAGCAGTGTCGATCGTCCCCAAATTCTAAGATTTATGTGATGATGAATTCGACTTCTAGGTCAGCACGTGTGTCGAATACCCTCACCCATATCCGAGCAACATAGGTTTGGGGTGGGTGGACAAAATTGGGACATAAAGTGGCAACACTTTGTGATTGGGAAATGACCAAAAGGGTGTATCAAGAAAGGGACTGCAACTTTTTTATCAAGGATATACAAGCACAGGCCCCGAAGATAGTTTCAAGCAAAAATAAGATCTCGAAGATTTTTTATTTACTTGCATCACATCGATTCTTTGTTATCTCTCTAACATGTTGGTTTCCCATGTACTATTTCAGTTCTGTATTGGTACGATAAAGGATGATTTCCTAGGTGTGATCAGTGATCCGGGCACAAATGCTTGATACGCGCGTATAAGTGCTTGACCTTTGTATAGATGCTGCTCGTGGACCTTTTTGAGGAGAAGTGATGTTTTCATGGTCGAACTATTGTAATAGAGGTTCATGTAATGTCCTATTGAGAAGCGAATCCTTCGCTAGCTACTGGCTAGAGTACATTGCCCAATGTTGATTTTGCATTCTTGGCCTGATTTATTGCTGCAACTAGATTCGTAGGTAAGGTTTTATCCTCTTTACTTGTACTTTTTCTTTTTGAGGTACTATTAATGAAAGTCCATATAGGGACTCTGCCTGGGTGGAGGTGTTCATCTCCAAATTTATGCTTTTATGTTGGAAACCTTAAAAGGTCATAACTCTGGTCATGTGGGTTAATGATATATTTCAACAGTGTTTCCCATATCTATTTGAGGTTCATTATCGTCTTTCTCCTATTATGACCTTTTTGAATTCATAGAACAAATGAGCTTAAGGTTTGTGAGGGTTCGAATCCCACCTTGTAATCCCTCTCCCATTACCCCTTTTCCTACCCCTATGTAATATATATATATATATATATATATATAAAAGAACCAGTGAGACATCAATTGGTAAGCAATATGCTACTTTTAGGGACTGCGGGTAGCGCTAATATACTCCCTCCATACAAATTTTATGTGGCACCATATTAGTCCGTTTAGAAAAGAATGACATAAAATTTAACTTTTCATTGACAGTAGAAATCTTATTGCATGCTTAAGACACACTCTAAAAGCTTTTGTTTTTCTCATGTAAAGCAAACATAATCTTTTGGGTTTGATTACCAAAATAGGTTTAAGTCAGGCGACTGGGTAAACCTTACCCCTATCTTGGGAGGTAGGGAGATTGTTTTCGATAGATACTTTATTCAGGAGAAAGCAAAAACAAAGCAGGTCAAAAAGGAAAATACAAAACAGTACGCTAAGCGAATGGCAATAGACGGTTGATAGTAAGAGAAATCAATGGATAAGAAATACTACGCTCACTAGTAAGGAAGGAAAGGCGAGACAGCGCTCTACTATCTATTAACCTTTTATCCTAATTTGTGGCCTCCACTATCTCCTATCTAAGGTCATGTCCTCGGTAAGCAGCAATTGCACTTGTCCTGTCTAATCACCTCTCCCCAGTATTTTTTCAGACTACTTCTACCTCTCCTAAAGCCATCCATAGCCAAGCTCTTACACCTTCGCACTGGGACATCTGTGCATTTTCTATTCACATGCCCGAACCATCTCAACCTCGCTTCCTCATCTTGTCCTCCACTGAGGTCACTCCCACTTTATCTCAGATATCTTCATTTCTAATTCTATCTCTCCTTATATGCCCACACATCCACCGCCACATCCTCATTTCTGCCATCTTCATTAGCTGAACATGAGAGTATTTGACTGGCCGACACTTCGCCCCATATAACATAATTCGTCTTAACCACTACTTTGCAGAACTTGCCAAGATAATCATTTATACTAAAGAGAAAAGTCATATGGTGTATGATTCGACGATTAATAAGGATATGCGTCGAAGAATTCTTCGGTTCACTAGTTGCCATGTTACACATTGGACCAATTTTTTCTTTGTTTTTTTTTTTTATCTTAGACGGAGTTTAAAAAATGTAAAAGTTCTCATAGATACGACTATAGAAGTTCCCTTTTATTCTTCATAAGGATAATATTAAACTACATAGCATAATTTATTTGAGGTGATTCCCTCAAATATACTTTATTTGAACATAAACCATAACAAGGAAAACATTATTTTGGTTTTTATATAAGGAGTGACCTAATAAGTCACCTTTTTTTTTCTTCATATATCAACCTCTTTTCTTCAAATCACCTTTGAACAGTCAACATCCTTTCTAATTTTGAAAGGAACGTGGGCACCACATTGCTTGTGGATACTAGCGGTACGGTTGACTTGTTCTTTGTTGTCGTTGCCCTAGCCATACTAGATTTAACCCCACTGCAACATTCTGTCGTTATACTTCCACCGAGCAACACGTAACCAAGGCACGATTTCATGTTAGCGTAAACCATGTTGCATGTGATCGTTGCTGCCTTAGCCAGTGGCGGTGCCACCACCATGCAAATGAGGAGGAAAGAAAGAAGTAATTTCTTGCTAATTGGCATTGTAGAGTCACTGTCCATTGTAGTGAAGGAGCTTTATGGCAAGAGAATGTATTTATATATAAGCTGAACTTTGAATATTTTCTTCATTGACTTTTCTTAAATTTTCTTGTTTTCTTTTCATTTGAACGTGCTATTTCTTTTAGGGAAAAAGACTCTGTATGGTCTCTCCAAATTTTAATGGCCCATGTTTGGGCTTAATGTCACGAATTGGGCTTTTGGTCCAAATTATTGCCAAACGCTAACCCAACAGTCCAACCACTACAAGAAATCAGATTTTTTTTTTTTTTTTTTTGTGGCAACTAAAGTCATTTTTTTGTGTAGATTGCCCTTCTTTTGGGGTGGTCTTTAAATTTTGCCTCTCGTATTTGTGGTCTTTAAATTTTACCCTTAATATTTGTGGTCTTTAAGTTTTGCCCTTCGCTTGAAAAGGTGGGCGAATACTTGAGGTTCCGGGTTCGAACCCCCACTCAGGCATAAAATAAAAAAATAATTTTGCAAGGCAAGGTTGGGGGGCGTGTATGCCGGATCCGGCATACATTCCTTAAGGAAAAACTAAAGTTATGCTGGATCCGGCATAACTAAAAGTCTGTCTCATAAGACCGAATTTTTTCTTAAGGCATAGTTTAGTTATGCCTGATGGGGCAGACTTTTAGTTAAGGCATAACAAAAAGTACGCCCCATAAGACAGAACTTTTCCTTAAGGCATAGACTTTGCCTTATAAGGCAAACTTTTAGTTATGACTTAAGGAAAAGTTTCGCCTTATGAGGCATACTTTTAGTTATGTCTTATGGGGCACGCTTTTAGTTAAGGCATAACTAAAAGTATGCCCCATAAGACGGAACTTTTTCTTAAGACATAACTAAAAGTATGCCCCATAAGACAGAACTTTTCCTTAAGGCATAGACTTTGCCTTATAAGGCAAACTTTTAGTTATGCCTTAAGGAAAAGTTCCGCCTTGTGAGATATACTTTTAGTTATGTCTTATGGGGCACGCTTTTAGTTAAGGCATAACTAAAAGTATGCCCCATAAGACGGAACTTTTCCTTACGGCATAACTAAAAGTTTTCCTTGAAAAGTAAATAAAATAAAATATATGCCTCAAGGTAAAGTCTGCCCCTCCGGCAGAGCGAAATTCAAACTCTGCCTTGTGATTTTTTTTAAAAACTTTTGACTGAGCGGGGGTTCAAACTCGGAACCCATGGGTTATATGCGAAGGGCAAAACTTAAAGGCCAGCAATTTGAGGGCCAAAATTTAAAGATCACCCCAAAAGAAGGGCAATTCTGTGAATTGCCCAACTAAAGTCGCGACAAAAGATCAAAAAGTTACTTGTAAAGGTCGCTGCATGTACTGCTGTTGCTAAAGGTTTTTTGTGATGACTACAGGGAGTTGCCACAAGAAGTATACATTTTTTGGCGACTAAATTTGCCACAAAAAGGAAACAAATATGCGACGAAAAAAATTCATATGGAGGTTTGAAAACATCCCAAAACATGTATAATATGTGTGTGTCCATTGTAGGGATTATTAGTTGAGTCATCAAAGAAATCTTGAATGTAGTGAAGGAGCTTTGGCAAGAGAATGTATTTATATATAAGCTGAACTTTGAGTACTTTCCTGGGCAATCCGCAAAATTGCCCTTCCTTTGGGATGGTCTTTAGTTTTTGCCCCTCAAAATGTTGGTCTTTAATTTTTGCCCTTAGAGTTGCAATCCTGAGCTTTGCGTAGAAATCATGAGATTCTGGGTTCGAATCCCCGCTCAGGCATAAATTAAAAAAAAAAATCGCAAAGCAAGGCTTGGGTCGCGTGTATGCCGGACCCGACATACACTTCTTAAGGAATAACTAAAGTTATGACGGACCCGACATAACTATATGTTCCGCCTTATAAGGCAAAGTTTATGCCTTAAGGAAAAGTTCCGCCTTAGGAGCATACTTTTAGTTATGCCTTAACTAAAAGTCTACCCCATAAGGCATAACTAAAAGTGTGCCCCATAAGGCGGAACTTTTCCTTAAGGCCTAACTAGCTAAAAGTTTGCCTTATAAGGAAAAGTCTATGTCTTAAGGAAAAGTTATGCCTTATGGGCAGACTTTTAGTTAAGGCTTAACTAAAAGTCTGCTCATAAGGCATAAGTATGCCGGGTCTGGCATAACTTTGGTTATTCCTTAACAAGTGTATGTCGGGTTTGGCATACACGTGACTTAAGCCTTGTCTTGCATTTTTTTTTAATTTATGCCTGAGCGGGGGTTCGAACCCGGAACCTCAGGTATAAGGCCATTTTTCAAGTGAAGGCCAAAACTTAAAGACCACAAATATGAGAGGCAACATTTAAAGACCACCCCAAAAGAAGGGCAATCTGCGCAATTTTTTTTATTTTCTTCATTGACTTTCTTTTTCATTTATACGTGTTATTTCTTTTAGGGAAAAGGACTCTGTATGGTCTCTCCAACTTTTAATGGCCCATGTTTGGGCTTAATGTCACGAATAGGCCTTTCAGTCCAAATTATTGCTAAGCGCAAACTCAGTAGTCTAATTACAATAAGAGATCAGATTTTTTTGTGGCGACTAAAGTCGCGAAAAAAGATCAAAAAGTTGCCTGATGTACTGCTGTTGCTAAAGGTCTTTTGTGATGACTCTAGGGAGTCGCCATAAGAAGTATACATTTTGTGGCGACTAAACTTGCCATAAAAAGGAAACAAATATGCGACGAAAAAAATTCATATGGAGCATTGAAAAACGTCCCAAAATATGTATAATATGTGTATAATTAATAAGTATACATTGATTATACATTTATTAAACACAAATTATACAACAATGGTACATTTTCTAAACATATATTGTAGGATACATATTCTATACAACAATGATACAATTTCTATACACATGATACATTTTCTATACAACAATGATGCATGTTTTATACATATACTGAAATTGGTTGAAAAAAGGCTACGAAATGAAATTATTTAAAAAAGCTAAAAGATGTCTTTTAAGCTTCCTAGGCCATCCGGTTGTCAATAATTTAGGCCAGCTGACTATTTGTAACCTTTTCCTTTCTTTTACAGTGGCTCAAATTAAATTTGTATGATAGTGTATCTTATAATTTAATGCAATACACTATCATCTCAGTTATTAAGTGTTTTTATTTTTAGGTCAAAATCTTAATTATTCAGATCTCGATCATTATGTGTGTTTGATCGTTGTTGCTGTTGTTATACTATCACTTAATGAGTCTGAATAGATTAGAATGATTAAGATATATAACAAACTTTTAATATCATTAAGATGTTAACAATTCAAAGATTTCTGTCATTTCACCACTATTCCATCCACTTTAACCGCTAACTTCCACCGCCGCCACCCATGATTATCAACTATCAGTCAGCACATACACAACCACCATCCTTAGCCACAACCATTGCTACTGCCAATTACCACAATCAACCATCGTCATCACCATCAACCTAGCCACAATTTAAGTCTCATTTATTTTTAGGGATAAGGCACTGTCATCCTCTTGAACTTTGGCCGAAATTGCTACGACACACCTTACCTTTTCAGTAGTCCTATTATCTCCCTAAACTTTAAAAAAAAAACGAAATAATTACCACCCTAAGCGCTGATGTGGCAAGGAGAATTCAAAATTGTAACTAATAGTGTAACCAGGAAGTTAAAATGAAAACGCAAACCACAAATTCAAAATTTTGTGGCCAAAAAATTATTTTGTAGCCACAGTATCACAGCACGTGGCTCAAATATGAAGATACCTACAAAAGAGAGACCTAAACCTAACCTCCATTCCTAATCATCAAACTAGTACTAATCAACCAATGAACTAGTGGGGATGAATCGGTTGGATAATTAACTACCCTACATCTAGGAGGACTCCTACATTCAAGTATAAATTATAGGTGTGTTTGGTACAGACAAAAATATTTTTTTATTTTGTCTTATTTGGTTGTACTAAATATTTTTTATGAAAAATGTTTTCCTTAAAATAGAAAAAGAATATTTCCATAAAAGTTTGAGAAAAACATTTTGTGGATTAATAAAAAACACACCAACTCATCCCCAACCCATCCCGTCTAGCCCATTCTTACCCCCACTCCCACCTACCCTAGCAGTTTTTTGCTTTGAATATATGCAAATGCTCTTAAAATGACATTTTTCAATTTGCGTATTAAACACAAAAAAAAATAAGTAAGAAAATCACTTATTTTTATTTTCCGTAATACCAAACACACTATGTAAATAAGAGAAACTTCTCTCCTTACAAGTGTAACTACTTTACAGTTTGTTTGAAATGGTACCTTGTAATTGAATTTGGTGTAATTATTAGGGTAATAATTACATACCTGAATAATTATACATATAATAATTATATATACTTGTTTTTTTGTCATAACTTAATTACAATATAATTCCATGTGTCATACTTAATTAGTTTTACTAGTATAATTACATAAGAATTATTTTTTAATTTGAAAATGAAGTTAACAACAAATATAAAATAAACATTCTTTAGATAGACAAGCAAATAAATATTGTTATGTGATAAATAGATGTGCATCTTTTTGCAGTCAATTTTATGTAGTTTATGTTATTCAGAAAAGGGTCAAAATTATTCTTATCGTTTTGTAAATGATCTAAAATTACCTTCGTCCATCTTTTGGTCCAAAAATATCCCACTATTATTTCTATTACTGAAATTACCCCTCGATTTAATGGTAGCAGATGAAGGCCCTACTTTTAATGCATTGGTAATGCATTTTTTTTTTTTTGCGTGGATTGCCCTTCAAACGCATTGGTCTTTATATTTTTCCCTTGCTTCTCATTTAACGAAAATTGGCCAAAGTACCCTTATTTATGACAAGGCATTGGTCTACGAAACCAGATTCTGGGTTCGATCCCCAATAGAGTTGGAAAAAAAAAATCGCAAGGCATTAGTTTAGAGAACTTTTGCCTTGTCTGACATAAGTTCTGTAGAAATGAAGTTATTCGGCATAAGTTGGGTGATAACTAATTCGCTCCGCAGAAGTTTAGAGAACTTTTCTGTAGGAACTACATCTTGTGATTTTAATTTTCATTGTAGGAACTACATCTTGTGATTCTAATTTTCATTGTCTCTCAGATTTACCCGATACATTGGCCGATAACTGCCCGATAATTGCTAACCCCATACCAAACCAACCGATATCTTTTAGGTTGGCTAGAGAATTAGTACATTTAAAAGTCAATAATTGATATAAGTCGAACCGTTAAGCGTAATTATCTGCCCGATAAGCAGCTCTACCTGTAACAGATGCCATCCTCATGTCGAAGAGTAATTCGGTTCAATAATTTTCATGTTACAATTTATTGAACTAATAATTTTTACTTTAGATGGGGTTTGAAAATTATAAAGGTTCTCATAGATGATAGATAGAATTATAGGGGTTCCCTTTTCTTTTCACAACATAATAAATTTGAGTTGATCCCGTCAGATAAATTATTAAAAACTTATAACACATAAACAAGAAAACACTTACTTTTTCATTTTTATATAACTAATATGCTTTATATATAACCACCAATTAAGTCATTTTTTTTCATATATCAATCTCCTTTCTTCAATTCACCTTTGAGCAGTCAACATCGCGACTAATCTTAAAAGGAACATTAACACTACATTTGTGAGGGATACCAGCCGCACGACTGACTTGATCATCGGTTGCAGCCGAGGCAAGCTTCTTGATGCACGAGCATGCCCCCTGGCGGTCCGGGGTGGTGGTACAGCTAGCAACAAGAGATTTAAGCCCGCTGCAACATTCTGTAGGACAAATCCCACCAAACAACACATAAGGAAGGCACGGTTTTAGGTCGTCATATACTGTGTCACATGTGATCGTGGCCCTAGCCAGTTGAGGTGCCAACACCATGAAAATGAGGAGGAAAGAAAGAAGCAATTTCTTGCTTAGCATTTTAGGGTTACTGGCCATTGCTTAAAATGAGGAGGAAAGAAAGAAGAAAAAAAGATATCTTGAGTGTATTGAAAAAGCTTTGGCAAAGACAATGTATTTATACACGCTGAATTAACTTTGAGTACTTTGTTACTCATTATTGTTTGGCTTAGCCTCAAGATTACAACAATAACTTAAGTAGATCAAGAATTAAATGAAGATTTTTTGTTGCATTCTTTCATTGAGTAATCGTCAATTTTCTTATTTTATTTTCGTTTATGTTATTTCTTGCACTGTTGGCTCAAATTAAAATTTATATAATACTGTATTACATTGCTTATTTTGACCAACAAATAATATGATGTAGGAAAATCGACTCTAGTGTTTTATCCGGGTTTATCCACGAAACTATCAATTACACTCTAATGTTTTTTTTTTTTTTTTAAAATAAAAATAAAATATCTTGTTTTAGATTTTTATCTATGCAATTGTGTTGGTCGAAATTAGACCATTAGGGAGGTACCGTAATTAAGAGAGTATTATCTTAATTAATTAGTAGCTTTAATTTCATTTGGAGTTTTACCAGAATTATTATGACGTACATCTGATCATCTAGGTCCCATTTTATTCATTTAGGTTGACTCGCACAGATTTAAATGCTTAAATTAATATACAGAGTCTTGCCTAAATATAACAATTAATTAACTTTAAAAGAATTTTGATAATGAGTTTAAATTTGCTTGTATCTATTGGTAGTCATTGTATTTGGTCATTGAAAAGTTCTCCTTTCTGGATGTTCCATTTTATTTGATTTTGTTCTTAGTCTAGATTAGAAGCACAATGATTAAAATATTGTCTAAATTAGGACATTGAACTAAACTAACTTCTCAAAAGTGTTTTTTAAATTAATTGGCCAAACACAAACTGTTTTTCGCTAAAATTACTTTTTTTTTTTTTAGAAGCACTTCTAAGAAAAACACTTTTCAAAATAAGCTAATTTTAGAAGCTTGGCCAAACAAGCTATGAGAGTCTTTCCTAATTTAGGATTTTCTACTTCATTTGATTTTATGATTCATTTAGAATTCATTGTTTAAAATTTGGAGCCTTGACTAAGAGCCCGTTTGGATTGGCTTATAAGCTGTTTTCAGTTTTTTTGAGTGTTTGGCTGACCAACTTGAAGCCATTTTGTGCTTAAAATAAGCCCAAAAAATAATTGGGCCTCTTTGGCTTAGCTTATCTAAAACAGCTTATAAGCCAAAAAAATAAGTTGACCTACCCCAACTTTTTTTTTTTTGGCTTATAAGCTGCTTTTTTTAAGCCCATCCAAACAGGCTCTAAGTTGAACTCTTGCCTTAATTAAGAGGTTTATTACTCATCCCGTTCCATTTTACTTGTTCAATTTGCATTTTCCATGCCCCTTAATAAAGCATTAATTAAATATTTATTATACTAAATTATCTTTATTTAATATGCTTTGAAAATCTAAAATTAAATACTAGTACTCCCGTAAGATTACAAGTAATTACTTAATGATAAGGGTAAAATTGAAAAAAAAAAATTAATTTTCTTAATTGTTAAAATGAATAAGTAAAAGGGTAATTTTGTTTTTAATATATTGAACAAGTAAAAGAGAACATAGTTATAATTGGAAAATTATAATTCATTTCTTTGGTCATCAAATGGTGATGCTGTTATCTACTATTATTTGAGATTTCCTCTTCGGCTGAATTAATAGAATAGTTTGCTTCAAGTCAAAGTTAAAAGGTGCTATAAATCCATTTAGTAGATTAACATTTATAGATTTCATTTAAAGTTTATTCTTATAACCTCTTAAAATGCAAAGTAGTTATTTTATTACTATAATTAATTTATTTTTTAATAGATTGACTTGATCACACATATTCCAGTCAAGGGAAAGTGATGAAATACTTAACGAGAAGCTATTCCAAAACAGCACATGGCTTGGCTTCAAAAAAATTGACTTGCATGTAATATTGAACTTGAATTGAGGTCTCGAATTTTTTGGGGGCCTATCGCCACTTCTTTAGTGGCTTGGGATAATTAATCCACGCAATTCAAAACAAAATAATGCACAAAAACAAGAGAGATTTTTACCCTATGTTTTTCGGCTCTTACCTGAATTGATCTGTACTGTAGAAAGATAAGTTGCTTCCCTATTTTTCTTTCTCAACCTAGTTGTTTCTTGATTGTTCGTTGATAAACTCGATTAATTGTGTTTGGAGCTCAAACTATGGTTAAAGTATGATTTGGTAAGACTTGGACAGTGAAAATCATATTGGGAAACTTATATAAATAGCTACCTTTTATAAACTCCTAACAATATATAGCTATATGTTTGCAATTTACAAACTGTAGCTACCTTTTATGTGATTTCAGATGTATTTTCATATTTTTAAATATAGCGAAATACATGTATCATAAAAACAGAATGGAGTAAATTCTTTAAATACACGAAGGAGTTTCAGCTGTATTTTCATGTTTTAAATACATCGAAATACATGTATCATAAAAACAGAGTGGAGTAAATCCTTTAAATACACGAAGGAGTTATATTTATATACTGATAATCTTTTTGTTTTGGCTGTATTTAAATGTATTCGAGTTCAGATCAGTAAAGTCGCCGCCTGATGTCACATCAGTTGAATGTGTTCGACTGTATTTGAATGTATTTACACTAAAAAAATGACGAAAATGAAGAATACAGCCAAATATGGTCATAACTCCGGCGAAAATAAAAAATACACTGTATTTAAAAAGGAAGAATACAATAACAGCAGTCGGATCACCGATAAAATACAGAAATAAAAGCGAATACAAAAAAATACACTCTATTCACAAAAATATAAGCGAAATACAAAATACCATTATATTTACACAAAAAAAAGATGAATACATTCAAATTCTTTAAAAAATACACTATATTCGGGTGTATTTGATTATTCAAATACACATTTTCTTCTTTGAAATACAAGCAAATATAAAAAAAAATACACTCTATAAAAATACAAGCGAAATATATAAATATCACTGTATTTACACCGAAAAAAGATGAATACATTCAAATCCTTTTAAAAGCTACGAATTTGACAATGAATTCATGAATTGAGCATCAAATTGGACTAAGAGTTGAAAGTTGACAACACAACAAACTTTTCAAGGCAAAGGTTGTCGACGGGGAAAGCAATATAAAGACTAATTAATGTCTTCTTTTCCCCTTCTCTAGGCACAAAAGAAAACGTAAAGGGGGTATAGAGAGGTATACAATAGAGATGCAGATGGGCAAAACCCCTAATTGAGACCTCTTCAATCATCCTTATTTTTTGTTTTTTTACACTTTTCTTACTTTTTCTTCAATTGATTCTAGGTTTGTACCCTTTTCTTGCTTCATCCACTATTTTTGGTGCTGACGGCGAAGTTGGTAGTGGAGATAGAGGAGGGAGGGAGGAGTAAGGGGAAACGAGATCTAGGGGTACCGCTGTTTTTGGTGCTGACGACGGCGTTGTGGTGGAGATGGAGGAGGGAAGGAGGGGTAAGGGGAAACGAGATCTGGGGTGGGAGAGGGAACAGAGAGGGAGAAAAAGAGGGGCGAGGGAGAAGATAGATTTGGTAGGTGAGAGAAAATCAATTTAAAAGAGGAACTTGTGAAATACATGACACTAGTTATGATGTGTAATTTAAGAAAATATTTTAGCTAGGAAAAATAAATAAAATAAAAGATAGTTATTATTCTTAAATAAGTCTTAGAGATAGCTATGACAAGTAAAATTTTCAACCATATTTGAAAGGTAACCCACTGTTATTGAACAAGCTTGAAGACGTAGATTTGAATTTTGAATCTAATTTTTGTGAGAAATTTAGTGTGATTGTTGTTATACACGTTTATACATTTTTATATACTTTTATACAAAGTACATTTTGATACACTACTATATACTTTTATAAAAAAAAGTAGATACATTGTTTATAGTGTATAGGTGTATAAATATTGTATAACAACGTATAAAGATGTATAAACATTATTGTAGAAAATATGCTTGCGATACAAGTATAAGCTGAAAGATATTGCTATGTGTGTGCAAATTGTTAGCTCATGACACTATTAATTGTTTGTCGATCCAGTTAGCTTGCCATGGGTGACGATCCTGTTAGAATTGACCAGTTAAATAGTGGTATAGGTTAACTTGTTTACTTGTATATTTTTGTATATGATGTTTATTTATTCAATTGTACACATTTGTGTTTTTAGGCTGATTTAGTTTAAGTCAGATTAGGGCCAATGAGTCTTTAGTTCCAAGTAGGTATAAATAGGAAGGCCCAATTTCATTTATCAACTTTTGTCATTTTATTTTCTGAGATCAATGAAAATGGTTTTGATTCTCTCTCAATTCTCAAACACTGACTTTCATTTCTTCCGTATTTCTTTGATTTTATGGTTGTTAACATGGTATCAGAGCGTATATTTTGTGAGATATAAGTGTAGTTTTTAGATCGGTGTTGTTCTCAACCAGTTTTTTCATTTTTTTTTTTTTTGCGATTTTCTCCCTTTCTAGAGTTTCCTTGGATCATGTTGTTGATTTTCACATTTTCTTGGCGTTGTTCGACTTACAATCAAGTGTTGCAATGAGAATTGGTGTTCGCATTTAACAATTTGCTCAATTGAGGCTAGGGTTTGCTTGTTCGTGCTCGATTTTGAGGCTCGAAGTGCTCGAAGGCATTGTTGTGTTCTGGGAACTTCAATCATTTGGTAATTTCGTTCCATTTCCTCTGCTTTCACTGATTTCCTGTTGATTGCTGGACTATTCCTATATTTTCGTGAAATTCGTGGTTGATTTTTTACTTGATCGTTTTTGTGCAATAACAACAGGTCCTAAATCTGCTATGCCTAATTCAACCACAAGTGAATCTACTTTGCCTGATTCGAATATGCATGTGTCTCATACTGCATTTCAACTTGACGATTACACATATCTTTGTCATTCCCTATATATGCATCCATCTGATACTTTGGGGCCCTCTCTAGTTCCTGTGCCTTTCGATTGCACTGGTTATGGTAGTTGGAGGAGACACATACTTATAGCCTTGTCTATTCAAAATAAGCTGGATTTCATTAAGGGCATATGTGATAGACCCCCTGAAACTTCACCATTGGCAAGACAGTGACAAAGATGCAATGATGTGGTGGTATCTTGGTTAGCCAATTCCCTTAGCAAAGATATTACTCGTAGTATAGAGTATTTTGAGTTAGCCAAGGATATCTAGGGTGAACTAGAAGAGAAGGATGGCATGGCAGATAGTGCTAGGATTTTTGAACTCAAAAAGAGCTAGCTCACATCTCTCAAGGGCCCTTAGACATTGCATATTACTTTAACAAAATTAAAAAACTTTGGGATGAAATTAGTTCCCTTTCTATAACTCATTGCAAGTGTGAGGGTGACAAGAAGTGTGAGGATGAACAAAAGGTGTATCAATTCTTAATGGGCCTTAATGATACTTATCTCTAAGTTAGAAGTAATATCTTAATGATGAAGCCTCTTCCCACTGTTAGCACTGTCTATAGCATTCCCCTGGCTAATGAGAAGTAGAGACAAATATCTTGTACTTCTCAATTCTCTTCTAGATCTATTTCTTTCAATGTTGGGGCTTCCACTTCAAATAATGCACCTCCTAGTACTTCTAGGCAGAATTACTCGTCCAGAGTTGCTTTTGATGCTTAGAAATCCTCCCTTATCTGTAAGTACTGCAAAAAGCCTAGACATAGCATTGACAAGTGTTACAGGCTTCATGGGTTTCCTCCTAACTCCAAGTTTTCCAAGGATCCTGGTTCAACTCCAAGGAAATTTGCTGCTCATGTTGCGCTTGATTCTACTTCTGCTCGGTTTTCTGCTGATGTTCCTGGTGTTGCTAGTCAGTATGTTCCTCTTCCTGGTCTCACCAAGGATCAACATTCTCAACTAATGATGTTGTTACAACAAACAAACATTTCTGCCTCTTCATCTACTACTAGTCTCATGGCCTCTGCTCACTTTGCTGGTAAGATGTTTAATAATACGCTTGGGCTCAGAACTTGTATGCTTACTAGAATAGCTAATACCATTGGAATCATAGACTCTGGGGTTTCTGACCACATGACCTCTAACATATCTTTACTTTTCAATTTACAAACCTTCCTATCCCGTACCTTGCCACACTTCCCACCGGATATAAAGTCAGGGTCACTAATATTGGTTCTTATACTTTATTCTCTGATCTGATACTGCACAATGTACCTTACATTCCTAGTTTTCAACACAATCTCATTTTTGTCTCTAAGCTTGTTGCTAAAGATATGTCAGAGGTTTCATCAACACTGTTTGTACTCTACAGGACCCTTCTTTGAAGAAGCCAGTGGTTCTTGGTAGAGCAGACAATTGGCTATACAAGCTTTGTCAATACCCTGATGTTTTGCATTATGCTTCTTCTTCTAATTGTAATGCTTCTATTACTTTTCCACCTATTCCTCCTGTTTTTCCTTCACCTGATGTTTTTATTCCTGTAATTTCATCTGATGCTTCTATTATTGTACCTACATCTGTACATACTCCTACTTGTTTGAATAAGAATGATGTTGCTTGGCACTACAAACTTGGACATATGCTTTTTTCAAAGATTGAAACCCCTTCCTCACCTTAGCACCTATTTATCTTCAAAGCAGTTGTTAGATTGTCCTATTTGTCCACTAACTAAGAAATCTAGGCTGCCATTTCATGAGAGTTCCATTAAGAGCACTGCCCCTTTCCAACTTATTCACATTGACACTTGGGGTCCATACCATACTTCTACTTATGATGGATCCAAGTTCTTTCTCACAATTATTGATGAGTTCACTAGGGAAACCTGGACACATTTGTTAGATGCTAAGAGAAATTCTTTCTCTCTTCTCTAAGCTTTTGTTTCCATGGTTGATACCTAATTCCATGCCAAAGTCCAAACTGTAAGAAGTGATAATGCATTAGAACTAGGATCAAGTCTATCTAGTTCTAATTTTTTTTTTTCTGATCATAGCATTACCTCTCAGACTTCTTGTCCACAAATTCCACAACAAAATGGAGTTGTGTAAAGGAAGTACAGACACTTTCTTGATACTGCCAGGGCCCTGCTTTCCAGTTTAATCTCCCAGTTAGGTTTTAGGGTGATTGCATTCTGACTGCTACTTACTTAGTGAATAGATTTCCCTCTCCTTTACTTCACAATAAAAATCCTTATGAACTTCTGTATTCCACTCCACCTACCTATGCTCATTTAAAATCTTTTGATTGCTTGTGCTATTCTACTATTCCTAAGGTTCATAGAGACAAGTTCCAACTCAAAGCCTCCTTTGTGTGTTTGTTGGTTACCTTTTTGCCAAAAAAGGGGTTCAAGTTGTATAATATGGATACTCAATCTTGTTTCATTTCCAGGGATGTTGTCTTTCATGAGCATATATTCCCATTCCCGACTTCCTCTACTAGTTCCCACTTACCTTGTCCTTTCCCTTTCTCATCTTGTTTTGATAACCCTCTCTTTGTCCGAGTTCACCTCTATCCTCTTTTCCTATTCCTCCCACTGTTGTTCCTCATTCTCATGTACCCTCTTCTTATTATTCTCCTCCTCCTTCTCCACATGTTGCTTCACCTGCAGATTCTCTTGCTACCTCTCCACCTGCTCCTCCTTCCACCAATGTCAGAACTTCTTCTAGACTCCACAAACAACCTGCTTACCTCCAAGACTTCATTTGCAACACCTCCACTGCCCTTCCTAGCTCCAATTTTGATCCTTCTAGTCTTTGTCAGCAATATATGTTTGAACCATGCTCTTATTCCCAAGCAGCACTTATCCCTGAGTGGCAAGATGTCATGAGAAAAGAATTTGAGGCTTTAGAGGCCAAAGACACTTAGGATATTGTTGAATTGCCTAGTGGTAAGAAGCATATAGGTTGTAAATGGGTTTATAAAGTCAAGTATAAGGTTGATGGTTCAATTGAAAGATATAAGGCTAGATTGGTGGTTAGGGGTGACACTCAAGTTGAGGGCATAGATTTCATGAAACTCACCTATTGTAAAACTGTCCACTATTAAAACTCTCATTGTTGTTTCCATTAAACAACAGTGGCCTTTTTACCAATTAGATGTGAATAATATTTTTTTTTGCATGACTTGGATGAGGTATTTATGAAATTGCCTCCTGGCTTGTATGTTTCTTCTACTCCTTTGGTTTGCAAGTTGCAGAAATCTCTTCATAGATTGAGACAAACATCCAGACAGTGGTATGCTAAACTCTTCCAAGCCTTGCAAACTAGGGGCTACACACATTCTTTCAATGATTACTTTTTGTTCAATCCTCAGTCATCCTAGCTGTCAATGTAGATGATATAGTCCTTACTGGGAGTGATTCTGCTGAGATTTCTGCTCTAAAACAGTTTCTTCATGAGCAGTTTAAAATCAAGGAATTGGGGTTGCTTAACTATTTCCTTGGTATTGAAGTTTTGTATACTCCTACTGGTGTTCTTCTGCATCAAAGAAAATTTGTTCATGATATGCTCAAACAATTCCATAGTGATGTTTATTCTCCTGTCCTTTGTCCACTTGAGTTGCATATCAAACTTCAGGTTGGTGTTGGTGATTCACTGCCTACGCGTGAATTATACAAAAGTCTAATTAGGAAGCTTAATTTTTTGGCTCACACTAGGCCTGACCTGTCATTTGCTGTGTAACACTTAAGTCAATTTATGCAACAACCTTGTGCTCCTCATATGAAAGCTGCTTTGCACTTATTAAGGTACTTGAAGGACACTTCTGATTATGGTCTTTTTCTCAACAACTCTCCTGATATGTCCCTGGGGGTGTTTTGTGACAGCGATTGGGCTTCTTGCCTTGACAGTAGAAAGTTTGTAACTAGTTTTTGTGTCCTTCTTGGTGGTAGCTTGGTTGGTTGGAAGTCCAAGAAGCAGCCCGTGGTTTCTCTTTCTTCAGCTGAAGTTGAATACATGTCCTTAAGTAAAGTTGTGGCTGAAATTGTTTGGCTTACCAGACTTCTTGGTGATTTTGGTTTTCCAGTGTCCACCTCTATTCCATTTTTTTTTGTGACAATCAAGCTGTCATTCACATTGCCAAGAATCTGGTGTTTCATGAGCGTACTAAGCACATCGAGTTGGATTGCCATTTTGTTTATGGGAAGCTTACTGATGGTTTGGTCACTTTGCATCATACTTCAACTGCTACCTAGCTTGCTGATGTTCTCGCCAAGAGTTTGCCTAGTGCTGCTCAGTATTTCCATCTTGGCAAGTTAGGGGTTCTTTCACCCTCCAACTTGAGGGGGTGTTAGAATTGACAAGTTAGATAGTGGTATAGGTTAACTTGTTTACTTGTATATTTTTGTATATAATGTATATTTCTTCAATTGTACACAATGTGTTTTTGGGCTGATTCAGTTTAAGACAGATTAGGTCCAATTAGTCTTTAGTTTCGGGTAGGTATAAATAGGAGGGCCCGATTTCATTTATCAACTTTTGTTATTTTATTTTCTGAGATCAATGAAAAAGGTTTTGATTCTTTCTCTCAATTCTCAAACACCAACTTTCATTTCTTCCGCATTTCTTCTATTTTATGGTTGTTAATTGCACATCCCCCATAATCCTCATTGTGTTGCTTTTATATGTAGTGACAAAAATGGAGATAATGAAATCTCAATCTAGTAGAATACATTGATGACTCTTTAAATACATCAAAAGCTTTTATTTAAACATCTTGTCGAAAGGACTACCTTATTGAACATATGATTTATGCTCGAGCTATGCCTTAGAATGATGTAATGTTATGATTAATTATTTTGACGAGTTGGAAAAGCAAAATTTGTTAACGTATGCAATGTCTTTTGTCCGCTCAGATTTTTAATCAAGATGTGGCCGACACCCGATTTCCTAACTTGATTGGACGAACCAGCTTGACTGTTCTAACATATAGTATTATGTCACATACTCTACGTACTTGTAAAAGGGACAACTTAATCTTTTATTCTTCAAGCTTTATTCAAACGACTACTAAATAATCAAAATCAACAATCTTTAAATAACTAAAGAAATACTGAGAAAATGCCAAGTAATGTGATTGATCATAACCCAACTTATGATATGTTTATAAATTTTACTAGAATACTAAGTGAATTTCACAGGACAACGGGTTCCTTGGTTACTTCCAAATTAATTAAATGAAAAAAGTGAATACTATCGTCCTAATGAAAAAGAGGAAAACTCCACATTTAGGAGGGCAGCTCACCAAGTAATACTGAAATAAGGGGCAACCTAGCCTGTAGCCTGTGCTGCTATGAAACCTACGCCTGTACTGGAATAGGTCAGGTCACCAAATTAAAAAGTCAGTACACCACTAGCGGTCCTCAATGAGTATCAATATTCCCCTCATTAAAGTTGGAACGAAACTTTAAATGGGATGTTTTAAAAAATAGGGCATTTTACATAAATAGCAAATATTTGGGGGTTAAATAAGCTCCATAGCTACTGTTTCAATATTTACGTTCTGTAGCAAATCAACTTAGCTCCCACATGTGTATTCAATTTTTTTTTTTTAGCTGTATTCATGAATACAATATTTTTTTTTCCAACTGTATTCATAAAATAACTATCTGTATTCATAAATTGACTTGTTGTATTCATGAATACAACGAGTAAAAATTGAATACATATACACCAATAATTGTTGTATTCGTTTTTTTCCGCTGTATACAATTTTTTTCTGCTATATTCGTGAAACTCAACTGTATTCATTTGTAGCTATTTTTTCACTGTATTCATGAAATAATTATCTATATTCATAAACGAGCTCGCTATATTGATGAATACAACGAGTAAAAACTGAATACATAAAAACATAGATACACAAAAAATTAATAAATACACTATAAAAAAATGAATACAATCTAAATGAATGACACAAAATGAATCTTATGAAATCATTGTTACAACCTAAATGAACTGAGGTTACGTGCAGATCTGATTTCAATTTGCAGATCTAACATTGCAGATCTAACATTGCAGCAAAAACTAGGGATCTTGTTTGTTAACATTGCAGCAAAGTATTTCCGTGCAGATCTGATTTCAATTTTTTTTTGTGGTTCGCCGGAGATGGCGTATCTGGCGAGGTTGGCTGTGATGGTTTTTTTTCTCCGTCTCCGGCATCGGAAAAATTTCCGCCGGAGAAAGAAAGGGAAAAGGGGAAGGGGCTGACAGTGACGGTGGTGAAGGGGCACGTCATTTTGCCGGAGCTCCGGCGATCGGTGGTGGCCGGCGGCGGAGCAGTGGGGAGAAGAGGTGGAGAGAGATGGGAAGGTTGGGTTGGAAGTGAATAGTTTGATGGGTATTCTATTTTGTGTGTATATATATATATATATATATATATATAGTTACTAAATGTCATTAATATACAAATGTTTGCTATGAGAAGTAATTAAGTTAAACTATAGCTACTAAATGTCAATACCCACTGTATGTTTGTTATGTCACGTAATTACTCCTAAAAAATATACATATTATGAGAATATTTTCAAAAATAGACATAAAGCGTATTTTTTACTTTAGAGAAAGCATTATCTAATAACATAAAGGTGAAAGAAAATAATTCATAAAACTCATCATATAAAATAATATCGCGGTTTATAAGCAAACACTCACTAAATATTTCATAATTAAGTACATTTTTTCCTTTCTTTATCTTTATAGTTCCAGTCCACTGTAACTTTTTCTACACATACCTGTGCCGATTAGTAACCTTTTGTATGGTTATTCATAACCCGGCTATAACTACGAAACTCTTGTGCCTTGTTATGAAAATTTAGCAACCCTTTATATAGTTGCTCGTAACCCGATCATAGCTACCATTTGATGAAGGTTTAAATTAAATTTTCAAGCTTGGGATAGAACATAATTATGGCTTAACGCACCAAAACAATACACTCATCACTTCAGAACTTGAAGATCATATTTTTATACATTCCAAAGCAAGCATTAAAAAAAGGTTTAAACTTACATAATCATCAACAAGCAAGAACATGGAAACTTTGCTTTTAGAGATTTAAAAACATTTCTTTCGTAAGTTAATAGAAGGTAAAGCTTAGCTCAAAATGATCTTAGATAATGTGATGGGTTCACTCTAATTAGACTCAAATCAATATTTAATTACAATTAAATACTTTGTAGGCATGCCTTTACAACACCAAAAACTCTAAAGTATCCCAACTCATTCTTCAACTTAAATTAGTGGCTTCTTCTTGATACTTTACTATACATTACAAGGTCTATAATAACATTTGAAGCAATCATGCAAATAAACGCCGAAAGTTATTAATCGTGCTTAATTATTACTCCATCTGTTCACTTTTACTTGTCCACTATACTAAAAATAAATTTTCACTTTTATTTGTCTGCTTTCGTATGTCAAGAGAAAAACTATTTTTCCCATGTTTAACCCTTAATATTAACTACTCATTCTCGAAATCATTTCCCAAGTCCATTAAGACTATACATCAATTCATCGCATTGTGATAAAATATGCACTTTATTTATTACTTTTAAAGGAAACGCAAAATCTATTGTGAACAAATAAAAGTGAATAGAGTTATGAGTAGTATATATATATGAGAGTTTATGATTTTCCCTTTCTATGTTTATCGATGGTCAATGGTGTTTAGATTTTGGGTTGGAGGATTTGGATTTAAGATATATAACTATAGTGTAAGTACTCTTTACACTGCAATATAACCTATTATAATATCTTAATTATATTTTTATCAAGCCACAAGTTAATGTTAGACGGTTTGTAAATATAAGCAGTCTTGAATTGAATAGACACATCTTCGTAAAACGACATGACTATTATGAAAAGTCATCTCTCAAATTCTATAAATTTAAGGACATTCTTGAAATAACATATAGAAAAATCTGCAGGTATAACAGGGACTTTGTTGTATCCTAAAGGGAATTGCTTGTATTTTCCCCAATATATATACGAGCAATATCTCTTTAAGATTGTTAGAAAAATAGGTAAATATAATTGAAGAAGATAATATTGGAATCAAAGCTCTAAAAAGGGAGACTCGTGCTTTAGCAACATAAAGTAACTTGTTATTACCCGTTGAACTTATTTTGTTAGAGCATATACTAACTTGAAGTTGGGTTCCCATTACTTGTGTTTCATTTAAGGGTTTTAGCCTTATTCCCACACAATTTATTTGTACGCCATTTCGTCTAATTAATAAATCTTGCAAGATCAACATAAATTATTTTCATGACAAATTGAAAAGATATCTTTATATAGGCGCAGACACACATGCCTAACTTTTCATTTCATATTCAATTATTAGCTACTCTTTTCGTAGCTTCATTACATATATAAATAGCTTAGAGTGGTTGCATCAGTTGTGGCTCAACTCTTTAAAGATACCGATAACTTTGTCAAAACTTTAAAGTATTTACACTAATGGAAAGTTCAAATTTATTATGAGATACACTCAGGTATGCATAATATTGTATGAACTATTACAAAGTAGTGGGGGGTTGTTAAATATTTTGTAAATTGTTAGAGGTCTTGAATTGAATAAGCACATCTATTCGTGAAAGGACATGACTATTCTGAAAGTCATCTCTCAAATTCTATAAATTTAAGGACATTCTTGAAGTAGCATATAGAAAAATCCGCAAGTACGTATAACACGGGCATTATTGTATCCTGAAGGAAATTACTTGTATTTTCCCCAATATGTATATGGGCAATATCTCTTTAAGGAAAGTCAACTCTTCATGCCTCAAAGCCATTATCTTCTTCAATTATGTTTACCTATTTTTCTAATAATTAATGTCCATTATAAATGGGTACTTGTAAGCGACTTGATTGTGTAAACATTTTTAATAGTCTTTATATAGAACTTAAAATATTATCAAGTGGCTGATCTCTTTTATATGGGCCGATAGCTAAAACAAAGTCATCGCTTTTCTTTGAATAAGAAAAGGATAGCATAACATTAGCTTCAATATGATTGAACAAGCTCAACCTTAAAAAAAAAGATGGTAAGCCGAATAATTTTTGTACGCTTCAACTTGGCCACTCAAAATACAAATAGGTCTACATCCAAATTTATAATAGGGCAATATCTCCTTTGTCATCATTTTCACTTGATCATTAAACAATAAATTCCTTATTGTCTTGAAACGTTGATTCAATACTATGTTACTTATTAACAATTGAGAGATCTCATTCTCTATAGAGAATAGAAGAACTCATCAATTGATATGGGGATCAAGAAGTGCTGTTTTTGCATGATGATTTGGAAGAGCAAAAAGACTAAGCAAGAAAGCTATGAGTCATCACCAAAAGAAAGAGCTTCACGATATTCAAAACCAAGCCAGAAAAGTAGAGGTTTTAACACCATGATAGCTGATGGCCAAACTGATCACATCAGCCATGGTGAAGCTAATGATCATGGTAGCAACGACATAGGACCAGTCGGAGCTGCAATCATTGCCACCACTCATATACAGAGCATGGATGAGGGTGGAGGCGAATAAGGAGACCAGAGTTGTTGCAGTGACGAATTCAGAATTCAGATGATACTATTTTTAAGTTGAGAGAGTGAGTTCTAAATCATATACTTGACTCTATTTGTTCTTACATGCATATAAATTTGACTCTGAAGCACTGAATTCTGTAGAACATGCGAACTCACTATTTGTTGGATTCGCAACTAGAAGGGTTGAGGATATTTATTTATTTAGTTAGTTTTTTGGTTTCCACCCGGCGTTCGGTATACGTATTGGGCCTCGTTTAGATATGAATTTGCGCCAGAAAATCCCACATTGGGGGTAAAGCGTTACCTAACAAAGACGAGTTTGTACCCAGGAAGACTCGAACCCGAGATCTCTGATTAAGGATGAAAAAATACTTATCCCTCCACACAACCTTTGTTGGTACACGATAAAGGTTAATGGAGTAACATAGCCTTTTTTTTTTTTTTTTTTTTTTTTTTTGTGCTGTTTGACATTGTGAGATTTTTATGTTTTTGGTGTGAAATAATTTTAGGGTTCTCATCTTGTTTGATGTTTTCTTAGTTAGACACAAATTGTGGCTTTGTCGCTGTGCAATTTGATTAAAAAGAAAACACTTATTTCCATCTTCATTCACTTGCACGTAAAGGAGTACACTTGTATGACAGGTAACCCACAAAGGACAGATCATTATTTGGTCCCCACGGCCTACAAGTTGTATAAGAAAGGACCAAGTATTCAAGTTCTTTAGAAAAATGGAAGATAAAATATAAAAGGTTTTCATTTTTTTTTTTTTTAAACCAACCAGAAAGTGTTGCCACAATAACACAGGAAATTAACGAGGAGGGATAGGTAGGTATTTAAGAGCGTAACAATGATACCAATGAGTCCGCCAGACCAATAGAATAATGTATACACCTAATGAACATGCATTCATCCAATGGAAGAACATAAAAAGGTAAGAGTGGCCAGACTTATTGATCATTATCAGCCTGCCCAACCTAAAATAATAATCTTGAACCTAACAACAAGAAATCAACCAAGTCTATAGGGTACTATTATTCATGTTTTTTTTTATTTATTTGAATCCAGATTCACCTCAGGATAGTACACCTGATGGTGTTGGGGGCATTGATCCCTACCCTGTATATTAGAATCTAATATGTGAAAACATGGAGGAGACATAGCACCTTATCTCCTCTAAAGTCTTGTAATATTATTGAAGTGATTCGTACATGATAAATAGTGTAAATATGTAGTAAAAGAATATTTTGTAAATCTTCTATTTTAGGTTAGTATAGTTTGTATCCTAATAGGACATTGTAACTATGGTATATTTACCAACTCAATCAATGAGAATGATCACGGAATTAATCTCTTTCATGGTATCAGATACTAGGGTTTCTTTTCCTTCTCTTCCGCTGCCCTAATTCTCCGACGTCCTCTACCCACTTTTCCGACGTCTTCTTCTTCTTCTTCTTCTTCTTCTTCTTCTTCTTCTTCTTCGATTTCCGTCCATTTTTCTTGCCTTCCATCAATGGCAGACACCAAGTTCCATCCTGCTTTGGCTATCTCCACCATCAAGAATCACATCCCAATCATTCTTGAGATGGAAACGGATCATTATTCGGCTTGGGCCGAATTATTCAAACTTCATGCCCGGTCTCACCGTGTCCTTTCCCACTGCCAACCGGAAAGGAGAAGGCTCCTACCACCGACGACGAAAAGGAGTTGTGGTCCACTTTGGATGCCACGGTACTTCAATGGGTATATGCAACCATCTCCACGGACTTATTGCATACAATCATCGAAGAAGACCTATCGGCAAAGGAGGCCTGGGATCGCCTCCGTAATCTTTTTCAAGACAACAAAAACTCCCGTGCCGTTGCTTTGGAACATGATTTCTCTCATGTCAAGATGCGGGATTTTCCAAACACTTCGGCGTATTACCAACGTCTCAAGACCTTGGCCGATCAACTTAAGAGTGTGGGGGCTCCGGTGATCGACAACCGCCTCGTTCTCCAACTGGTGGCTGGACTCCCAGAGGCATACAAGAATTTGGGTACCTACATCCGCCAAAGTAATCCTCTTCCACCATTCTCCGAAGCTCGGTCAAGTTTGTGCATTGAGGAAAAGGCGTTGGCTGAAATGCACGATGACTCGCCTGCAGCTATGGTGGCTAATTCCAAACGTGATTTTGATGACTCTTCTCATCTGGAAAATTCTGGTCGTTCTCACCATCATCGGGGCAAAAATAACAACAAAAACCGCGGCTCTAGCGGCGGGAATAATAATGGCGGTGGCCGTGGTTCGGGCGGCGGCAGTGGCAGCCGACGCCGTGGAGGACGCCCCTCAGGTGACCAGCAACAGTGGCAACAACCCTCCTCACCGTGGCAGTGGGGTTGGATGCCTCAGTGGGCTACCCCTTGCCCGTATCCTACCACGCAGTGGGCTCGGCCACAGCAGCAGTGGCAGCCGCCATCTTCTTCGTCTGGCCCGAGGTCGCTGGCCCAACCTGGCATTTTGGACTCGCGACCACAGCAGCAGGCATATGTAGCCGCGGGCCTCCCGACGCAATGGACTCCGACGGATATTGAATCGGCCATGCACACGATGACGTTGAACCAACCTGATTCGAATTGGTATATGGATACCGGCGCCACGTCCTATATGACATCCACAAAAAGTACTCTCTCATCTTATTTTAATTTGAGCAATCGTAATACTGGCATTGTTGTTGGTAATGGTAATTCAATTCCAATTCGAGGTTGTGGTCATGCTAAATTGCCTCCCCCGAACCCTCCTTTATTGTTAAAAAATGTCCTTCATGCGCCAAAACTCATAAATAATTTGATATCGGTTCGTAAATTTACTACTGATAACTATGTGAGTGTTGAATTTGATCCTTATGGGTTTTCTGTGAAGGATTTCCGGACGGGGATGACTCTCATGAGATGTAATAGTAGGGGTGCTCTCTATCCATTGTCCACCTTCAAATTTTCCACCAATTCACCGTCGACTTTTGCTGCCTTGTCTTCTACCCGTTGGCATGATCGTTTGGGCCACCCGAGAGCTTCTATTTTGGATTTTCTTAGGCGTAATAAAAGCATTGAATGTAATAGTTCTAGTTCATCTAGTATTTGTCATTCTTGCGTTCTTGGTAAACATGTTAAGTTGCCATTTGCTAGTTCTATTTCGGAAACTTTGTTTCCATTTGACATTATTCATAGTGATTTATGGACTTCTCCAATTTTGAGTTCTATGGGCCATCGTTATTATGTTCTGTTTTTGGATGATTTTACCAACTATTTGTGGACTTTCCCTTTGGCTAGAAAATCTGATGTTTACTCAAAATTCATGGATTTTAAGACCCATATTCTTACTCAATTTGAACGTCCTATCAAGAATGTCCAATGTGATAATGGGAGGGAATATACTAATAGCCAATTCGGAAAGTTTTGTGCGTCCAATGGAATGTCTTTCCGTCTTTCGTGTCCTCATACATCCTCTCAAAATGGGAAAGCAGAAAGAAAAATTCGTTCACTAAATAATGTCATCCGGACTCTTCTTGCTCATGCTTCCATTCCTCCGTCTTTTTGGCATCATGCATTGCAAATGGCGACGTATCTCCTTAATATTTTACCAAGTAAGCTATTGGGTCACAAATCACCTTTAGAGGTCCTTTACCAACGGAAACCATCTTATTCTCATCTCCGAGTCTTTGGGTGTTTATGTTATCCCCTTTTTCCGTCTACTACTATTCACAAGTTGCACCCTCGGTCAACTCCATGTGTTTTTTTGGGATATCCACCAAACCATCGTGGCTACAAATGTTTTGATTTATCTTCAAATAAAATCATTATCTATCGTCACGTTTTATTTGATGAGACTCAATTTTCGTTTTCCAAATTCCACACTCCGGCTCCCACCACTTATGACTTCTTTGATGATGGCCTCTCTCCTTACTTGATCCATCATATAGCCGCCAGCCCTCCATCGCTGCCCTGTCCCACTCCGTCACTGCCCGCGACACAGCACCACGCCGTCCTCTCCCAACCTGGGCAGCAACCTTCATCGTCCTCTACGCAGGACCAGTCCGCCCCTCTCCCTCACCAGCTTGCCACCAGCCCGCCAAATTCGACCATTCCTACACCTGTCCAGCCTAATACCCGCACTCATAATACCCGCACTCACATGGTCACTCGTAGTCAGCGCGGGATTTTCAAACCCAAGCACCCATTTAATCTACATGCGACGGTTACCAAGTCCCCCATACCTCGTAAACCGTTAGATGCACTACGTGACCCGAATTGGAAATTGGCCATGGAAGATGAATATGATGCTCTTATTAAAAATAAGACTTGGGATTTGGTACCCCGTCCACCTAATGTGAATGTTATTCGGTCTATGTGGATTTTCACTCATAAAGAAAAGTCTAATGGTGATTTTGAGAGGCATAAAGCCCGTCTTGTAGGTGATGGCAAAACACAGCAGGTTGGCATTGATTGTGGTGAGACTTTCAGTCCGGTCGTTAAGCCAACAACGATCCGCATTGCCTATCTAAGCATTGGCCCATTCATCAGTTGGATGTCAAAAATGCATTTGTTCATGGCGAGCTCAAGGAGACGGTTTATATGCATCACCCTATGGGTTTTAGAGACCCATCTCGTCCCGATTATGTGTGTTTGTTGCGCAAGTCCTTATATGGGCTTAAACAGGCACCGAGAGCTTGGTATAAAAGATTTGCTGACTTTGTTTCTTCCATTGGTTTTGCTAATAGCAGGTCTGACCACTCCTTGTTCATCTATCGCAAAGGCCACCACTTGGCTTACATTTTACTATATGTGGATGATATTATTCTTACTACTTCGTCAGATGCTCTCCGCTGTTCTATTATGGACCTTCTTGGCTCAAAATTTGCTATGAAGGACTTAGGTCCTTTGAACTATTTTCTTGGCATTGCGGTGACCCGTCACAAGGGGGGTATGTTTCTATCACAACGAAGTTATGCGGCGGACATTATTGAACGTGCAGGAATGTCCTCGTGTAAGCCTTCTTCCACTCCGGTTGACACTAAACCGAAGGTTAGTGCCTCTTCTGGCAATCTGTGTGAAGATCCCACTCATTTCCGGAGCCTTGCAGGTGCTCTTCAGTATCTTACCTTCACCAGACCGGATATTTCTTATGCTGTCCAGCAGATTTGTCTTCATATGCATGCTCCACGAGATACGCATATGCTTGCTCTTAAGCGGATTATTCGGTATATTCAGGGTACACTTGATCAAGGTTTGCATCTCTACTCATCGTCAGTTACTGATTTGGTTTCATACACTGATGCTGATTGAGGGGGATGTCCAGACACCAGATGCTTGACGTCGGGTTATTGCGTGTTTTTGGGAGATAATTTGATATCTTGGTCATCTAAGCGCCAACCTACTCTTTCCCGTTCTAGTGCGGAAGCAGAATATAGGGGGGTCGCTAATGTTGTTTCTGAATCATGCTGGATACGTAATCTTCTCTTGGAACTACATTGTCCGATCCCTAAGGCTACTTTAGTTTATTGTGATAATGTCAGTGCCATTTACCTGTCAGGAAATCCGGTCCAACATCAGCGCACCAAGCACATTGAGATGGATATACATTTTGTTCGTGAAAAGGTGGCGCGCAGCCACGTCCGTGTCCTTCATGTTCCGTCCCAATATCAGCTCGCCGATATTTTCACTAAAGGACTGCCACAGGTCTTATTTGAGGATTTTCGGGACAGTCTCAGCGTTCGTAAACCTCCCGTTTCGACTGCGGGGGTGTGATAAATAGTGTAAATATGTAGTAAAAGAATATTTTGTAAATCTTCTATTTTAGGTTAGTATAGTTTGTATCCTAATAGGACATTGTAACTATGGTATATTAACCAACTCAATCAATGAGAATGATCACGGAATTAATCTCTTTCAGTACAGTTGTCCATGATTCTCTTCCTAAAACTCATTATTCTAAATTGAGTTGCTTTCATTCTTGAGCTATGTACTTATCTAGAAAAATACCCTACTCATTTGAGGGACATTAACATTTTCCCACTGTACTCAAAATTGCTAGAAGTCCTAATCTCGTAAGTATAAATTAAGGAAGAGTTAGTTCGTGAGATTGTTGGGTGTGCAAGTTAAAAATCATAGTTATATACATACTTGCTCGTGGTGATCAAATTAAAGAGTGAAAAACCACACGTTCATGGTGCACATGTAAAACCACTCGTGGCATGTTTCAATTGACTAGCATCTCCATCTGCTCGAGTAAAATAAGTTGATCATAGTAGGAACCATTTGATTAAAGGGAGACTGGATGTATTCTTACCGAACCATGCCAGTATAAATAGAAACTGAGTATGTCTTGTTCACTTGCTTTATTTTAAAACTAGAGTACTTGTAAATGAATTTAAAATAAAATTGAAATCATAACATTATGTATAAAATTACTTGACCGAAAGATTTTGGCCAAAAAGAGATGTCATATCACCTTCCATATTCTCAGAATTTTTCATATATCTCTGCTATCTTGCAATCTTTTCTTAGCCTGCTCATAGGGAGAAAAGTCATGGTCATGTACCTATTCCAGAAGGTCCGATATGAATGAGTACATTTAACTAAAATATCGGATGATGTCAAATAATTTACAAATAATGTGTTTAAATATACAATCAACAAATTCATCACACTTTGCATGCGGATATTGTTTATATATCCACCAAAAAAAGTTTAAAGTCCCATAATCATAGTTACTTTGAGTCATAACGTATATTAGTTAACCACTTTTGAAATGAAAAGTGAAACGGGAGAAGCAATTCAGATCAATATTTAAATTAACCAACAACGAAAGCTGCATGAACAAATTTTCTAACCATCTCTCTATTCTCAAATCGTCACTCCCTTCTTTCCTTTCTTTTGTTGACCAGCAGGAAGTTTGCCATAGATTTAACGTCAACTTATCTAATTTTTGTATTGTCGGAAAATGACTTCAACTTGATTAAAAAAAAGTAAAAATAAATTAGAAAAGAAAGTCAAAAGTTGGATGGAAAATGCTATCGAAAGAGAGGACATCAAAGCTCATTTAAGGAGAGGAAAAATGTGAGGATGAGGCAAAGAATTAATTCTCCAATATCACCACATTCAAGGATATATTAAATTAAAAGCATTAATTTGCTTTAGGTTTATAAGAACCTTGTCCATTTCTGTAATTTTAATAATCCACCATTATTCATTCAATATAATCAACTGTTGGCCATTGTTACTCTTAATTGCTTCACACGTCTTCAATTAAGAGACGTGACTTTTAGGTTTTTATCCCAACACATATTTTTCTAAATGAGATTAAAGAATGGATAGCTTTCTTGGCTAAAGGAAGATGTCACATTACATTTTTTGTAACAAAGTTTTAAAAATACTAACTCATAAGAAAATGTACATTGAGAAAGAACATCAATACATATGACGCACCATAAGTATATAGTTAAGACATCCATTATTGAAAAGGATGCTACTGATTAATTAAAACCATACATGTTTTGATAAAGTCAAATACAATGATAATAATATCTCGATCCCAACTCCAAAACATATGGTTATGAAACATGATCTGAACATAAATAATACACACCAACTGACTTTCAATACATCAACCTCAAAACTAAAGAAAAAAATGCCAAACTTTTAATAACTTGGCTTAAATCTTCATTGTTTTTTAGTCCTCTGTTCTCAATACAAGTTCCTACCCCCCCCCCCCCCCCCCCCCACAAAACACTAAAAGAGGGGAATACGGAAACTAAGAACTTCAAAATAAGAACTCCACTATTCAAATTCTACATTACTTCCCAAATGTACTGAGAGCAGTTATTGAAATTCCTCCGTCCACTTCATTATTTAGAATCCATATATTTGAATTCGACAAAGAATATGATTTTTTCAGCAATAAATTATTGCTTAATGATAAGGATCAATTCATATTTTTAATTGAAGCGAAATCGAGACCAGCCCCTTATGTAGGTATAGGGTTTATTAATTAATTCATTACAATATAATGTCTTTCTTTCTAAAGGGCGACCTCTACTCTAATCAAAAGACTAAAGGCCCCTACTGAAGTTAGGTTGTCAAATTATGACCGATAGTTTCGCCTTTTGAGACACACATAATTTCACATTCAGAGATTTTCGTGCCAACTAACATGGAGAAAATATAGTCAGTTTTGAAGTCTTTATGGAGCAAATAGAACTCACTTTTCTCTTGATCACTTCCAGAATAAATACAAGTAAGGAATTTCGATTTAATTAAGAAAGCATTTTATAAAATGGCTAGTAAACCAAAATATCCATAACTTATCAAAGAAAAGCAATGTAGGAAAACAACACACGAAACATATGCGCATGAGAAGAGATACAATAAAGTGTAACCTCTTAAACTTTTAGCAACACTGAGAACCGTTGGAGAAAGGAATAAATTGATAACATAGATATATAAGGAAATAGCAGCCTTGTCGTACTCATCGTAAGTGTAGCGTTTACTTATTTGGTTGAAACTTGCAACATATACAATATATCCATGGATTAAGATCCATTCAAGAGCGCCATAAATTATCACCAAGTGCTTACGGCCATAGGAAAAAGAATCTATCTAGACAATAAAACAAATAAGACCATCAGTCATATGTATAAAGATAAACAAATTAAGTGCACAGTATGAAATGATTAATTCACAAACATGAATGAAGGCAAACAATAATATGATTATTCCATATACGCTTTCGCAAACTTATAAATAAAGGAAATCATATGTACAATTGTAGAAAAAGAATGTGTGCTAAATATCATATATCCCAACAAAAAACACTTGATAAAAAACAGTAGAAGACTAATATAATGGGAAAAATGATTAATTAGTATATACATAAAAAACACCAGAGGAATGCATGTAAAACTTATTGGAGGACATGCCAAGAAAGTAATAACGGTTCTAGCCGCTTGGTTGTAATCATCTATGAATGATAGTGAATGGATTTAGACATTTTTTGGAGCATGACGACATGCACCAACTCTTCATCCTTAAATGTTGTAGCAATTTTGTATTCCACCATAGGTTAGCCTTTTAAGATGCAAACATATCCAGATACTTAAAGCGTCGGTTATGGGGCGTGTGGAAGTTTCAAAAACGCTTTTCTTTTTGTTGTGGTTTCATTCAAGTGCACATAACAGTCTAAAGGCAAGGAACGGTTATACTTTCTTAATTGGATGTCCACGAAGAGACACAAGAAGGCGACTGTTGGATGTCAACGAAGAGACACAAAAAGGCGACTGTTTTATTGTTTAAATTTTTTTCCCCTTATTTTAAGATGGGAAAAAGGCTAAGTTCTAGGAAAATAGTTAAATAGGAATGTTGGCTTTTGAGGCATGCCACGTCACCGGGCATATGTCCTTGCTTTATATAGATATATAGATTACTAGTTTTTGGGCGCGCGCTTTGCGCGTGTACCCATGCATATCAATGAATTCATAATTTTTAAAAATTACAAAAATATTATTGAACACTACGTTGAGTTTTAAAATAAAATTAAAAAACGTATCAGCTCCTGAAAATGATGAATGGTAATCTTATTAAGTTCACACAATCGCATTGACTACTTGACTTGTATATAAGTTGTGATTAAACTCTTTGATATGTATATTCATATTTTCCATCTTCCACAGATGAATTTAGATTTTGCTTGATATGTGCTCATCTCTGAATCAATGTGTTTTTAGTTTCAAAAAATACTTTTCTTTCTAGACAAAACAAATAAAGCAATAAGATCCAAAATTTGACCAAAAAAATTAAGCTTAAAAATTTAACATAGATTCGAAATGTGTTGTAACATTTAGCCATGCATTTTTCTTCTTCATCTTCTTCTGAACGCCTCCTCCTCCTCCTCGTCACTAAGGACGTCTATTTATAAACACCATGATTTAATTTTGATAAAAGTAGGAGACCATTTTAATAAATTAAACATATTAAGGATAGCAAAAAAATAATGGAAACGTATTCAATGAAATGCAAACTAATTTGTGTAGATAAAACTATGGGGAGAACCTAATAACATGTGTTACTTATCTAATTACCTAGAGGCTTGAGGTATTACATAACACAATACAGTACTAAGCATACAAAGACGTAAATCATAATGCTCTCCTAAAAGGAGATGATATATATATATATATATATCAAGCAAGTAAAGACTGAAAAAACAAATGCTTACAAAATTTTGATATATACTTACAACCAACATTCACAAATTATCAGTCACTGCGGGCAAACTAATAACCTGTTGTAAAGAACAAAATCTCCAAAAAAATTGTTTGTACATCACAAACATGTAGATGAATCCCAGTTTGTACAAAATTTATTTTCTTTTTTACTACCACATGTCCAAGAAACAATTAGTAAAGCTACCGTCTTTCAACTAAAAAAATTTGAGAAACAAAGAACTAAGTAAAAATGTATACTAGTTATGAAATGAAAAATAACATCAAATAGCAAATATATGTCTACTTCGCCTTTAACCTTCTAGGAGAATTTATTTGACACACCGAAATGACGAATACCCAAGTACCTATATGCTCCAAGTAATCTCCAATTTGTTGAAACTCTATCAGAAACCACCTATATATGCAGCATATAAATTAGAAAAAATCAAATTATATAGAACGAACAAAACCCATATCAATATCTTCCATTATAAAGAATAATCTAATTAAAATGAAAAGACTTAGCGGAAGAATTACCATCTAGAAACTGTTTGTATCCTTGTAGATGAACTTGATATATATTGTTTTATCAATAGGAACTCTTCAAATTCTAGTTTAATACCCCTCCGGATAAAAAAAAAAGTCTACTTAGTAATTTGTGTTGCGACATAGCATCCTACGTGCATGTTGCATGATTGTAGGAGTCTAGTTCTAGTAGGCATAGAACTCTTATGTATTTATTCAAGTGTATATTCAGTAGAATACTTAGTATATGAAGTGTACTAGGAGTAATATACATAGTATACCTAGAGTCTTACATAGTGTGTTGTAGTTAGAACTACTCTAGTCTTATGTGTATAAATAGATGCAACACTGTACAAGTTGATCATCAAGCAATATACAATCCTTTCTTCCCTTTTGGCTGTGTATTTATACATGGTATCAGAGCGTATACACGTATAAAACTACGCTGCCCAAATACTCTACTCAAGATACAATGGCCTCAACTTCTATCCCAACCTCCTTGTCACTTTCTGCATCTTCATTGCACCATCTGATAGTTGCATGTCCTATCAAGCTTAAGCCTACCAACTATTTTATTTGGAGGACTCAAATTATGCAATTGATGCAGGTCATGAAAGTGACAAAACTAATTCAGGAGAACAAGCCTGAGAAGTGTCAAACTGAAGCCAAAGATGACACTGGAAAGGTGTCGATGGAAAAGAAAAAGAGAAGGATCCTGAAATTTTTGGGATGAGCAAGATGTACTGGTGAGGACCTGGATCTCAGGAACTATGAATGAAGAGAGTATATATCTTATTGTGGCCTGTTCAACAACCAAGGAGATGTGGGAATGCTTAAAAGAGGCTTATCTTCAAGCAACAAAAGACAAGGAATACCAACTTAAGCAACAGTTGCAAAACATTTAGTTAGGAACAAAGAAACTTGATGAGTACTTCAAGGAATTCAAAGGCATATGTGATGGACTTGCTGCCATACACAAGCCAGTTGATGAAGATAGCAAAGTTATTGCTAGAGGTTTAGGTTCTAAATATGAAACCTTTAGAACTGTTACATTGGGAAAGGCTCCTTATCCCACTTTGAATCAATTTGTCAATGCTCTTAGAGGTTTTGACATGAGGGATGAAGAGGATGAGGTGCCACAATAGAACTATAACATGGCTTTCACTACTCAAAGAGGTAGAGGGAGAGGTAATTACAACCAAAGGAGGGGAGGAAACTCAAACTTCAATTCAAGAGGCAAAGGTTTCAGGCCTGCAGGACAGGCAAATACAAATCAAAATAATCAAAGTGTGCAGACTCAAAACACTGGAAAGGGAAAAACAACAGCAGAAGCATGCCGGATCTGTGGAAGGAACAATCACTCTTCCTTGAAGTGTTTCTACAGATGGGATTACTCATATCAAGCTGAAGAAGATCTTTCTCAGGCTCTAACTGCTGTCAACTTGCAGTATTCCATAGGAGAAGATGATGCTATGCATGTGGATTCTGGTGCAACAGCACGCATGACAAATACCACAGGTAATTTATCTGATCTTCACCCTTATAAAGGAAATGACAAAATAATTTTTGGAGATAGATCACAGTTAGAAATCACACATATTGGAAACACCAAAAAGTCAGGTTTAAAAATTAAGGATATATTGGTAGTTCCTACAATCACAAAGAATATTCTCTCAGTTAGTAAACTAGCAAAGAATAACTGTGCAAAACTTGTGTTTGATGAGTTTGGTTTTCTTGTTAAGGACAAGAAGCAAGGGACGATGCTGGCCAAGGGAACTAACACGGCCAGATTTATCAATTGGAAGACAACAACCTCTTTGCTTTAACAAGATCATAGGATTGGAAGAAGTCAGAAAGTATTTGGCACTCTAGATTAGGTCATCTTAGTTTGAAGTCTTTAAAATTTTTTAGTAGTAATAAGAGTATTGATGTTAGAAGTTGGAATAAGGTGCACGCTATCTGTACTAGCTGTCAGTTAGGGAAAAGTTGTAAGCTTCCTTTTGATTCAAGAAATAAAATTGACAAGTTTCCTTTACATAAGATACACTGTGATTTATGGGGACCAACACCAGTTGAGTCCTCACAACATATGAAGTACTATGTCATTTTTGTGGATGATCATACAAGATACACCTGGCTTTATCCCTTAAAAAAGAAATGTGAGTTTAAGAAATGTGAGTTTTGTGAAGTCTTCCTTAAGTTCCAGAAAATGGTAGAAAACAGTTTTCATGTACTATCAAAATCTTTCAATGTGATGGAGGTGGTGAGTTCATGCAAACTGAGTTTGTTAAGCACTTGGAAAACTGTGGCATTGTTAGACATGTATCTTGTCCACATATCCCTGAACAAAATGGCATATCTGAGAGGAAACACAGACATATAGTGGAAACAGACCTGACACTACTGTTTCATGCTAAACTACCTCAGTTCATATGGGTTGAAGCCTTTTTAACTGTTGTTTTTCTGATAAACAGGATGCCCTCCTTTGTTCTAAAGAAGGAAGTTCCTTTTGTGAAACTACATGGTTCTTCTCCATATTACAACAGTTTGAAAGTGTTTGGGTGCAGGTGTTACCCCTATATAAAAGGCCAGAACGAGTTCTCTCCAAAGACATATCCTTGTGTGTTTATAGGCTATAACAGCTTACATAAAGGATACAAGTGTTATCATTCACAAACCAGGAGAGTCTATATATCTAGGCATGTCATTTTTTATGAACTTAATATGCCTTATGTTCAAGCAGATCAGTCTGACAACAACAAATTATCTTCCCTTCATCTGGCTACTTTCCATGAATTTTTTTCTGATGTGCAGGAAACAAATGACACTATGACTTCAGGGAAAGTGTTGGACCAAGCTGCAACAATAGCACAACCTATGTTTGTGCTTGATCAACAAGAGATAAACCAAACACCAACAGAAAATCAGCAGCATGCTCAGCTCTTAGATCATAACAGTGATGATGAGAGTCATAGTAGTACTGTGGTCATCGTAGTGATGATGACAGTCATAGTGGTGCTGATGATCATGATAGTGATGGGGATAGTCATATTGACTCAAGTGATGAACTTTTCCAAGAAAATCCAATGCACAATACATTGACAACAAACACAGATGCAGGAAACAACAGTAGTAAAGCACAAAAGTCCAAAATTGTTTCAGTTCATAACCCACAGGGTATACAGTTGGAAGTTGACTTAACAAATTGGTTCAACACTGGAAGTGATGACAATATTCCAAATCGCTCAGGAGTGAGTGAAGCTGCAGAAATAGAGGAAGAGGAAACTGCAGAAGGAAATCATCACATGTTGACTAGATACAAAGCAAATAAGATGCCTATAACTCACACTTCACTAGCAGCTGAAAGATCAAACATGGAGCCTAAAACTGTGAGCCAAGCCCTTGCTAGGCTACATTGATATGAAGCAATGCAAGAAGAGATTGATGCACTGCATAAAAACCAGACCTGGTGATATTTGGCACAAATATCTATGTTTCGTGTCATTCTACATCCTATTCTTATGAATTTTATCATTTAATCTATGATGAAATCGTCGTACTTGAGCTTATGTCGCTATATTTCATGTGTATAGGTATGGTGAGGACAAACAATAGGAAATCGAGCAGTTTTCGTTGATTCTGCAGGTGATCTTGTGTGCACGAGTAAACGAGAGGAGCCTGCGACACTTAGAAGATTTGCTGGAAAGAATTGAAGGCAATTGTGCCAGCCTCGCCTCGCGGATTCAACGCGAGGTGACACTCAGGCGTTAGGCCTGCGTCATGGGGCCATGACGGAAAATACGAGCTGCAGAATCTTTGACGATCCGTGCGGGCTCAGCATAATTGAGGGCCAAAATCACTGAAGACCCCGCGTTGGACTCGCGACGCGTGGCCAGCGCTGGACTGCCCAGTTTTGTTCGATTTTAATTAGGATTAGGACCCTTTTATTTTGTTAACAACCCTAAACTATAAATAAATATTTTATACGTTAATAATGACGTGCTGGGATTATTCCAAGACTTGTAAGCCGCCATATTACCTTCTCTCTAGATTTATTTTATTTTTCATCTTTTTCAACCCTAGTTTCTTCATGACTTCTTATTGTTCATTGAGAATCATAAGTAGCTAAACTTCTTAATTCTAGGGTTATGGCGAAATACATGATAGTTAGTTTGACGACAATTACTCTCTATTAAATTTTCATATTTTTGGGTTGCTTATTTATTTTTTATCTTAATTGTTTGATTATCTGGCCAATAGTTGAACACTATCTGTGGCGTGTGAATTGGACTAGCGATAGGGAATTTGCATGCGTAATAAGAATAAATAGGGCTTATTCGATATAATCGTTTCGCTAATGAAGATAGGAATATACCCTTTAGCCTTGTTTAGTTGAATACAAAGAAGTAAATGCGTTCTTGTTACCTCTGACGACCATAGGGGTATAGGCGTTATAGTAGCATCTACAGGCTTGTGTGGAACTCGGAAGCTACTCATAAAGTTATAATTAACCCATTAACTAGTAACCCAGGAAATAAGATAGGTAGAATTGTCAAAAGATCAACTGGATTGTAGAAAGCCATGACCCTGGAACTTTCTCTCATATGATAAATCTTACAGTCTTTGTCAAAATACTCTCAGTCACAAAAACACCCAGCACAAATTGTCTACTTTTCAGTTTTAGTTTAGTTACAACAAACACCTTGATTTTCACTTTCTTGAATAGTTTCATTCAAATTTGAATTAGTTTAACAGTAGAATCTAAGTCTCTGTGGGATCGATATCTGGACTTAAAAGTCTATATTACTTGTACGACCGCGTATACTTGCGTGTGCGTTTGGGAGCAACACCTAGATACTTATACCAAAAATTGCAAGCATGAATATTGTTGGTTCAAGATGGGTGTTCAAGACTAAGCTAAAGTCTGATGGTACTATTGGCAGGTACAAGGCCAGATTAGTTACAAAAGGGTATTCTCAACTTGAGGGCATTGACTTTGAAGAAACCTTTAGCCCAGTGATCAAAGATACTACTATAAAAGTAGTGTTGTCAGTTGGTGTGAGCTTGAACTAGTCCATCAAGCAGCTAGATGTCAAGAATGATTTTCTGCATGGTTATCTTCAAGAAGAAGTATACATGAGTCAACCTTCAGGGTTCATTGATTCCAAGCATCCAAAACATGTTTGTCTTCTTAAAAGGCATTGTATGGGCTGAAACAGGCACCCAGGGCCTAGTTTGACAGGTTTAGCCTTTATCTGCTTCATCTTGGTTTTAAATGCAGCAAAGCAGACTCATCCTTATTTATTTTTTAATGCAAGAGAAGTACTATTCTACTCCTTCTATATGTGGATGACATAATCATTACAGGAAGCTCAGATGGACTCATCATAGATAGAATCACTGGTCTTGCAAAAGAATTTGCTATGAATGATCTTGGTTCATTACACTTTTTTTGGGAATTGAAGTACAGTACTTCAAAGGAGGAATTTATCTAAGTCAAAAGAAGTATGCTGCTAAACTACTCAAGAAAATTGATAAGGCTCTTGCAAAATCAGTTAGTACACCATTGGACAAAAACATGGTTTGCAACTGAGCACATGCAACTTGGTTGATCCATCCTCTTATAGAAGCATTATAGGAAGTCTGCAATATCTTACACTAACTAGGCCTGATATATCACATGCAGTAAACTTGGTTAGTCAGTTTATGCAAGTACCAACTAATGAACATTTTCAGGCTGTAAAGAGGATTCTTAGATATGTGAGAGGAACATCTCACTTTGGGCTAAGATTGTTTACTAGATCACCATTCAGGCTTTATGGTTTCTCAGATGCAGACAAGGGTGGATGTGCAACAACAAGAAGATCAACCACAGAAAATTCAATATATCTAGGTGCAAATTGTGTGTCTTGGGCTTCAAAGAAACAACATACAGTTTCAAGATCCAGTGCTGAAGCAGAGTATAGAGCACTTGCTTCAACAGCAGCTGAAATCACGTGGATAACCTGCATCCTAAGGGATATAGGTGTATACTTAAAATCAGCACCAACACTGTTTTGTGATAACATCAGTGCTTTATACATGACTGTCAATCCTGTTCTACATGCCAAAACCAAACATGTGGAAATGAATTATCACTTTGTAAGAGAGAAAGTAGCTAGAGGACAGCTTGTGACACACTTTGTGCGATCAAAGGACCAATTGGAAGATGTACATACCAAAGCATTGACAAAACAGGAGTTTACAAAGTTCAGAAGCAAGCTAGGAGTATGTGTTCCACCTCCATACTAGCTTGAGGGGAAGTGTTGCGACATAGCATCCTACGTGCATGTTGCATGATTGTAGGAGTCTAGTTCTAGTAGGCATAGAACTCTTATGTATTTGTTCAAGTGTATATTCAGTAGAATACTTAGTATACGAAGTGTACTAGGAGTAGTATACATAGTATACTAGGAGTCTTACATAGTGTGTTGTAGTTAGATCTACTCTAGTCTAATGTGTATAAATAGATGCAATATTGTACGAGTTGATCATCAAGCAATATACAATCCTTTCTTCCCCTTTGGCTGTGTATTTCTACAATTTGCACATCCCTTAAGAAACTATTCACTCTAAGAAAAAAATATGTAAATTAACTAAACTACCCCTAATTAAATAGGCATTGGGATTTGATCACATAACACTTAGTGGGGGGAAATCTAGAAAGATAAGGTTAATTGTTTCTTGATTTAATAAGTGGACATTTTTTTTACCCAAGAAAAAAAGGCTAAGTGGACACTTTTTTTTTTATCCGGAGGGAGTACTATTAGTAAATAAGATCAGCTTGGTTAATGGCTTGAAAATATACTGAAGGCTCTTGTGATCGATGAAAATATCAACATGCACTCCATATAAATAGTAGCGCGAAGTCTTAAGTACAAAACAACGACCGCCAATTTCCATTTAAGAAGGAATCATTTTGTTTTCAATGTTTTATTGGTTGCAACTTTTAAAATTCATCAGTTTTTTTATTCACGGGAGAAGCTTGGTTAATGAAAAGAATTAACTTAATGTACTCATTTATCAAGGAAAATAATTCTGTTTTCAAGAAAATTCTTCAGTTTCGAATATGCTTTACGGCAAGCTTTAATTTTCCATTTATTTGATTGACTTTCTATCTTCCATTACTTAATGAAAATGTAGTACTTTTCAATAATGAATCGTCTTTTGGAATTTTATAACAAGACACAAAGAAATTAAAAACTAACAAACGTTCACTAATTATGTATAGCAATGAAAAGGCTACACTTAATGTTGATCAATGCACTAAATTATAAAGGTTTGCAGTTATCGCTGCTAGCTCGTGTAATTAACCTTCATGTATTTAAATATTAGTGCTATTTAATATTTAATTAGATATTTTATTTACTACTCCCACCGTTCACTTTTACTTTTTTTTTTTACGTTCACTTTTACTTGTCCATTATAATAAAAATAAATTTTTACTTTTATTTGTCTCAAGAAAAGACAAACTTTTTTTTTCTTATTTTACCCTTAACATTAATTACTCATTTCCAAACTATTCTCCAAGTCCAATGAGACTATACACCAATTAGTATGGGTATTATCGTAAAATACATACTTCATTTATTAAATCTTAAGGGGTGTGCAAAGTAAAAAATGGACAAGTAAAAGTGAACGGAGGGAGTACATTTTGATTTAGTGCAAGGTAAAATTATAATCTAACTTTGAAGACAGGAACTTTCCACTTTTAGTATAATATGATTGTTCCTAGCTTTACTCTTTGCTTATTCTTGCTCAGGAGTTCTCTCATTCAAAATTAGTTTTTCAAAACTTAAGTTCTGCTAATTAGTATATTCCGCAAAAAAAGAAAATTAAAGAAAAAGAAACACTCAATTCACCTCCTTCTTGTGTGATTAATTTATCACTGTATTGAGGTTACTAGTGTTTACCCCGGATTCGGATAATCAATTAAATTTGTAAATGGGTATAGGATATGTGCTTCGTTCTTGATGTGTGTTGAATAAAGAAAGTAAATATTTGAGAGCACCTTAATAAAACGGCTAAAGATGATAGTTGGCTAGTAACGCAAATGTCCGTGTATAATGTATGATACTTGATGGATTGAATGCAATAACAACAATAACGAGTGGCCTTGGCCGAATCAAATAATGAGAGATATTGTATATATGAACTCTTCTATTACAAGTGTTCTTAGAAAGTAAAAGGAGCCAACCCCCTTAAGGGAGGAGAACATGCTCTATTTATAGTGCCATGCTCCTAGATCTCACACAAATGAGGACTAATAAAATAATCATGACAAGGACAGCCCTGCACGGATTTGGTAGGATTGGACTGACGGCGCCGTCTGACACACGCATGGTAGGTAGTTGACTATGGCATCACGCCACTGGCGCGAGGTCCGTATGCAACGGCCACATGGAACAACGGCTACTCGGACCAACGGCCACGAATGCTCGAGTCGTCGTTCTCGGATACTCGACTCTCCGGGCTTGGGCGTTCCGACAATGCCGAAGGCGGATCAGTCGATGCCCCACTCCGGCCCAAACACTACCCCGGTCAAGGGCTAATAGTACCCGGTGCATTCTTATTCTTGCCTCGGGTTTCGGTCCCACCGGTTTGGCTTACATCCGGTTTTTACCGTGTACAGATAGCCCCACACTTCCCAGATCTGCGGTCTACCGGAGTAACGGGAAGTGGATTATCCCCGAAAACCGGTGATTCCTACAGCTCGTCGTTATCTTCTCATTTTGGCGGGAACGGTTGCGCCATGTCTCCGCTTTCGTCGGCCACGTGTTCCGCTCCGGATGGTTCGCCTCTGCCAACCGCCTTTTTCACGTCGTTTCGAGTCATTCCAAATTAATGACGGGACACGTGGCGCCCCTTGATTGGCCGTCCTCGGTAACCGCTCCTTTTCTTCGCCTATATAAGGCCCTCCATCTCCTCATTTCTCCACTTTCACGCATTTTGCTCCTCTTCAACTTCACACCATTCTCTGCACTTTTTCATCTCCATTTCACCCAATCAATCTTCCCATTCGATCTGTAGCTGGTTCTTTGGTGCACACAATCGTGCGAAAGAGCCAATTCTGTTTCCTCTTCTTATAGTGCTTCTTCTTTCTCTTCCTCGCTAAAAGAGCCAAAATCTTTCTTTCTACTTGTACTTTCCTCCAAGCTCGTGGTCGCAATGCCGCCTCCACGCAAGCCCTCGGTCCGCCTCAGATGCAGGAGAGCTATTGGATGACCCATCTACTTGCAAGGAGACTTGTTGGGACTCTTTTCTACCTGCCCCTGCAAGAATTTGCGGCAATCATTTTTTTCACTATTTTAGCTATTATGATTGAGATAAGCCTCTTTAGAGGGGGAAGTTGGTAAAGACCCGCCCCTTGTTTCAGTCAGAATGAGTCCCCGAGACCCCGGGACCTCGTCACTAGTCTCTTCATCTTTATTAAATCCCTCTCTCGGGCCTTCCCTCTTTCTCGTCATCTCGATGTCTGAATCCACTTCTCATGATGCTCCACCGGTATCGTCCCCAGGGGCCGAGCCTGCGACCCTGGTTAAATTCGAGCCCACGGCCTCGGATATCATACTGGCCAAATTCAACTTTAATAAGGACCTTGAGGTCGAGAAGCCTTCCTCCGTTTCAGACAGGGGTTTTGACGTGAGGCGGTATCCCTCATCTATCACTGAGGAGAGGCTCGACATAGTCCGGGCCGATTGCGGGTGGGACACCCGTCCGGTTCGGGTTTTCGCCCTCGGGCCAGGTGAATCTGTTACCGACCATCGTGAAGGGTTTTGTATGTTTATACATACCCCGTCACTCTCAAACTCGATCCCCCGGTGGATCCGGTCATCCTCGACATGTGCCGGACCTACGGTGTTACATTGGCCCAGATCGACCCAAATGTTTGGAGGGTCGTAGCGTGCCTCCGGTTGTTGGCCAACAACGCTGATAAGGAGCTCACCTTGGCCCACCTGATACGCCTATACTCCCCGAGGCTGTTCCGGGGTGGCGCAATGAAACTGGCCAAACGCAGCCGGAATCCCTTCTTCTCGAAAATGGACGAGGACAGGGACCGGGGGTGGTTGGAGCGGTATGTCCGGGTAAAGACCGAGGACATCATCCCGGCCGATCACATGCCCTTCCCGGAGAAACGGAACAACAAGCGTAAGTCCTAAGTCTCGAATAATTGCCTTAGCGTTGCCTTGTTAAATTTTTATGCGGCCTTCTCACTATTTTTTCTCTACTTCCGTCAGCCAACGGGTATGTTCGTCCGGTCATTCGGAATCTGAGTGACTGGGTCACTGTTCTCCTCGACCAGCATCCTTATGACGACCGGACATGGGCCCACCTGTCGCGTGGCCGATGGGTCACCCAGAACCACGGTAGCCCTCTACCTCCATTCAGCTGCATCTTCCTTTATTCGTTTCGTCCTTCGACCTTCTCTAACATCTTATATTTTCAGGTTTGCCCAAGGGCTCGGTAGCCCCCAGACCGGAGTCGGGGACCGTTCCCTCAGTACCGGCATCCGAGTTTGACACAGCGGGTTCTTCCCGTGTTCTTGCCGATGCTGCAAAAAGAAAACGGCCCTCCGAGAAGGGGCAGACGCCGAAAAGGAAGAAAGCAAGAAGCGTCGCTCGGTTCTCAAGGGAAGAGACGGATCCCGACATCATTATTCGGAGTGTCGGTTCTGTTCCCTCCGTGGCTCCAATACCGGAGGAGGCGGTCTCCGTTCCACCCCTTCCTTCTATCGGCGAAGGTCTGCTGGTTCCTGCTCCACATTCAGGTGCGGAAGAAATACTTTCACCGGCTCCTCTTCAGTTGATTGACTTTGTCGACATTTCAGGTGAAACTTCTTCGGAAGACACTCCCCTACAAAGGAAAAGGTCCGGGGAAGCGACTGCTGCTGAAGCCGACAAAAGGCCCGCCCCAGTACCGGAGAGCGAGGCCCCCATAGGTGCTCGCGCGTCTCCCGAGCATGAGCCTGCTAAAATTGCAGAGCCCCCGGCCTTTGCCAAAAATATTGAGGCTGCTCCAAGTTCATCTTCCCCGGCTGTGCGGGTGGATGATTTCGATGATATGTTCTCCAGAACTCCCCCCGCCACCGGTGAAGCTGCGGGCTTTGGTCATCTCCTTATTCCTCGGGCCACGAGGTCTGCCAACCGGACCAACGACTCTGGTGCCAGGGACAACATGGTGAATATTTTCCCGGCCCCGAGCGTGGAACCAAGGAGAACCCGATCGGCAGTAATCACCGTCCCCGAGGACTGCAGCTTCTTGTCGCGTCCGGTGGGTGTAGCAAGCTATTTGCGACCTCTCGTCTCTGATTCGGACAGGCGCAAAATGACCGGGGTCACCTGGCAGTGCCTCATTAACGAGGGTATGCACGCGGGCAACCAGGTAAGGTTCTTAGCCATCTTTGTATAATTTATCTGGGGATTTTACCCTTACTTCGCCTAAGTCTTCTAACTTGTTCTACCTGCAGAGTGTGGTGCTGGTTAATGAAGCTTTCATCCGTGCTCAACATGAGATAGACGATCTTCGAGGCCAACTGGATGCCCAGGGCCGAGAAACGGAGAAGTACCAGCATCTTCTTCAGGAGAAGGAGGAAGAGTTGAATCGGGCGGCCGTGCTGGCCAACCTCCGTCCCGAGCTTGATGCGGCTAAGGACGAGAACCGTCATTTGAAGAGTGAACTGGTCGCTATGGCCGACTATAACCAGAGCCTTGAGTCTGAAAAAATCGGCCTTAACCGGGATAAAGCCCAATTTTCCTCGAGGCTAGATGAGATCGAGACCACGGTTTCCCGACTCCGGGGAGAGCTGGACTCGGTGAAGGCTGATGCAACGGGCTTGGCCGAGAGGAACCGGCAGCTGGAGTCCGAGGCTGCCTTGTCCAACGAGCGTAGGAGGTTGTTCAAGGAAAAAGCCGAGGAGCGGTCTCGGATATGCGAAGGCCTAAGGGCCGAGGTCGAAGAGGCGGTTATCGCCAACAACGGCCTTAAGGCCGAGCTGGAGGCAGCCACTGGTAGGATAAGTGTCCTTGAGGAAGACCGGGCTGATCTAAAAGCGAAATTGGCCAAGGCTGAGGCCGACTTGGAAGAGACCTAGAGAAGTGTTGAGGCGGCCGAGGCTCATACTGCTATTGTTGCCGAGTATGAGAAGTGGAAGTCTCGGCGGATCACCCTCGAGCAAGCTGAGCACGGTTTCTCGGATCTTCCGGCCCTGATACTCGAGGCCAAGAGGATGGAGGAAGAAGCCAATCGTGCCCTCGGGTCCGAGTTAGACGACTCCGAGCGAACTGTGTCCGAGCACTCATCCTCCTCCAGTCATGCCGGATAGTATGGGGTTCATGCCTTGCTTTTTGTTTTTGTTTTTTGCCTTTGTAGGACTTTGTTTTTCTTTTGATGTAAGAGACATCCGTTGTATAAATGAAAAATGCATCTTTCTTGCTTCTTCGTTTGAATGTTTACTCGCTGCTTTTGCTATAGTTGTTGATCCGTTCTAGGACAAGTCGACTCGTAGTCGTTAATTCATCGTGCCCGTAGGTCTTATCCGATATTTTGGGGCCGGTGGATTATCAAATTTTGGCTTGGATCATTGTGGTCTCGTTGCCTTTGTTGAATTTCGACCATGGTACCCGGCGTAGGGTATGCGAACGAGGCAGTACCGAAATACGGTTTTTATCAACTGGGCAAAGTATATTTGACAGGAAGCTGTTATCCCAACTTTTGATAACTTTGTGCTTGCAAGATGTTTGTACATATGAGAATTTTAACTCTTTCTTCCTTAGCCGTAGCAAATGTAAAATGGGACACGATTCGTTATGATCGTTTGGTCCTTACATTAGAGGCTATGGCCGGTGGCCGGGCCTTAACTTTGCCGTAGCAAAATGCTAAATGGGACACGATTCATTATGATCGTTTGGTCCTTACATTGGAGGCTATGGCCGGTGGCCGGGCCTTAACTTTGCCGTAGCAAAATGCTAAATGGGACACGATTCATTATGATCGTTTGGTCCTTACATTGGAGGCTATGGCCGGTGGCCGGGCCTTAACTTTGCCATAGCAAATATTGAGCTTCTCCGTCTGCTTTAATCGGGGTCATCTTCGGTGTGGCATAGTACTCCCCTAGCACTTATCCGATGTCCGAGGTCGGGTGAGTGCTATTATGTCCCCAATCGGAGGATGTGACACAGGGTATCCGGGTACTTGCCCTTCATATCCGTTAAGTAACACGTTGTACTCGTTGCCTCATTAAAAACCTTGTCGGAAAACCCATTTTGGGATAAAACCGGACTAAGGAAAAGAGTGCAACACGTGTTTTCAGGCCTAAGACTCTAACTTTTATCCCGCTCTTGACTTCCTGCAAGATAGAAAAGTTAATAAGAGAATGTGGGGAGACCATACCTCAGCAGTAGTATCTCTTCAGATGGGCCACGTTCCAGTTATTACGCAGACGCTGCCCGTCCATGGACTCCAATTGGTACGATCCTTTGCCTGTTATACCGGTTATCTTGTACGGGCCTTCCCAGTTCGGCCCCAGCTTTCCCTCGTTGGGGTTCTTGGTGTGCAAGGTAACTTTTCGAAGCACTAAATCCCCAACTTGGAATACCGAAAGTTGGCTCTTCGGTTGTAGTATCTTTCCATCCTCTGCTTTTGGGCCGCCATGCGGACCGACGCGCTTTCACGTAGTTCATCTTCGAGGTCGAGCTTCACGGCCATGGCCTCCCCGTTTGACCCCTCGGTGGTATACCTGAAACAGAGGGTCGGTTCGCCGACTTCTACGGGGACAAGGGCTTCGGCTCCGTAAACCAATGAGAATGGGGTTTCTCCCGTGCTCGATTTGGATGTGGTTTTGTAGGCCCACAACACCTCCGGCAATATCTCCCTCCAGTGATGCTTCGATGCTTCGAGTCTTTTCCTCAAATTTTGGATTATCGTTTTGTTCGTGGATTCTGCCTGTCCGTTTGCACACAGGTGATATGGGGTTGACACGATTTTCTTGATATTCAACCCCTCGAGGAAATTGTTGACCTTGCCACCCACGAACTGAGGACCGTTGTCACAAGTAATCTCGGAGGGGACGCCGAAGCGGCAGATGATGTGATCCCATATGAAGTCGATGACTTCCTTCTCTCTTATCTTCTTGAAGGCCTGTGCTTCAACCCATTTAGAAAAATAGTCAGTCATAAACAGAATGAAACGGGCCTTACCTGGTGCCTGAGGTAACGGACCCACAATGTCCATTCCCCACTTCATGAAAGGCCAGGGTGAGATTACCGAATGCAGTAACTCCCCGGGCTGGTGGATCATCGGAGCGTGCTTCTGACATCCGTCGCATTTTCGGACAAAGGTTTTAGCGTCATCGTCCATCCGATTCCAGTAATAACCGGCCCTGATGATTTTTCGAACCAGAGCTTCCGCACCGGAGTGGTTGCCGCAGGTTACCTCGTGTACCTCTCTTATCACGTATTCCGTTTCACCGGGACCCAAACACTTAGCCAGAGGACCGAGGAAAGAGCGTCGATACAGTTGACCGTCCACTAAGCAAAAGCGGGCAGCCTTGGTCCGTAGCGATCGTGACTCTTTCGGGTCATTTGGGAGCTTACCATTACGCAAGTAGTCGATGTACTTGTTGCGCCAATCCCAGGTCAAGCCCATTGTGTATATTTCAGCATGCCCGGTTTCTATGGCCGTGTTCGATAAGTGCACCGTTGCCCCGAGGTCGATTTCCTCCCCTTCGACCGAGGATCCCAAGTTTGCTAATGCATCGGCTTCACTGTTCTGCTCCCTTGGTACATGCTGCATGATCCATTCTTTGAATTGATGGAGTACCACTTGGGTTTTTTCGAGGTATCGCTGCATCCGTTCGTCCTTTACCTCGAATACTCCGTTCACCTGGTTCACGACCAAAAGCGAGTCGCACTTTGCTTCGATTGTTTCGGCTCCCAAGCTCCGAGCTAATTCCAAACCTGCAATCATAGCCTCATACTCGGCTTCATTATTAGTCAGTCTAGCAGTTCTAACGAACTGTCGGATGACCTCCCCGGCCGGGGTCCTAAGGACAATCCCGAGTCCGGAACCTCTAAGATTCGAGGCCCCGTCCGTATGTAGAGACCAAACGCCCGTGATCTTTCCCGAGGTCAGCAAAAGTTCCTTCTCGACCTCGGGGACCATGGCTGGGGTAAAGTCTGCCACAAAATCGGCCAAGATTTGGGATTTGATGGCTGTTCGAGGTTTGTACTCGATATCGTAACCGCTAATTTCTACAGCCCATTTTGTTAATCTACCGGGTAACTCGGGTTTATGCATTATGTTTTTTAAAAGGTAAGTGGTTATTACATATATGGGGTGGCATTGAAAATAAGGTTTGAGCTTTCTGGAAGCGCTTACTAATGCTAATGCTAGCTTTTCCAAATGGGGGTAACGGGTCTCTGCATCCCCCAAAGTTCTACTTACATAATAGATAGGGAATTGCGTACCTGATTCTTCTCGGACCAAAACGCCGCTTACCGCCATTTCGGAGACTGCTAGGTAGAGAAAAAGCGGCTCATCGGCCTTCGGTGTGTGCAGTAACGGGGGGCTGGACAGATACTTCTTCAACTCCCTTAGGGCTTCTTGGCACTCCGGTGTCCAATCGAAGTCGTTCTTCTTCCTGAGCAAAGAGAAGAAACGGTGACTCTTGTCCGAGGACCTCGAAATGAAGCGACTCAGCGCCGCTATCCGCCCGGTGAGCTTCTGTACCCCCTTTATGTTGTTCACGACCTCGATGGCCTTGATATTGTCCGGGTTGATTTCAATTCCCCGGTTTGACACCATGAACCCCAGAAATTTACCGGACCTTACGCCGGAGGCACACTTCTCCGGGTTTAGTTTCATGTTGTATCTGCGGAGTACATCGAAGGTTTCCTGCAAATGCTTTAAATGGTCCTCTGCTTCCAGGGACTTAACAACCATATCGTCAACATAAACCTCCATTGTCTTCCCTATTTGTTCTTCGAACATCCCATTAACTAGGCGTTGGTAAGTTGCACCGGCATTTTTTAATACGAAAGGCATGACGTTATAACAGTAAGTCCCATAACGGGTGATGAAGGATGTTTTCTCTTGATCCTCCAGGTGCATCCAGATTTGGTTGTACCCGGAGTAAGCATCGAGAAAACTTAACATTTCATGCCCGGCCGTCGCATCGATCATTCTGTCGATGTGAGGCAATGGGAATGAATCCTTCGGATATGCCTTGTTTAAATCCTTATAATCGACACACATTCGAAGTTTATTACCTTTTTTGGGCACCACCACCACGTTAGCAAGCCAGTCCGGGTATTTCACCTCCCGGATGAAGCCTATATTTAAAAGCTTTGTTACCTCGTCTTTCACGAAGGCGTATTTCTGCTCTGACATGGGCCTTCTTTTTTGCTTCACCGGTTGAAATTTTCCGTCCAAGCTGAGTTTGTGGGACGCTATTTCCGGTGATATACCTGTCATGTCTACATGCGACCATGCAAAGCAATCGGCGTTAGCTTGAAGAAATTCAATTAATTTACGCCTGAGCTCCGGAGTAAGCCCCGTGCCCAGGTATACCTTCCTGTCCGGTAAGAACTCGAACAAAATGATCTGCTCCAGCTCCTCCACGGTTGACTTGGTCGCGTCCGAGTCATCCGGCATGACAAAGGATCTGGGCGTCCCGAAGTCATCCTCTTCATGTACTGGATCCGGTCCAGTGTACTTTAATTGCTATTGGGGGACCTGCCCTCCGGTTGTACCCTTCTCTTCCTGAGCCGGCTTCTCGTCTACTGCGAACATTTCCTTTGCTGCAGGCTGCTCGCCCCGGACGGTTTTCACCCCCTCCGGAGTGGGGAATTTCAGCAACTGATGCAGTGTTGAGGGAACTGCCTTCATGCTATGTATCCAAGGTCTGCCCAATAACGCATTATATTTCATGTCTCCTTCGATCACATAGAACATTGTTTGCTGTATGGTGCCATCCACATTTACGGGCAATGAGATCTCTCCCTTCGTGGTTTCGCTAGCCATATTGAACCCGCTGAGTACCCGAACTACCGGCACAATCCTATCGAGCAACCCTAGCTGTTCGACCACTCCCCATCGGATGATGTTGGCCGAGCTACCTGGGTCAACCAAAATTCGTTTAACCTTAGTTTTAAAGACAAGTACAGAAATTACCAGTGCATCGTTGTGCGGCTGAACGATGCCTTCCGCGTCTTCGTCATCGAAGAAAATAGAGCCCCTGGTCGAATGGTCTCGGATGCGTTTTTCATGAACAATTGAGACCTTGGTCCGTTTCATTACCGGTTCCCGAGGGACGTCAATACCCCCAACTATCATGTTGATCGTATGCTGGTGTTCGACCGGTTCGACCCTTCGATGAGCTTCCCGCTCTTTGTAGTGACTTTTGGCTCGCTCGCTCAATAGATCTCGAAGGTGGCCGTTTTTTAATAACCGGGCTACCTCTTCTCTCAACTGGCGGCAATCCTCAGTTTTGTGACCATGGGTTCCGTGATACTCACACACCACGCTAGGATCCCGCTGTCCCGGGTCTGACCTCAGTGGTTTCGGCCATCGCACATCCGGTACTCGGCCGATAGCCGATACAAGGCCCGAGGTATTGACGTTGAAGTTGTACTCCGAAATCTTCGGCGGACCCCTATGGTTGACAGAACTTCCGGCGTCGCTCCTGAACGAGAGTCCCCGGCTGTTCAACGGGCGCTCGACCCGCTTGCTACCTCGACCGGAGAGGTGGTTTGGGCTCTCTTTTGACCCATCCGACCTGGAGTTTGGTCTCTCCGGGTGGGAGTATGGTCGAAACCTTTCTTTTGATGATTCAGACTTCATCTCATAACCCTTCCTCGACTTCTCGAAACCTCTATCCACTTTTAACTTTACCGGGAAGGGCCTTTGGATGTACCTTTTCGAATTCGGCCCCTTTAGTAAAGGTGGAGCCCCCGGTATCTGGTCCACCCGAGAATTGTATGTCTCGACCCTCTTTTCGGTCGAATCCACCCGTTTCGCCAAAGTCTCGAGCATCTTTAGGACCTCTGTCGAGGAGTCGGCTCCGGAGCCGTCGCTCTCGACCATTCGTACTTCGTTTCTTCCGGTTCCGACTGTACCCTTTGCCTTTACCGGCCCTGCTTCACCCTTTCCGCTCTGCAGTTGGGCAATTGCTAACCCTTGCTCGGCGATTGCCGCCCTCTGCTCCTCCAGCATTTCAAAAATTAAACGTAAGTTAATGCCGTCGTTTGGCGCGTCCGGTTCTCTCCGACCCCTATCCCGGGATATCGTAACGGAATGGTGAGTGTTGAGAGGATCGGTGGCCGGTAGGGCGGCGTTCTCTTGATCTACGGTATTTTGCCGGTTGAGTCCTTCCCTTGAATCAACGGGGTTCGGATCAGCAGGGTTCGGCAATGCCCGCAGTCCGCTCCCTTCGTTTTCCGCCACGATCTCGGTATTATTGACATGACCGGATTGTTCGACGTCAGCCATTCAGACCGTTTTCACAGTGATGGGTAGGGACGCTTTTGGTTTCGATGAATATGGTAGAAATCAAGGCCAAAGACCACTATTATCCTAGCCCCACGGTGGGCGCCAAACTGTTTACCCCGGATTCGGATAATCAATTAAATTTGTAAATGGGTATAGGATATGTGCTTCGTTCTTGATGTGTGTTGAATAAAGAAAGTAAATATTTGAGAGCACCTTAATAAAACGGCTAAAGATGATAGTTGGCTAGTAACGCAAATGTCCGTGTATAATGTATGATACTTGATGGATTGAATGCAATAACAACAATAACGAGTGGCCTTGGCCGAATCAAATAATGAGAGATATTGTATATATGAACTCTTCTATTACAAGTGTTCTTAGAAAGTAAAAGGACCCAACCCCCTTAAGGGAGGAGAACATGCTCTATTTATAGTGCCATGCTCCTAGATCTCACACAAATGAGGACTAATAAAATAATCATGACAAGGACAGCCCTGCACGGATTTGGTGGGATTGGACTGACGGCTCCGTCTGACACACGCATGGTAGGTAGTTGACTATGGCAGCACGCCACTGGCGCGGGGTCCGTATGCAACGGCCACACGGAACAACGGCTACTCGGACCAACGGCCACGAATGCTCGAGTCGTCGTTCTCGGATACTCGACTCCCCGGGCTTGGGCGTTCCGACAATGCCGAAGGCGGATCAGTCGATGCCCCACTCCAGCCCAAACACTACCCCGGTCAAGGGCTAATAGTACCCGGTGCATTCTTATTCTTGCCTCGAGTTTCGGTCCCACCGGTTTGGCTTACATCCGGTTTTTACCGTGTACAACTAGCTAGGTGCTCAAACTCCGATTATACTTTTTACGTAGGTACTATATTTTTATAATGGACGCTTGATATAAGTTGCAAAGATATTAACTAAGCATCCAATCTCAAAATGTTTCAATTCTGGATCAAAGATATTTGAACACCTACTACTTAAAAGTCCTGGGTCAACACTACACTGGTAATCGCAGCTCTTTAGTAATTTTGTTCCTTCATTTTCTTTGAATAGCAATCGCACCCAACTCCTCCTTCAGTTGTTGTCCTGATGCATATTGTTTCAAATTGGTTTATTGTTATGCACCATGTTAGTTTGCAATCGCAGCATTTGGTGGGGGCAATTTGCACGATTGTCATTATTCGGGGGTGGGCTTTAATTTTTACCCCTCAAATTGCTGGTCTTTAATTTTTGCCCTTCTCCTAAAATACTCGAGGTTCTGGGTTCGAATTCCGGCTCAGTAAAAAAAATAAAAAAATCACAAGAAAGTTTCGTAGCAAAACTAGGCCTATTCAGACAGGCCTAACTTTGCAGAATTCCAGCAGAGTAAAAAAATACTGCATTCCAAAATTTCGCAAGGCAAACTTTTGCCTATAAGGCATAGCAAATTTGGCCTTAAAGGCAGACTTTGAAGGCACATTCTGTCCTATAAGGCAGAATTTTCGTGAAGTCTTGCCTTGCGATTTTTTTTTTTTACGGAGCGGGGGTTCGAACCCAGAACCTCGAGGTATTTTCGACCACTTTTTTAAGCGAATAGCAAAAATTAAAGACTAGCAATTCGAGGGGCAAACATTAAAGACCAGCGCCTTTGAAGGGAATCCGTGCAAGAAAATGCATTTGTTGGGGGCCTCCCAATTCCACAGCTTTGCAATCGCAACCATAACCTCTGTGATCGTAGCTGCACAAAGACCTAGCATGAATTTGGCGATGATATGTGGTTATGAAACTTTGAATTGGTAACTAAACAAAAATATTGCTGCCACGAAGTTAATTAAAACAGAAACCTAGGAACTAATTAATTTGAATTTTTGTGGCCAAATCAATTTTTTTGCTAGTGTCACACCCTACAATATAGAGATAGTTACAAGTTTGATACATCGTGGCAAGTTTATATATATATATATATATATATATATATATATATATATATGAGCATGTAAAGTTTGTGGCTAACTTTTAGCTATGTTATTGCGGATTACGTCATGTATGATGGGTAAAATGTTATTGTGGCTGTTTAGCTACAATATGTTTCGGGACATAATGTCGTAGTGTCAACTGAGTCTCCATTTATTGAAGTCCCTAGGAGCTGCTATTGGTGTAATGCACTTTTAGCACAAATAAGGTGCTCAAATGATCATTGGTTTAGTCTATATGACTAAGTGAAATATCACTACCAGTTTAAGGAGCCGTTTATGTATTTAGTCTTTTATAATTATGAGTTCAGAATGTAGCGTTTATTGAAATTTTAGTTTTATATTTTATGTATAAATTTCGTGTCAAAATATTGAGTTCAGTACATTATTATCTTACATATATCATTGCTTGCCTTGACGCAGTAAGAATGTTTATGTCTCGATCATGTATTTCATGCAAGGGACTTTTAGATTGCAATCTAAAATGTGATTTGTGAACTTTACTACTCAAGAATTAGATTGGATAGGGTTGCTAAAATAAGTTGTTTGTGCCACACTTACTCGATTTGGACAAGGTTGTGCTAGCCCATGTATCAACAGGTATATTTCTTAAGAAAATTTTATAGTTTTAGATGTTATAGGACTCCTAATTACCTTTTCCATAGACACTTTTATATGATTATGTGATATAACAATATATAGGTTTAAAAATAAAACCACTTAAAAGAATAAGTATCTCTTTATTTTAGGCTTCAATTTTGAACACATCTTAGAGGAGTTGCATATGAGATTTGGGAGTGACTGAAGTTCATTATAAGCAATTTGAACTAAAATCAGGATCCGCAAATTTAAAGAACTCGAAGAATATGAATTTTGCAATCGTTGGAATCGTGTTTATGTCATGTGTATGTTGAATGTATGTCAGATGTATCAGTATTATATAGACTTAATGCATATACGGCCCCCTAAACTTGTCCCTTTTTTCCATTTTAGCACTTCAACTAAGTAGGCGTTTGGACATGTGATTTCATCTCATGAGATGAAATCCCAAATCATCCAAAAAGGCATGATTTGGGATTTGAAATCATGATTTCAAAAAATATAAATGTAAAATTTGACCCATACATTTATATTTTGTGAAAAAGACCCATAAATTGGTAGATATATTTACCAATCATGTTTACCAACCATAAGTTGGTAGATATATTGTTTGTACCATGTGAGAGGATTATATTAAAGAGTAGTTACATTACTTTTGATGTTAAATTTTCCTTTTTATTGAACTAAAGTTTGATCAATTGATGTTCTATTTTTTAGAAAGGCCTTCTAGTAGCGTATTAATTTTATTATGAACTATGATTTGCTCATTTGGTAAGATTGTATAAGTATTGGGAAAATTTTGATGGTTTTCACAACTTGTGGGGTTTTTATGTTTATAAAAAAAAATGTCAACTTAAGAAATCCAAATTGCAAGCCTAAACATGATTTCATCTCATGAGATGAAATCATGTCCAACGGCTCCTAAGTGTTGTTCCTATTGAACCCCTGAACTCGTCCTCAAGTGTGTCTATCAAATACAATCCGACTTACGTAGTATTCCATCTTCAATGTATGAACATGCTAATGTATATTCTAATATAATTATGTCATCTTTTAACTAAGATTAGCAGCAATTGATAGGGGGGAAAAAGAGTAGCTCTTAATTAAGCTCGCAGTGAAAGAGCAGAACCAATAGAAACCGACACATCCATGACCTAAAGAATAGCTTACCACATGTCTAAAATATTACTCCACCTTCATTTCCCCAATTTAATTTCTGCTTCTAATAAAAATCAGATTTAGGGGATTCGATAGACATACTTGGGACGAGTTCAGGGATTCAATAGGAATAACACTTAGTTGAGGTGTCAAAATGAAAAAAGGGACAAGTTTAGGGGGCTGCATATGCATAAAGCCTATTATATATACATGATGTACACGTGACATACCTATGACATACAAGTGACATACATACAGTGACATAAACATGAGATATATTGTGTATGTCGAATGTCTATCACTGTATGTCACATGTATGATATGTCCTATGTATACAATGAGATACGCATAACATACAATAATATACCGTGTATGTCAAGTGTATTTTCAACTTCTCACAATCCTTCCACCACCGGTTACAATCTTCTCCACCATTCACTAGAAACATCTCACAATAACCTCTAATTTCAACATATTTTCAACCTCAAAAGCACCTTTGTCACTCCCCAAACAAACACTCACCTCGAATGTAGCTCAACTACTTGAACCAGTTGTTTTCCTCATTCAGATTCTTCACCTTACCACCATTTTTGGTCGACCCATAAACCCATTAATGGGAAACAACTTTCACGAGAAGATTTGCATACAAAGTGTACGTGGCGGTGAATAGGAGACAGATAAACATATATGTTTTTACTTTAATTTATTACTTAACACGGATTCTGTCTCATATTGCTTGTCAACTTTCTCCTCTACATGCCTCTGAAATCATAAATAAAAGTTTATTTTTACTACATTACTCTTATCTCTCCAATAAATTGTACTCTAATCAATATTGGTTACTTTCAAAGACAATTAATGTTAAGGAAAAAATAGAAAAAAAATTAAATTAATTCTATCTTGATTTTGTAAATTAACAAGTATTTTAGGACGAATATTTTAGTAATATGGACAACTAATATGAAATGGAGGGAGTATAATGCGAGTAAATTTCTACAAATTTCTCTTGAAAGGACCCTCATTTTTTGAACTTTGGCCGTCCCGTAAGACATTCTGGATACACTTAAAATGATTCGAAATTTAATTTTCTAGAATACATGAGAACACTCCATTTTTAAGAGATGATAACTGAGAATGAATTTTTGAACCCCTTGGACTGTATTGAGTTTCTATGCAATAAATCTAAATGTCTTTGTGATATGACTTATAGCTTGTTTTGCCAAGTTTTTAAAAGGCCAGAAATGCTTATATTTTCCAAAAGCTGCTTATATTAAAAAACTGAGGCGTTTGACAAGTTTTTAAGATAACATAATTGTTTTTTGAGACTATATTTAAGAAATTACTTTTCAAAATAAGTTGATTTTAGAATTGAATCATAGTACTAAAAAGTTTGTTAAACACCTCACTTTTTACAAATAAGCCGTTTTTGGATTTGATCTCCAATTTTGCTACCGTTTGGCCAAACTGAGAATCAAATCATATTACTAAGATGTTTTTCTGTAATTTATCTCAGAATCCAAATACTAAGACGTTTTTCAGTAATTTATCTTTCTTTTAACACAAACTGAGAATGAACCCAAACTATAAATATTTCATCGCCCGCCAAGGGCTCATTGCTAGCCTAGAGTGCCAGGGCGCACCAAAAGGCTCAACCATCATCCGTCGAGAGCTGGATCGCCCACCGAGGGATCAGCTATTGCCGCGAAGGACTCGGTCATCGCTATCCTAGAGCGTCATCGCCCGCCAAGGGCTCATCCAGCATACGCCGAGGGCTGCATCGCTCGCCAGGGGCTCAGCTATCGCCCGCCAAGGGCTCGGACATTGCTCGCCTGGAGCGCCATTGCTCGCCAAGGGCCCCATCGCCATTGTTTCACCAAGAGATTAGGACATCTTGAAACATAGGCCTTATCATTTCAGTACTGCCGCCATCCATGTGGGGGAGTATTCGTCCATTGCGACAGGATTGGGTCAGTGCATTTCCAATTAGAGAAAAATCTTCCACAAGCAAAGCAAAGAGACCGCACCAAACATAGTGGGGGTTGCATGTGCCACATCAAGGTGGGCCAATCCTTAACTGGGCTAAAGATACAAAGGGAGCAGTGCATCAACTGGCTGTAAACTAAGTGCCTTAGTCGCGAAAGGTCTCAGATGTAAACTATCAGATGGAAGCCGACTTCCAAAAACGGATTTGCCACTTTGCTACAATCATCATATGCCTAGCAAGAGTGCCACCACTTAAAGTTAGGTCACCAGAGGATACATCAGTTGCCGTGAGGATCATGGCGTGGTTGACAACAAGGTCACCACGAAGTTAGCCACCAGAGGGTGCAAGCGCGGAGGTGCTTTCCAAGTGAACACCGGGAGGTGAAGTGCAGAGGCACGCTTGGGAGAAACTTGGGGGAGCAGTGCATGGGCACGATTCCATATTCAAGAAAAACACACAAGGGTTGCAAACCCACAGGATTTGGGGCCGCGATGTAAATCCCCGAGAGGTCAAACTCCGGGTTGTCGTTGGCGTTATGAGGCATCGAGGACGATGCCTAGCTCGAGTGGGGGAGAATGTTACGGGCTGCCTTCATTGTGCCTTGGCGCCCGTAACCCTGCATGCCCCGAGCGGGCCAAACGAGTGTCAGCCGCGCTGGCAGTGCCAACCGCACAGGCAGTGCCAGCCCACAGGCAATGTCAGTCACACAGGCAGTGTCAGCCCCGCAGGCAGTGTCAGCCGTGCGGTGCACCAACATGGGTTCCGACGGACCGGAGTCCACAATCATCATAGATATGCCCCATTGCATATCCTAAGAGTAGCGAGGAAGTTCAGCAAGGATCTGAGATAAGCCTACGGGTCGTCGACGCACGAGCGACCCCGTGCGAGCCTGAGTGTCAGTCCCGAGCTTTCCCGAGCCACAGATGGAATCTTGGGATTTCGGGTGAACACACCCTTCCTAGGATGTTATTGAATATGCTTACCAAGTTTGGCGTCATTTGAACATCAGTTACCTAAGGGCTTGACTTAGCCAAGGAGCAGTGTCAGTGTCAAAGCTCCTAAGGCCATATCGCGTTCCACGAGCATGGGAATGAGATGAAACTTCATGGAGGAGTGAAGGAAGTCAAGAGAAAGATTTAGGAACAGACGGCGCTTCATTTGGAGTTCGAATCATCAAGAAAGACCAAGTGTGATTCTCGGGCAGAATCATGTCCAGTGCTAAACCTTGGGCTTTTCTTTTTAAAGCATATATAAGGGGGGCAGAGGTGTCTCAGCTCAGCCAGCCTCCCCCGTACGTGCCACCATCAAGCCGTACTAAGTGAGCATCCTTGGGGGACAACCTCAAGGGCCTGCCTAGGCATCCCCATTGGATCCTAGGTACCCATACGAGTCACGCAACTCTATGGGCGGCGCTCGGCCACAGGCCAGCGTTGGGCGCCCAATGAGGGCCGGAGGCTTGACGTATGGACCGACTATGCCCTGCGGGCTATCCTTGAGAATAAGAAATCCCTCCGTGCCGATTGAACACTCGAGGCATCCATCCTAAGAGCCTCGTGTGTTGACTTGTGAGCTTGGCTCAGGTTCAGCCTAGCGAGCAAGGGTCTGTTGGCCTAGACGTGCAGTCGTAGGGCGACGCTGCACCGTGCAAGATGGAAGTATGTCGCGAGGGCTACATTTAGCAAAGCCGCATCATAGGCATACTACAAAGAACACCCATGACATAGGCCAAGGATTCAAGAGTTGCCCTACTCAGGCGTCGCACCGCTCGGGCGTACAGGCACCCGACCAGTGTCAAGCCAGAGGATTGGACTGTGCGCGCACCCGCGACGCTCAGCTCCTGGCGAGGGACTGTCATGTCCATAGCCAACCCCAAGTGTGAGTGCAGGCAAAGACAGAACATATGAAACCTGCCACAGGGGCATTCTAGCAAGGCAAGGCCAAAGCCTTGACATCGTCTCAGCAGCACCGTTGAAGCTAAGCCTCCAAAGCCATGGACATAAGATCATGCCATGAGTCCTGGGACTATCATTAGGCTGGCTCGTAGTCCGCCTGGACTACGGGCGCCGCACGGGCCATTAGTGTACCACAGACACTATGGGAGGATTATATTAAAGAGTAGTTACATTACTTTTGATGTTAAATTTTCCTTTTTATTGAACTAAAGTTTGATCAATTGATGTTCTATTTTTTAGAAAGGCCTTCTAGTAGCGTATTAATTTTATTATGAACTATGATTTGCTCATTTGGTAAGATTGTATAAGTATTGGGAAAATTTTGATGGTTTTCACAACTTGTGGGGTTTTTATGTTTATAAAAAAAAATGTCAACTTAAGAAATCCAAATTGCAAGCCTAAACATGATTTCATCTCATGAGATGAAATCATGTCCAACAGCTCCTAAGTGTTGTTCCTATTGAACCCCTGAACTCGTCCTCAAGTGTGTCTATCAAATACAATCCGACTTACGTAGTATTCCATCTTCAATGTATGAACATGCTAATGTATATTCTAATATAATTATGTCATCTTTTAACTAAGATTAGCAGCAATTGATAGGGGGGAAAAAGAGTAGCTCTTAATTAAGCTCGCAGTGAAAGAGCAGAACCAATAGAAACCGACACATCCATGACCTAAAGAATAGCTTACCACATGTATAAAATATTACTCCACCTTCATTTCCCCAATTTAATTTCTGCTTCTAATAAAAATCAGATTTAGGGGGTTCGATAGACATACTTGGGACGAGTTCAGGGATTCAATAGGAATAACACTTAGTTGAGGTGTCAAAATGAAAAAAGGGACAAGTTTAGGGGGCTGCATATGCATAAAGCCTATTATATATACATGATGTACACGTGACATACCTATGACATACAAGTGACATACATACAGTGACATAAAAATGAGATATATTGTGTATGTCGAATGTCTATCACTGTATGTCACATGTATGATATGTCCTATGTATACAATGAGATACGCATAACATACAATAATATACCGTGTATGTCAAGTGTATTTTCAACTTCTCACAATCCTTCCACCACCAGTTACAATCTTCTCCACCATTCACTAGAAACATCTCACAATAACCTCCAATTTCAACATATTTTCAACCTCAAAAGCACCTTTGTCACTCCCCAAACAAACACTCACCTCGAATGTAGCTCAACTACTTGAACCAGTTGTTTTCCTCATTCAGATTCTTCACCTTACCACCATTTTTGGTCGACCCATAAACCCATTAATGGGAAACAACTTTCACGAGAAGATTTGCATACAAAGTGTACGTGGCGGTGAATAGGAGACAGATAAACATATATGTTTTTACTTTAATTTATTACTTAACACGGATTCTGTCTCATATTGCTTGTCAACTTTCTCCTCTACATGCCTCTGAAATCATAAATAAAAGTTTATTTTTACTACATTACTCTTATCTCTCCAATAAATTGTACTCTAATCAATATTGGTTACTTTCAAAGACAATTAATGTTAAGGAAAAAATAGAAAAAAAATTAAATTAATTCTATCTTGATTTTGTAAATTAACAAGTATTTTAGGACGAATATTTTAGTAATATGGACAACTAATATGAAATGGAGGGAGTATAATGCGAGTAAATTTCTACAAATTTCTCTTGAAAGGACCCTCATTTTTTGAACTTTGGCCGTCCCGTAAGACATTCTGGATACACTTAAAATGATTCAAAATTTAATTTTCTAGAATACATGAGAACACTCCATTTTTAAGAGATGATAACTGAGAATGAATTTTTGAACCCCTTGGACTGTATTGAGTTTCTATGCAATAAATCTAAATGTCTTTGTGATATGACTTATAGCTTGTTTTGCCAAGTTTTTAAAAGGCCAGAAATGCTTATATTTTCCAAAAGCTGCTTATATTAAAAAACTGAGGCGTTTGACAAGTTTTTAAGATAACATAATTGTTTTTTGAGACTATATTTAAGAAATTACTTTTCAAAATAAGTTGATTTTAGAATTGAATCATAGTACTAAAAAGTTTGTTAAACACCTCACTTTTTACAAATAAGCCGTTTTTGGATTTGATCTCCAATTCTGCTACCGTTTGGCCAAACGGAGAATCAAATCATATTACTAAGATGTTTTTCTGTAATTTATCTCAAAATCCAAATACTAAGACATTTTTCAGTAATTTATCTTTCTTTTAACACAAACTGAGAATGAACCCAAACTATAAATATTTCAGCCGACATCCAAATCCATCGTATTTAATGTAGGAAATCAGGTTCCTCATTAATTATTAAGTTTGTTATATACTCGACGTAAATCTTCAAAATATCGAATACATTATCAATCAATTACGTTAACAAATGTGAGGAGCCAAAGTCTTGATTCCAAATTTCAGATGCATTAATAAACGTGCCAAAAACAATTGGAATAACATACTCCAATAAAGGTACAAATAAGATCCCTTGCAAGCAAAAGTTAAAGCCACCCGTGACTAGTTTTTTTTTTTTTCCTTCTTTTTGGTTCAATAAAATATTCGATATTACATCATTTGCATTGCAATAAGGGATCCTTCTCCTAAAATTAGTTCTCAGAGAAGAAAAACTAAAGATTAATGATACTCGGCAGAAATATCTATGTTTCGCGTTAGTTTCCCTCTATTTCTTAGTACTTTAATCGCACCTTTCTGATGAAAGCGCTGTATTCGAGCTTTTGTCAATGTGTTTGTGATGTTTAGGTACAACGAGAAGGAACGAATGAATTTCGAGCATTTTGGTGATGTTTTGGAAGAATTTTGGGTGAGAAAAGAGACCAGAAGTTGGAAGTTTTGGAAGAATCACCGAAGAGACTCGCGGCGCACAAGTGTCGCCGATCAACGCTGCTTCTGAATATTTTTTACCCCTCTGCGCCACCTGTGCGACGCACAGGTGGTGCACATCACTGCAGTTTTCCTAGTTCGCTCAGGATTTGGTCTAATTATTCCAGACTTAACCCTAGACTATAAATATCAGTTTTTAATGTATGAACGACGGTTGGGACATATTTTGAGCATTGTAAGTCGTTGTTCTTAGGTTTACTTTCTTTTCCTCTTATTATTCATCATTAAACCCTATGTTATTCATGAATTCTTGCATTTCTTCTCGAATCATGAGTAGCTAAACTCTCTAATTCTAGGGTTGTGGCAAAGACATGATAGTTGATTTAACAACAGTTTTTCTCTATTGAATTTCCATCTTGGGGTTGCTTATTTATTCTTGTGCTTAATTGTTTGATTATTTGGCCAACAGGTAGACACTATCTGTGGCGTGTGAATTGAACTTGAGAAAAAAGGGAATTTGCATGCGTATAAGAATAAGTAGAGATTGTTCGAGATCCCTTAGGGTAATCGTTTCGCTATTGAAGATAAAGATATATTCCTTAGCTTTGCTTAGTTGGTTACGGAGAATTAAATGCGTTTTTGTTATTTTTTGACGATCATAGAGATATAGATGTTAGAGTAGCTTGAATAGACTTGTGACAAATTCGAGAGATACTCATAAAGTAAATATTAACCCGTCAACTAGTAACCCAAGAAATAAAATAGGTAGAACAGTCAGACGACTCAACTGGATTGTCGGAAGCCATGACCCTGGAACTCTTTCTCATATTGATAAACCTTAAAGTTTTCGTCCCAGTCTTATTAGTCATAAGTCGTTCGTTTTATTCTTTTCTTTTGATTAGTACTTTAGTTACAATAATTTCTTCAATAGCCAGTCTCTTTAAAAGTTACAACTGAATTTAACTGAGTTAAACAGTAGAAAGTATAAGTCTCTGTGGGTACGATATTTGCACTTCGATCCTATATTACTTGTCGACCACATATACTTGCTTGTGTGTTTGGGAGCAACAAGTTTTTGGTATCGTTGCCGGGAATGTAGAAAAATTTACTGTTTTCTAGTTTGAATTTTAATTCTCTATTCAATTTTTTTTTTGTCTAGTTGTCCTTCTCAAGTGATTTCTCTCGTTTATGCCAAACACTCAATGTCAAGGAAAAACATTGGCTATACTTGACCCAGAAATCGAAAGAACATATACAAGCAGAAAAAGCTAGCGGACGACGAGCACGCCCCTCGGTTTAATTGATAACAATGGAGTCGAGAACAAGAACATTGAAAGAGCTATTGAGATGACACAACAAGACCACATTCCTGTGTTGAATTTTGCCAAACCCAGCCTAGAGAATGTTGCAAAGGTGATTGCCAAGCTTGAAATCACAGAGAATTTTGAGCTGAAAGAAGACAGTGCGGCTGGTGTGTTTGGAGAAGAAGATTATCTAATTACTCACCCTGCAACACACACGCACCTCCAACCTCATATCCCCTATCCCCACTACCCTCACACCATTATCCCTCCATGCCAACCTCAATACATTTGCCTAGATTATAAGTGTGTATGGTGAAGAAGATTATAGAACAATATTAAGTGTAAAAATACAACTCTTTATGTTTTCTCTTCTTGCCTTTCTATGTGAGCCAGTGGCCATGCCTTCGTTATTTAGTTATGACTCCACAATCCTAATTCTAATAATATAAATAATCATAAGTTATGTTAATGTTTAAATCCTAAACTAATATGGATTGGACCGTTCGTTCTCTCTATATCATCCCCCCTCAAGCTGGATGTTGAAATTAATACAACTCCAAGCTTGCTCTAGAGAACCTTGTGTTTTTGGGGCTTGAAAGACTGATCAACATGATATTTCTCGCACTCTTCTTCTCTCATATCGTAATCTCTTGGTGCATTAACAAATTGATTGAAGGTTGGATCTGGAGCCTTACCTAACATAATAGTCCTAAAAAAAATTGTATTTGTTTCCACCTTTAGCAAAGCTTATAACCTAGCTATCTTTGTCTAACGGTTTGTGTATAGCGGCGAGACTATTACAAATTCCTTTGAATTCTTTATGTGTTCATCTACAAATTTTGATATAATCTTGATACTCTGAATTTGTTGCTTCAATTGAACTTTCATATCCTTGGTAGCTTGTATGTAACCTCAAGACTCATCCAAATTTGTTTGGTTGAAGTGCAACCAATAATAAGGAACATTGGCTCTTTAGTTATCGTGTCAATTAACCAACTTCTCACCAAAACATATTTTTCTTCCCATTCTATAAACTTATGGTTGATGTTTTCTTCATCATCCTTTCCATTTACCACAATCTTCAATGACGGTTCCTTCACAATTACATCACTAATCTTGAGGGTCTGCTTCAACTGGTTTATCTGAGTTCTCCAAACAAAATAATTTGACAATTTCAATTTTATGGGATATATAGCTATGAATTGATGGAGAGATCCTGGTGAAAGGAAGAGAGTGGAGGAAGATGAATTGTACATTAAAGAACACGGAACAAGATCAAGCTACAGAATAATTCAGGTCAGAACCAAAGCTCTGATACCATGAAGAAGATTATAGAACAATATTGAGTGCAAAATGACAACTCTTTATGTTTTCTCTTCTTGCCTTTCTACGTGGCAGTGACTTCATTATATAGTCATGCCTTCTCTATTTTGTTAGGGCTCAAAAATTCTAATTTTAATAATATAAATAATTTCAAACTATGGCAATGTTGAAATCCTGAACAAAATATGGATTGGACTCTACGTTATGTCTATCATTTGATATGAAGAAAACTGTTTTGCACTTAAGTAAGTGATTTCTTTACTTATTTTCTTGTGTTTGTCAAGTAAATAAAAAAAAATTATCACAATATTATTTATACATTGAGCAGGGATGGTGAAACGGGGGCTATGGGGAGGGATTGGGTGTGTTGGAGGGTGATAGGGTTACAACCAGTTTGGCATACCACTTATGATACTTTGTTTTTCCTATTTTCACTAAGAAAATGATTTTTCTTATTTTTCTAGAGAAAATGTTCTCCAAAAACTTTGATCTACCGAACGTAGGAAAGTTGAAAAAAGAAAATGTTTCACTCCATGCCAAACACATCCTATATACACAATATTTTCTAGTTGTTTATCAAACGTACAAAAAATAAGTAAAATGACTCACTTATTTAAAAAAAAAATCATTTTTCAAAACAATATGTTTCGTGGAAAATATTTTTCTTCATACCGAACACACCTTTCATGGTAGTAACAGATATTATCTTCTCCCGATTTCATACCAAATAGTACGGTAATAATATTTTACTACATTAATTGTAGCTTTGTCAAGAGTATTTGCAATGTGTAGCATATTTTAAATTTTCTTAACTCATATATATAGTAATAACCTGCAATCATTAGCAATACAAAAGTACTTATAACTGTTTACTCTTGCTAATTAAGTTGATATTGACCTGAGACTCAACATTAATTTCAATAGAGTTAGTTGCAATTGTTTTGCAAATTTGGAAATCTTGTCGGAGTGCCATGACTCCAAATTTGGTGACATGATCCAATCACCTTTACAATTTCTAAATACACCACTTGATCTTCCAATTACTCGATAATAAGTGTTAAAGTATTATGTGGCGGTGGATCGGATCTGAAGATAGAGTTTCTCTACTGATTAATTGTTAATTACATCAAACAAGATGTATAATGTATGTGGAGGGAGATAAGTATTCTTTCGTTCCTAATTAATGATTTTGTGTTTGGGTTTCAATAATGGAATCTTTTTTTTTTTTTTTGGTAAAAAGCCTTTTTAAAATTGATGATTTATGTCATTGTTAAGGAATGAATATAGTCACCTTCTCTGTAATATACATAATTAGCATAATCTTAGGGATTACAAGAGCATAATCATAGGGATTGTAGAATCTTCCTTTTCGATATTTTCCATAGTTAGCATTCTGTACATGTATATATTTGTTACCTTACACATAATAAGATTATCAGTTTATTCTCCTATACGTGTATTACATGATATCAACGCCAATATTTATGTGGTATTTTGTCTCCGTCGGAGGTCACTGTGACTTTGCCGGAACCCACCGTGGCTTCACCAGAAGTGATTGAGATATCTAAAATCTCTATCACCACCAACTTTGGAAGAAGCGACCTCCCACGATCTACAAAACCCTTTCTGGCAAGATTGCACTAGTAGCGCATGCTACATCAAAAAGTTGCTTTGTTTGTTGTTCCGACATCGCCGTGACATCTCCGGACAGGATTTGGTGTTAGTTTGGTCGAAAGATCTCATTTGGGGAGATTTGTGTTCGTCCAGCCATTGTTCAAAAGAAATCCTTCTCGACTGTGTTCTTGAGTTTTGACGATTTCAGGTTTTGTCTTTCTCAATCTGCTCTTCTGGCTCTAGTTCGACTTTTGCTACTGGAATCTGGTTTGTTTTATTTGAGCTTAGATAATACTTCATTTGTGGGAGTGAAAATACTCTGACATATCTAGTTCGAGGATTCTGGTTCAATTCTACTTTGACTTTGAAATAAATACTTTGCTCGGGAGATTTGTACTATTTGGCAACCACGGTGGTCTGGTTGTATGCCATGAATATTTATTGATTTGGGTTGTTGTATGTGTGGTCCCTGCTTCCTTTTCTTTCATATTCTGCAAGGTTTGTTGGATTGCTTTATTCCATTTGAAGTCTTGTTGTAGTTGGGTTCTTAGATCTACTATTTCGGGAAAATAACTGATCATTGTTTTCCGTTTCAAGTAGTCTGATTTTGGCATATAGTCTGTTTGGCATTTTTTTCTGGTTTCTTCGTTACTTTATTCTGATATAGTGAGTTTATTAGTTGGAAAATGACTAGAAACAATGAGGAAGGAGGAAAACAAAACAATTCTTATTTCGGCGGATGAGTTCGCATAATTTATTCAGTATCAGAAATCACTTAAAGCGTCCACTTTGGTTAGTACATTTGTTGAGTCGGGTAAAACGTTTTTTATCTCCTCTTAAAACAAAAGGGTAATTCATTCAGGTGCCACAGATCACATGACAGGTAATCCTAATATCTTTTCCAACTTTCGATCATATAAAGTACCCTCTTCTGTGACCGTAGTTGATGGGTCAACCTGTAGTATTGTTGAATCTGGGACTGTTAGACCAAACTCTTATATTACTTTGTCATCTATATTAAGTCTACCGAAGTTGTCCTTTAATTTGATTTCTTTGAGTAAACTTACTAGAGATCTCAATTGTTATGTATCATTATTTCTCGATTATTGTGTTTCTTGATCTTGCGACGAATGAGGTTATTAGTAAAGGACATGTATCTGATGGTTTATATATCCTTGATGAATAGGAGTCTCGGTCTGTTACCTGCTCCGGTGTCGTGTCTCCTTTTGAATCACATTGTCGATTGGGACATCCCTTTCTACCTCTATTGAAGAAGCTCTGTCCTCAGTTTTAGAATATTCCTTCATTGGAATGTGAGTCATGTAGATTCACAAAACATCACCGTAGCTCATTAAGTCCAAGGATTAATAAGCGGGTTGAGTCAGCTTTTGAGTTAGTTCATTTTGACGTTTGGGGACCCAGTCCTATCGTTTCCAAAACTAGACATAAGTATTTTATCACTTTTATGGATGATTTCTCTCGGATGACTTGGATTTATTTTATAAAGAGTCGCTCGGAAGTGTTTACTCACTTTTCTGCCTTCTGTGCTGAAGTCAAAATTCAATTCAATGCTTCGGTACGTATTCTAAGGAGTGACAATGCTAAAGAATGTATGTCAGAATTATTTCAGTCGTATATGAGACAACACGGTATTCTCTATCAGTCTCCATGTGTTGATACACCCTCTCAAAATGTAGTTTCTGAGAGGAAGAATAGGCATCTACTTGAGAGAGCTCGAGCACTTTTGTTTCAAATGAAGGTTCCTAAACAGTTTTAGGCAGATGTTGTCTCTACGACTTGTTTTTTGATTAATCGCATGCCGTCTACAGTGCTTGCTGGTAATGTACCTTACAGTGTTCTTTTTCCAAACAAGTCACCATTTTCGATGGAACCTAAGGTGTTTGGAAGCACGTGTTATGTTCGAGATGTTCGACCATCTGTTACCAAGTTGGACCCCAAGGCGTTGAGGTGCGTTTTTCTGGGTTATTCTCGCCTTCAGAAGAGGTATCGGTGTTATTCTAATGAACTTGGAAAATATTTGGTGTCAGCTGATGTGGTATTTTCGGAGACTACACCGTTCTTTTATGCACCTCCCATTTCTACAAGTCAGGGAAAGGAAGATGAGTGGTAAGTCTGTCAGGTCACCAGTGTTTTGACGGAAGAATCAGATGTTGTCCCTCCATCTCTCGGTGTTCTATTGAGGACCAATCGACTATTGTGTCGTCAGCACCTACTCCATCTGCGGTAGTAAGACCGCCAATTAGTCAAGTCCATTCGAGGAGACAAGAGACCAATAATACATGTCTTGCACCAGTGCCTTCGTCATCAGATATTCCTTCTTCTGATCCTCCAGAAAATCTTGACCTCCCTATTGCTCTTCGCAAAGGTACACGGGCTTGCAAATCCACATATTCTATTGCTAATTTTATTTCCTATGACCGCTTATCTTCTATGTCTAGATCGTTGATTATTTCTCTAGAGTCCATCCTTATACCCAAAACTGTGAAGGAGGCTTTGAATCACCTTGGATGGTCTGATGCGACGCTTGAGGAAATACATGCCTTAGAGAAAAATCATACGTGGGATTTGGTGAATTTACCTGACGGGAAGAAACCAGTGGGCTGTAAGTGGGTGTTCACGATTAAAATTAATATAGGATGGTTTCTTAACAAGACCAGGCTCGTGGCCAAAGGATATGCTCAAACTTATGGGGTGGATTATTCAGATTCATTCTCTCCAATTGCCAAACTCACTTCAGTCCTCTTGTTCATTTTTGTAGCTGCTTCTGAGAATTGACCTTTAGATCAGTTAGATATCAAGAATGCATTTCTTCATGGTGATCTTCAAGAAGAAGTGTATATGGAGCAACCACCCGGTTTTGTTGCTCAAGGGGGGGGGGGGGTATGGAAAAGTATGTCATTTGAAGAAGTCTTTGTATAGCTTGAAGCAAAGTCCCGGGGCTTGGTTTGGAAAGTTTAGTGAGGTAGTTCAGGATTTTGGGTTGAAAAAAAGCGAATGTGATCACCCAGTCTTCTACCGGCAATCAACAACTGCCATTATCCTCCTTGTTGTATATGTTGATGACATTGTCATCACAGGAAGTGATTATGCGGGGATCTCTTCACTCAAGTCTTTCCTGCATACTAGGTTTCATATGAAGGACCTGGGCCAGTTGAAATACTTTTTGGGAGTAAAAGTAAATAGAAGTAGGAAGGGAATTTTTCTGTTTCAGAGAAAGTATGTTCTTGACCTGCTTGCGGATACGAAAAGTTAGCAGCCAAACATTGCAGTACTCCAATAGTTCCCGGTGTGCATCTTACAGAAGATAATGGCGATCCTTTTGATGATCCAGAGAGATATAGATGGTTAGTTGGAAAGTTAAAATACCATACTGTGACTCGTCTAGATATTGATTTTGCGGTAAGTGTTGTTAGCCAGTTCATGTCTGCACCTACGGTCAAGCATTGGGAAGCGTTAGAACAGATTCTATGTTATTTGAAAGGAGCTCCTAGACTTGGCATATCATATTGCAATCACGGTCATACTCGTGTTGAATGTTTTGCGGATGCTAACTATGCTGGATCCAAAATTGCTGGAAGATCTACTACAAGCTATTGTGTCTTTGTTGGAGGGAACCTAGTATCATGGAGGAGTAACAAGCAAAGTGTTGTATCTCGATCCAGTGCAGAATCCGAGTACAGAGCTATGTCACAATCTGCTTGTGAGATTATGTGGATACATCATCTTTTAGCCGAAATTAGGTTGAAGCATCATACACCAGCAAAACTTTGGTGTGATAACCAAGCTGTACTTCATATTGCCTCAAATCCAGTGTATCATGAAAGAACGAAACATATTGAGGTTGACTATCATTTTGTTCGTGAGAAGATTGAGGAAAAATTGATTTCCACCGGTTATGTGAAGATAGGAGAGCAACTAGCTGATTTCTTCACAAAGGCATTGAATGGAGCTCGAGTTGATTATCTTTGCAACAAGCTGGGCATGATCAATATTTATGCTCCAGCTTGAGGGGGAGTGTTAAGGAATGAATATAGTCATCTTCTCTGTAATATACATAATTAGCATAATCTTAGGGATTATAAGAGCATAATCATAGGGATTGTAGAATCTTCCTTTTCGATCTTTTCCGTAGTTAGCATTCTGTACATGTATATATTTGTTACCTTACACATAATAAGATTATTAGTTTATTCTCCTATACATTGTATTACATGAATCTGGATAAATCATGTCCCAGACAAGTACTCAGGTGTGAAACAAAAGGAACATTTCTTCTCTTTCTTTCTCTCTCAGGCGTGAAACAAAAGGAACATTTCTTCTCTTTCTCTCTCTCTCTCTAATCTCTATGCTCCGACCAATTGAGAATCTGAACACATGATAAAATGTTCATATTAGACACTTCTAACTTATATTTTAGAAAACAAATTGTGCATGTTCATTAAGTAGATAAGTGAATCACATAAAATATAGGGTAAAGGTGCAAATATACCCCTGAACTTTACGATTTAGAGCATATATACCCCTCGTTAAAAAAGTGGTGCATATATACCCCTACCGTTACACAAATGGTGAAAATATACTCTTGCCATTACACGAATGGCTCAAATATACCCTTTTTGCTGCCAGAATTTTCTTGAAAAAACTTTTAGCTTATCTTTTAATTAAGAAAATGTCACGTGGCTTTTAAAAAATAAGTCTACCTATATTTTATTAGTAGACTTATTTTTTTTAAAGCCTCAAGGCATTTCTTTTCTAGTGGGTTGTCTCGTCCGTCTAAAAAATTTTATTCTTGGCTTAAAAAAAATAAGTCTATCCATTTTTTTAAATGAATCAAGCCCGACCCACCAGAAAAAAAATTACCACATGCTTTTAAAAAATAAGTCTACCAAAAAAATTGGTAGACTTATATTTTAAAGCCACATGGCAATTTTTTTAATTAAACAAGCTAAATGATTTTAAAAAACAATTGTCAGCGAAAAGGGTGTATTTGCACCATTTGTGTATCGGCAGGGGTATATATGTACCACTCTTTTAACAAGGGATATATCTGTTCTAAATCACAAAGTTGAGGGGTATATTTGCACCTTTTCCCTATAATATACATGCATCCTCCTTTAATTGGACACATCAACATCGACTGGAACGTGAATGAGATTTTACAGCTTATTGACGTTTATGCGTATAATTAAAGAAGGTGATATATTTTATGCAATTAACTTATATGTAGTGTACGCTTGAAAACAAATGCAATTTTCTTTTTTCAAAACCTTGAGTTGAAAGTGTCTAATAGAAACACTTTATCATATGCCAATTTCTCAATTGGATTATGTAGTAATTCGAGTGTTTAAATAAAATTTACTGATATTATGCAATTATAGTATATTAAATTAATTCTAAATTGATAGCACATATTTGTTGAAATACTTCCATCATTGTTTCAAACAAGTTCAAAGGTCAAAGCAAGGGAGCTACGCCATGCACATGGAAAGATCATCCAAATCAAGCTACATGTGTGTTTTATTTATTAATTACTGCTCCATAAGAATCTAATGCGTAATATACAATAGATTGACTAAAAAATTATTCAGTTTAAGTATTAATTAATGATCTTGTACAGCAATAAGAACAAAATAAAAAAGCTTGGAATATTTTGAGAAAGGACAAAAGGAGCTATATTTTACAGACTAGTTCTGGCTACATCAATTTGATAATTCTTTTATTATTATTGAACTCTAATCTTGAGCGATTCTCAGTGAGATTGTTTTTAAAAGTGTGATAATGATCACTCACGTACCATTAAACCTTTCTATAACAATGTTATTTGTCTAGATATTTTTTGACTTCTACAATAAAATACTATTATAGAGAACATATGATACATAATAATATATAAAAAAAAATCGATTTCAAAAAAAATTAATCATTATAATAATGTTATTATATAGAATAACCGTTATAGAAAGGTGACTTCATCCTATTATGAACAAATTAGCATGCGTATCGCTTTATTTTTTTTCTTGAGAACGTGAAAGAATAGTTTATCACTTTCGAAGAAATATCATTATAATTAGTCATCAAGCAAGACAAGCAATAACCAATAAAGAAAAACTTATAAATAAGTACGATAACTCCCAAAAAGGTAAGGTTTAAACAATTATTTTACTACAAGGAGAACTCGTGGGCCTTAAGTGACATCTCCTATATATAACTCATTTAACAAAACAAAAAAATGAGAACAATACATATAGGTAGGGGTGGGCGTTCGGTTCTTCGGTTCGGTTTTATCAAATTTCGATTTGGCTATTTCGGTTTCGGTTTCGGTTTCGGTTTTTTGAAGGTGGACACCGAACCAAACTAGTTTGGTTCGGTTCTTTCGGTTTCGGTTTTTTGAAGTTCGGTTTGGTTTGGTTTTTCAATTCGGTTTTTTTGATATGATATTAGAAGCGATTCCATTTACACTAATTCATATTCTCAAAAGCAATAAAACATAAAACTGATAAATTGAAATCAAAATCAAACAAACAGGATACACAAGAACAGAAAACCATAACCATGATATAGGATTACTAGGTGTTATATACATTGTTTAAACTTAAAATGGAAAGCAATTGAATTTGTATGTGGTGCTAAGGATATATGGTTTGATTCAACACGAGATTAGATTACACGATAAACGAATAAGTAAAATGAAATATATACATCTGACCAAAATGAATACTGACTGGCCTCGGGTACTGGGAACCGAGGTCGAATCCCTATGATCGGATGTTTGAACGGTGAGTAACAAAGAGAATTTTAGAAAAGATGAATGAATTCAGATAATTGCATTGCCTTGCTTAGTACATGATTTTGCCTTTATCTGTCCAGTGAAAACATAATGGAACCCCCCTCAATGAATGGGGGCCTCCTCTTTATATAGTAGAGGAGTCCTAACCCTAGTACAATTCTAAGTAAGGAAAGGAATCTGTTCACAGCCGTTGTCGGAATTGGTGCCGAAATATCCGGCTGTGGGGGGGATATTCCGGTCTTCTCCTCATGATGGTTAATCGCCTCTTTATCCTACCTTAATGTCTCGTTCCGGATCGGTCTTGGTGCCCGATCCCGATATACCAGTCCTATCCTGGTCGAGCATGACGAACATAACATTCACGTCGGGAAATCGAGTATATCCATATCCTCGGTTTTACCCGTATACAAGTAGTCCCCCTATTTCCCGAGGTGAAAATTTGACTGCGGGAAATGGAACCAAATAAAACTGAGTAGCTGCACCCATCTGCCTAGGACAAGAACTTCTAGTCAACACTTTACTCTGCTCGATGCTAGGTCATTATTATTTAGCCGCCAAATCTTTCTTGGGAAGCCGCTCTTTGTCAAAGTCCTCAATCTACTACAAAACCCATTGGACTCTCCTCTATATAAAGCCCATGTTCTTTTCCTTCGCCATGCATTTTTACTCTCCAACCCTAAACCTTGTTTCTTCAAATCTTGTTGTCGTTGCATACCAAACTCACATCCTTACCACGGTTATGTCTTCTCCTCCATTACTAACCCAGGGTGAAGATCAGTCTTCGTCTTCTCCTCAATCTCCGCCTCTGCTGCCAACAGGGGCCATTGATCCTGACGAGGAGTTCGAGTTTCTTCCTGCTGATATCCTTCCATCGGGATTTAAATACGCAGGTGACTGCAAAGTCTCTCACCATCTTGATTCGTTGTAGAATTTTGAATCCTGTATCGATGATGCCACCATTACCGTAGTCAGGGAAGACTGCGATTTAGGCGCAGATGTCGACATTCGCCCTGTTGGGAATGGGGTAAAAATAAATCACCATGTTGTTGGTTACTCGTTGTCGTACACCTATCCTTTCACCATCAGGTATACTCTCTCTGTCCCTCGAGTGACCGAGGACTTTTGTCACCGGTATCGAGTGTGTATCGGCCAGATTGCTCCACAGATTTGGAGACTTGTGTACTGCATCGAGATGTTAGATAACATAGCCGGGATTCCCTTCACCCTTGATAATTTACTTCACATATACATACCTCGGGTGATCCGAGGGGGAATTATTCACCTACTTCCTCGGGGAAACCGAAGCTTGATTGACCCCGAGGATGCTTATGACCGGGGCTGGCTTCATCATTTTATGATGATACGTACAGCTCAACTTCACCGTCCATCGTCCACCGATTTTCGGAGATGTGGAACCCATCACCAAGTCCGATTGAACCTGAGCTCATTATAACTATCTTTGAATGGGTGGTTGCCCTTCTAGGAGCTTCCCGTAATTCAGGTCGTTCCTGGAGGAAATTGGCACCCGAAGGTGGAAAGGCAAAAACCACGGTAACTTCTTAATCCGATCGCTCGACTTTCATTTCTCTGTATCGTATTTCAACCCAGTGTATTTGATTTTCAGGACTTCCGACGAGAAGATCTTCGAAGAGAAAAGTCGTAGCTGAGGATGTCACTCGAGGAAGAAAACCATCGGCGTCGCCGAGGTTACCTAGGCGCCGAGAGACTGGAAGTATCCTGATTAGACATTCGGGGGTTGGCTCTCAGGTCCGAACTCATCATATCATGGAGAACAGTCGGGAGATACCCCTCGGTGAACCCTGGCTGACAGAAGTACTTGATGAAGAGGATTTGCCTGAACCGAGTATCCCTGGTTCATCTGCTTCTCGTGAAGGTTCCAGGGATATCTAGACGGTGTCATGTACCGTCACAGCATCCCGCAGGATAAGCCGGAGTTCTCAACCTTTGGCTTATTATGCCAGCTATGAGTGTTACTATTTTTCTTTCTTTCCCTTTTTTTTTATTTTTAGTTTATGGCCGTAGAGTAGGGCATTTTTCGTTTTCTGATGGACCAATGTATCCGAGAAAGTCGGGGTTTTGCAGATTGATTTTTTATCGGACTTCACTAAGTATTCTATTTGCGTTGTTTGAACTTGCTCTTTTGTATATGCCTTTACAATATTTGATCAATTGTTATTTCGATCTATCGTATACCCAAAACTGAAACGCCTCGTTATTGGCCGCTACGTTTGCATACTTTGCTTCCTTGTATTCGACCGTAATCGGTTCGGAACCGTATCCTTTGTAGTCGAATGACAGCCTTACCTGATCATACTATTAGTGCCAAGGCCCGACCCGGGCCTCATCAGGGCCTCCGCTACAGAGTCTTTGATATAGAATAAAAGGGGGCCTCGGGAACTTGTTCGGAAAACGGGGTCGGAAATGACCGGGTTCGTATGCCTTAACGACCTTCGGGGGTGATTCAGTTACTTCTCCTGTACACTTCCCATGGATAGATAAGATCAAGGTCAAATCTATCACATCGCTGTGACATCAGCACGTGTAGAGACCGGTTGGACGCGAAGATGGTTACGGAATGCGAACCGTCTGGGCCCCACTCTATAAAAGCAAGCCTTCCCCTTTCACTTTTTCACTTTTCTGATTTTTACCAAGAAATGTTTTTACCTTCGTGTACCTGGTTACGCAAACCTTCATATCTTCATACCTTCATACCTTCATATCTGTTCTTTTATCTCATCTTCAAACCTTCATACAAGTCTTTATACCTTGCTATTTCCGTAGCAATCAGCAAATCTTCAAAAGCGAAGACCGGCGAGACCTCCTTGGCCCCAAAATCGGAGCCGGTATTGACAGATTTTATCCCACAAGATTGCGCGACCATCAGGGATTTCAATGTTGAGAAGCCTTCTTAACAAGGGGATCGAGGTGCCGATATATCGGATTATTCGTGCACGATACCCCCGAGTAAACTTGAACAGGTCAAGGAAGACTGCGGGTGGAAGGGTATGGAGGTCGTTATTCCCGATCAGGCCGAAGTTGTAACGACCCATGTGGAAGGGTATTTAAGCGTTTATACCTACCCTTTTATGTTTAGTACACTTGATCCCGTGATAGTGGATTTTTGCAAACGGTATGATATTTGCCTCGGTCAAATTCATCCGTCATTTTGGAGAATCGTTGTACTCCTTCGTTACTTTACTATGAACGTGAATATTTCCTTCATGACGAGTCATCTTCTCCGACTGTACAGTCCCCGAGTTTTTTGGTGGGGTATGATTAAACTCACCAAACGGGCCAAAAAAAGCTCCCTTTTCCGGTCTTGATGAAGATAAAAACCGAGGCTGGCAGGGCAGATTTGTCCGAGTCGGAACAAGGGATCTGATTCCTGCTGAGAATTTGCCATTTCCCGAGAAATGGAACCCAACCCGTAAGTAGCTTTACTTTCGTACGGTATGGTCATATGTCTGAACCTACACTGACTCTTTGATCTTACTTGTATGTTCATAGCACTTGTTCGAACCCTCAGTGCGGTTCCAAACATTGATGAATGGATTGGGAAGATCTGTTCCTAACTTACCTATGCCAACCGCAACTGGAGGCATTTGTCTCGGTCCCGGTGGGACGTCTGGAATCACAGTAAGTCCTTCCACCAGAACGCTGCTCCGTCCTCTTTATGTGCTATACTGAGCTTGATAAGTTACATGTTCTTCTTTCCTTTACAGGTCTTTCAAAGGCTATCAAAATCCGAGGGCAAGAGGTTGTAGAGGCTTCAGCCGATGAATAAGACATCGAAGCTCCTGATCAAGGAGATAAGACCGAGAGGAGCAAAAGACGGTCCTCTGAGTCTTCTCGAGCTCCTTCCGGAACCAGGAAAAAATCGAGGCTTACAACCAGAGAGCCCTCTTCGGAAGATGTCTCGGCCCGGGCCTTGGACGCCGATGTTGTTGGTCAACTAACCGATTATTCCGATGATGAAGACCAGGTGTTAGCCACGCGCCGGCTTACCGATGAGGGCATCAATCAAGAGCTGACTGGATCTATGGAGATTACTCCACCCTTAGTGGAAAGCTCAAGTCTGGTGTCGGTGGGCTCGAGGGATATCCCAAGACCGACGGATGTGGGGAGCGTTAGGTTGAAAATGGAGATGTCCAAAGATGCTACTATGATCCCGTGCCCACTCGAAGCTCGGGGCGACTCCCGACCGCAGCCGCTGAATCGAAGGCAGCTCCCTCTGTACCGGGTTCAAAGGTACTTTACATTCCGCCTTTATACGGTATTGGTTCTGTCCTTCCGATACAAGCTGTGGCTTCGGCTGAGACCATTATTTGCATACAGGACTCGCCCCCTCAATTAGTGGATTTTCCCACCGACGATGCTAAGACCAAAGGCAAAATGAGCGAGGGGTCAACAGGGCCAGAAGAGACAGCCAGTTATGGGAATTACAAAATACCTGCATCTAGCATGTCAGGCTTCGAACACTTATCCATCCCCATGGCCAACCGTTTCAGGGTTAACTCCGGTCCCAGATTGGAGAAAAATTTTCCTGCCCCCAGTGCCGACCCGAATCGAAAGAGGTTGATCTCTTTTGAGGTGTCGGCCAATATGAACATGTTGTCGGGAATGATCGGGGTGGCCAGCTATTTGTACCCTCTGGTGTCCCAAGAGGATCGGAAGAAAATGGCTGAAGTTAGCGAAAAGTGCCTTTTCAACGAGGCTCAGCAGGCTTTGAACCGAGTATGTCTAGTTCCTTCATTTTTACACTTAGCTCTATTTTCTTGCCTCATCTTAACAACTGATTCTCTGTTTCTTATAGGCCTCCGTGCTTCATCATGCAAGCTTTCATCGACTTAGGTCGAAAGTGGATCGTCTTAAGGAGAAGCTTAGGAAGAAAACCGAGGATGCGAATGAGCTCAGGGATCTTTACGGGCACAAATTGGAATATATCTCAACTCTCTCGGATCTCTTCACCCTTAAATCAGATTTGGCAGCAGCTCGAAACGAGGCCATCGAGGCCAAGGGGGAACATGACCAGCTGGCAGAGAAGGTAAGGGCTTTCGAAGTTTATAATAAGCCTTTAATAGTCTACGCTAATACCACTCCCTCTCAGGCCCGGGCTTATGTTAGCCAGATTAATCAACTTCGGACGGAGCTTGATGGGATCAAACCCGAGCTCAAAACCCTCCAAGAAACAAGAATTGGTGTTGTTGCTGAGCGGGATGCTATTAAAGAGCAGCTTCGAGTGGCAGCGAAGCAAGTTAATGAACTTAGGTTAGCACTTGCTGCGGCCGAAACGGAGCGGGATAGCCTTCGTCGGGACATTACCGATCTGCGTTCTGAACATAAAAAAGCTCTTGGCGAAATCTCGAGCTACGACGGTATGTTAGACCAGTATAAAGCCGACGTGACCGCTGCCGAGAAGGCTAGTGATCTTCGAGCCGAGTACGTGCGATGTTTATCCCGAAGAGAGGCCTTCGAAGAAATTCAAGCCACCGGAGTGGATTTATTAGATCTAATCGAGGAGGCCAAAAGGCTCGAGGTAGAGAAGAAGGTTGTGTTTGATCTTGAGGATTCGGATAGCGACCTCAAGTCAGCCGGGGAAGAGACCGAAGGTTCGGGTGAAGATTAGGCTCAAGAGCCTTATGTTTCTTTTTATTTTGAGGCCGTTTGTTTGAGCCTTGTAAATCCTCTATATATAAAAAAAAATGATTCGGCCTGTTAATCGCTTTTCGTTGCCTTTTATAAAGTGTTCCTTGGTTTGATGTTTGTTCGATTCATGCCATTGCCTTGGCTTGTATTATTGCTTCAGCAAGAATAAAATTTGAAGTGGTAATGACTTGTGATCGAGTGTATGCGGCATGCGAACGACCTTATTTGCAAACTTAGACGTCTCCAAGTCGCGTGATATGATCGGGTTTTTAGTTTGTGTTGACTTTGATCATTGTTTTGTTTATAGATGACAAGATAAACCGGATCACAATATTTTTATGTTTTTAGACCGTGGTCTTTAAAACGTGCGTATGTTTATTAGACCGTAGTCTTTAATATTTACGTATTTCGCATATTTAGGAGTCTGGTCCGGCGAAATGCAATATTGGCAATACTATATTATCTTGATCGGGATAAGATTTTTATTGATGGACCGGAGATGTAATTACAATCATTGTCATGGCAAGAACAAACTAATTGGACACGATTCAGTCGATCGTTTGGTCCTTACATCTGGTCCTATTGTTCAAGCCTTGGCTTTACATAGTTATCACTTAGCTTAGGGTATAGTAGTCCCCTAGTATTCGAGTTCGAAATGTGAGGGCTCGTGTACTATTGGTCCGATATGTGCAATCTCCAGTCCCCGATCTTTGATCGAACTGCTCTATTTGCGTAGCACGCTGTTCGGCGCTGCCCCATTAAAAACCTTGTCGGAAAACCCACTTCGGGACAAAAACGGTCGAAGGAAAAAAGAGTGCAGCATGTGCTTTCAGTCTTAAGTCTATGACTCTCCGGTTTCCATTGTGCTGCTCCCGATACCCATTAGGTTGTATGCCTGCATGGTTAAATTTTGAGTAAAAAAAAAATTATTCATACCTTTAACAATAATACCTCTTTAGGCGTGCCACGTTCCAGTTATTTTTCAACAGTTTTTCGTCTTCGTTCTCAAGCTGATAGGAACCTTTCCCGGTTATTTCGATGATTCGGTATGGCCCTTCCCAATTTGGGGACAATTTTGCTTCATGGGGGTTCTTGGTGTGGAGTGTGACTTTCCTCAGCACCAAGTCTCCAATCTGAAGATGTCTAAAGTTAGCCCTTCGGTTATAATACCTTTGCAACCTTTGTTTTTGTGCGGCTATCCGTATATAAGCAGCTTCTCTCTTTTCGTCCACGAGATTCAGACTAGCAGACATTGCTTCACGATTCGAGTCTTCAGTGGCATATTGGAATCTTAAGCTTGGTTCACCAACTTCGACGGGTATTAGAGCCTCGGCTCGGTATACTAGGGGCATGGAGTTTCCCCGATGCTTGATCTTACCGTTGTGCGGTAAGCCCACAAGACCTCGGGCAGAACCTCTTTCCACCAGAGCTTAGAGTCGGTTAGTCTTTTCTTTAGATTCTGCAGAATAATCTTATTGGTAGATTCAGCCTGGCCATTCGTGCTTGGGTGATATAGGGTGGACAAGATCTTCTTAATCTTGTATTCTTCAAAAAACCTGTTGACCTTGTTGTCTATGAACTGCATCCAATTATCGCATGCGATTTTCGAGGGTACCCCGAATCGACAGATTATATGGTCATAAATGAAATCAATAACTTCTTTCTCTCTGAATTTTCTGAATTTCTCAAGTGCCTGTGCTTCAACCCATGTAGAGAAATAATCAGTCATAAGTAAAATAAATTGTGTCTTACCTGGGGCCCATGGCAAAGGTCCCACTATGTACATACCCCATTTCATGAATAGCCATGGAGAAAGAACCGGATGAAGCGTGCCTTTGGCATTTGTTGCACTTTCGAGTGAAGGCTTTAGCGTCCTCCTCCATCTCGTTCCAATAGTAACCCATTCTGATCAGCTTGCGGACCAGTGAGTCAGTTCCCGAATGGTTTCCGCAAGTCCCCTCGTGAATTTCCCTCAAAACATAGTCGGTTTCTCCCTTCCCCAGGCATCTTGCCAAGGGGTCGTGGAACGACCTTCGGTATAACTGGCCATCGGCCAAACAAAATCTAGTTGCTTTGGTTCGGAGGGCCCTTGATTCCTTGGCATCGAACGGTAGCTTTCCTGTTTGAAGATAGTCTATGTATTTGTTCCTCCAATCCCAAGTAAGGTTGGTCGAGTTTATCTCGGCGTGACCGGTCTCAATGACCGATCTCATCAACTGCACCACAGCTCCAGAATTAAACCCATCCGATTCTACCGGTGATCCCAAATGTGCAAGGGCATCTGCCTTATTATTTTGGTCTCGAGGCACGTGTTCTAATGTTCATTCCTTGAACCGGGGAAGGACGAATTGTAGTTTTTCTAGGTATCTCCGCATTCGGTCGTCCTTGAATTCGAATGTTCCATTTACTTGGTTGACCACCAGGAGAGAATCGCATTTAGCTTCTATGATTTCGGCTCCAAAGCCCTTAGTCAGTTCTAAACCTGCAACCATAGCCTCATACTCGGCTTCGTTGTTATTCAAATCAATAGATATAATAGATTGTGTTATTTGTAACCCGAGAGAGGTTTGAGAACGATCCCTAACCCGGACCCTTATATATTAGAAGCACCGTCTGTGTAAAGGGTCCAGATTTCCGAACTAGTCCCCGAGGTAAGAAGCATCTCTTCATCAACCTCGGGGATCATGGTCGGTGCAAAGTCGGCCACGAAGTCCGCCAGTATTTGGGATTTGATAGCAGTTCGTGGTTTATATTCAATATCACATCCGCTAATCTCCACAGCCCATTTTGCCAATCGGCCTGAGAGTTCGGGTTTATGCATGACTTTTCTTAAGGGGTATGATGTTACAACGCATATGGGATGACATTGAAAGTAAGGTTTTAATTTTTTAGATGCGCTTAATAAAGCCAAAGCAAGTTTTTCCAAATGCGGGTACTGGGTTTCAGCATCACCTAGGGTTCTTCTTACATAATAGACCGTGTATTTCGTACCTTCTTCCTCTCGAACAAGGACACCACTTACCGCTATCTCAGACACCGCCAAGTATAGATACAACTGCTCGTTCGCTTTTGGCGTGTGTAGCAAAGGCGGGATTGATAAGTACTTCGTGAGCTCTGCTAAGGCCATCTGACATTCTAGGGTCCAAGCAAAGTCGGTCTTTTTCTTTAGCAGTGAGAAAAATCGATGACTCTTGTCCGAGGATCTGGAGATGAATCGGCTTAGGACAGCTATCCGCCCAGTCAACCTTTGTACCCCTTTGATGTCGTTTATCACGGTGATGTCTTCAATTGTTTTTATCTTATCTGGGTTGATCTCGATTCCTCGATTAGATACCATGAATCCGAGAAACTTACCCGACCCAACACCGAAGGCACACTTTTTCGGGTTCAGCTTCATGTTGTACTTCCTTAATATACTGAAAGTTTCCTGCAAATACTTTAAATGGTCCTCTGCTCGCAGAGACTTAACAACCATGTCATCGATATAAACTTCCATTGATTTCCTTATTTAGTGCTCGAACATGCGGTTGACCAGCTGCTGATAGGTGGCACCGGCATTTTTTAGGCCGAAGGGCATTACATTATAACAATACGTGCCGGGCCTAGTTATGAAAGACGTTTTTTCTCGATCCTCCGGGTCCATCTGTATTTGATTATACCTGGAGTAGGCATCGAGGAAACTCAGTGTATCGTGACTCGCAGTAGCGTCGATCATGCGATCGATGCTGGGCAAAAGAAATGAATCTTTCGGGCAAGCCTTATTTAAATCTTTATAGTTTACGCACATTCTAAATTTATTTCCCTTTTTAGGTACTACTACAACATTAGCTAACCAGTCCGGGTATTTAACCTCTCAAATGGATCCTATGTTAAGGAGCTTAGTTACCTCATCTTTGACGAACTCGTGTTTTACCTTAGGCTGCGGCCTCCGCTTTTGTTTGACGGAAGGAAAACTCGGATCTAGACTCAACTTGTGCATTGTCACCTCCGATGCGATACCTGTCATGTCTAAATGGGACCATGAAAAGCAATTTGAGTTATTTTTAAGAAATTCAATAAAAAAAATCCTGAGCTCGAGGGTTAACCCCGTGCCCAGGTATACCTTCCTGTCAAGTAGATGAACGAACAGTATAACTTGCTCGAGCTCTTCGAATGTGGATTTAGTCGCATCTGAATCATCGGGTACCACAAAGGTATTTGGAACTCCGAACTCTAACTCCTCATCTGGTGTGTTCCAATTCCGATCCTCCGACGACTCCGGGATCGGAATCTGTGATTGCTATTTGGCACTTTTCCCTTTGTTCCATTCCGGTATCATTTTCGTCGTAACATATTCTTCGACCGCGAACATTTCCTTTGCGGCCTGTTACTCACCATGAACGGTTTTGATTCCTTCTGAGGTCGCGAATTTCAACACCTAATGCATAGTTGAAGGGACCGCTTTCATGAGGTGAATCCATGGTCTTCCCAATAATGCGTTGTATCCCATGTCTCCCTCTATCACATAAAATTTGGTCTACTGCGTAGTTCCGGCCGTGTTGATCGGTAAGGTGATTTCGCCCTTCGTCGTTACGCAGGCCATGTTGAATCCGTTGAGGACTCGTATTGCTGGCACGATCTGATTTAGTAGTCCCAGCTGCTCGATGACTCTCCATTGGATGATATTAGCCGAGCTACCTGGATCGATCAGCACACGTCTAATTCTAAATTTATTGACAAAGCCAGATATTACCAGTGCATCGTTATGAGGCCGAACGATGCCTTCCATGTCCTCGTCACTGAATGAGATGGGACCGTCGGGGTCATAATTCTGTATACGCTTTTCTCTTGTTATGGAAACTTTGGTACGTTTCACTACCGGCCCCAGAGGGACGTCCGTTCCTCCCATGATCATGTGGATCACTTGCTGAGGCTCTTTCGGTCTATCTTGCTTGTTGGCGTCCACGTTCTTGAAGTGAGTTTTTGCTCGTTCACTTAGAAATTCTCGAAGGTGTCCCAAATTAAACAGACGGGCAACCTCCTCTCTCAACTGCCGACAATCATCAGTTCGATGGCCGTGAGTGTGATGGTATTTGCAATTAAGGCTTTTATCCCGCTTCTCTCGATAAGATTGGATTGGCCTTAGGTGCCTCGTTTCCCTGTTACGGATAACAGCCGCTGCTATGGTCGCTACATCAACGCATAAATTATACTCGGACAACTTTGGAATTTCTCTATTTCCCGAGGCTCTATCGATAACATTTCTGTTCATCAATCCACGATTACTTGGGCCTCGATCGTTCCTTCGATCATTCCTCCTATCGTTCTTGCTCGATTCACTGTTGCGCCCGTTGCCCTTTCCATCAGGTGGGTAAGGTTGATGCCTGTCATATGATGGTCTTGAATCTCGATCGATCATTCACTTTACCGGAATGACATGATGCTGAGGCGTCTCTCAGAATCTTATCATCTTCGACCCTAATCTTCGACCCTGATCTTCGATTGATACCTGTTGTGTACATCAGCCCAAGCGATTGTCGGGTACTCTATCATATTTTGCTTTAGCTCCATAGATGTGATCGAGCTTCTTGAGTTGAGCCCTTGAGTTAAATCCTTAACGGCCAATCGTCAGTGACCGGAGGTAAGTCCATGCGTTCCATTTGAAACCGGGCCACAAACTCGCGGAGGGTTTCGTCATCTCGCTGCTTAACGTTAAACAAGTCCGATTTTCGGGTTTCGACCTTGATGGCTCGGCGTGAGCTTTGACAAAAGCATCCGCGAGCATAGCAAATGAATCAATCGAATGCTCGGGCAAGTTTTGATACCATATCATTGCTCCCTTGGTCAGGGTTTCCCCGAATTTCTTAAGCAGCACCGACTCCCTTTCATTGTCGGCGAGATTGTTGCCTTTAATAGCACATGTGTATGCAGTCACATGTTTGTTTGGGTCTGTCGTGCCGTTATACTTTGGGATATCGGGCATGCGAAATCTCTTCAGGATTCATCGGCGCAACAATTGGTGGAAAAGGCATTTGGACGAATTTTTTCGAATCAGGTCCCTTCAACACCGGAGGTGCCCCAAGAATCTGGTCGACCCTCGAGTTGTAGTTCTCCACCTTCTTATCGTTCGCCTCTATCTTTCTTTCGCCGGATTCGACTCGTTTCGTTAATTCTTCGAGCATCCTTACCAGCTCGACACTCTGCCCGAGATGGTTCTCATTATTTCAAGCACCACGCCTTCTTTCCGTTTTCTCGGTCTGTTCCGATGGAGCAACATCGAGTGCTTGATTTCGGTTTTGCAATTGTGCTATGATCTCTTGCTGGGCATGTAGTTGGGCCATAGCCATGTCCAACTGGTTTTGGAGCTATTGCAGCATGGCTCCATTATCCCCGCCGGCCGGAACGTTGCCCACCGATGACCCGACTTGGTCAGGATTAACTGGGGGTACGTTGTTGTTAGGTACGCCCTCATCGTTGTGCTCGTGATGGCTTGACTCAACTTGAAAATTGACAGAATGGGAGTCCGACATGTCTGGTAGACCTGAAACCAAACCTTAACGAACAAGTGTAAAATATCGAGTGTAACCAGAACTTTATATTAAATCACCACTATTATCCCTGGCCCCACGATGGGTGCCAAACTGTTTAACCTTAAAATGGAAAATAATTGAATTTGTATGCGGTGCTAAGGATATATAGTTTGATTCAACACGAGATTAGATTACACGATAAACGAATAAGTAAAATGAAATATATAGATCTGACCAAAATGAATACTGACTGGCCTCGGGTACTGGGAACCGAGGTCGAATCCCTATGATCGGATGTTTGAACGGTGAGTAACAAAGAGAATTTTAGAAAAGATGAATGAATTCAGAAAATTGTATTGCCTTGCTTAGTACATGATTTTTCCTTTATCAAAATATAATGGAACCCCCTTCAATGAATGGGGGCCTCTTCTTTATATAGTAGAGGAGTCCTAACCCTAGTACAATTTTAAGTAAGGAAAAGAATCTGTTGACAGTTGTTGCCGGAATTGGTGCCGAAATATCCGGTTGAGGGCGGATATTCCGGTCTTCTCCTCATGATGGTTAATCGCCTCTTCATCCTGCCTTATGTCTCATTTCGGATCGGTCTTGGTGCCCGATCCCAATATATCGGTCCTATCCTGGCCGAGCATGACGAACATAACACTCATGTCGGGAAACCGAGTATATCCATATCCTCGGTTTTACCCGTATACATACATACAGTAAGAATAACTAAGAAAACACATAAAGGACATACATTAATCTTAAAGACACATCCTAATCACCTTCCTTTGTTAAGGATATTTGATTTTCTCAACTGAAGTGAAAAATTTGAGATACAAAAGTAAAAGAGGGCTTGTTACAATTGGGTTTTTTTGGGGCTTAAACTTAGTAGGCCTGGACTATTTTAATTTTTTTCGGTAATGTATTAAATTTCGGTGTGCGTTCGGTTCTTCAGTTCGGTTTTATCAAACTTCGGTTAGGCTATTTCGGTTTCGATTTTTTAAAGGTGGACACCGAACACCGAACCCAACTAGTTCGGTTTGGTTCTTTGAGTTTCAGTTTTTTGAAGTTCGATTCGGTCCGATTTTTTGATTTTCGGTATTTATGCCCAGCCCTACATATAGGGCACTATAGTTGTATTTTATTAATAGTTAGTTTAATGGATTGTCTTTCAATTTTCGCTTTATTGTATCAAACATCCCTATTTTTTTTACCGAAAAAATTATTCAACATTATTTAAATATCATGAAATTTACATAACTATTTTCTATAATAAAAAAGTTACTCAGTTTAAACTTAATTGTCACAAAAGTCTCTCGGAGAAAATAAAAGAGCCATTTTCATGATATTTAGGCGTATTTGAGTGACTTTTTGAACTAAAAAAATTATTTAATGACTTTTTGTGATACTTAATTAGAGCAACTTTTTCATTACAAAAAATAATTTAATGACGAATTTAGTACAATAAAATAGAAGGATAGAGTGACTTAGATGCATGATTCAATATTTACCCCAAACCTCTATTCTGTGCTCTCCTACACTATTTGTGGACTTATTTGGACTAAAAGAAGTGTTAAAATAATCAGTTCCACTAAAGTTACTCTTTTTTTTTCCTAAGCATTTGCACAGTTCTATCTCTCACCTATGAAAGAACCAAAAAAAGGATGAAAAAAAAAAACTTTATGGTTAGAAATGATATTTACAAAAGAAAAAAAAAGGAAAAAAGAGATGATTTTAAGCACACGAAGCAGGTGAAAAAAGACTACAAGAAAAGAGTCAACAGAATATATTTGAGTTCGCCATCTTTAGTCCCCGCCAGCGACAGAGTTATTTATTCCAGTTTAAATATATCTTGCTACTTCTGTATGAGTTGTTGTGAGTTATATTTTGTTGTAAGAAGCCACCCATAATTGACTTTTAAGTAACTTTATAATAACAAAAAAATTCCATGTGATTTGGGTGCAACAATCAAAGCGTGTCTAGTTTAATTTATTGAAACTAGTTGATAAACATTAATTGTTAAAAAATATGTTAAATGTTGAAATTATTTATAAATATTTATTATGTGTTTGGACTAAGAATTTCAAAGCTAATGGTGATCAGTTGTGCTCATCAAAAGAGGCGGAATCAGAATTTTAATTTATTGATAATGGATTACAAATTTTTTATTTACTGGCCTCTGAATATGTTATTTATACATATTCAGAAATGATCATCCTAATACTTTTTCATGTCAAATTACTTTAATAATTTCTCATTCCCACCAATAATAATTTCATGGCAAATTGCCTTAATATTTATATCATGAATTTTCAATTTTAAGCCTATAAATTGAGTTTCTTCTTCTTAATGATCATCCTAATAATTTTTTTGTGTCAAATTGCCTTAATAATTTCTCATTCCCACCAATTCAACTAAATGTTCATTCAAGCAATATAACATTATCCACGAAATTTCAAATCTAAATAAAATAAAATCATATCTAGATATATTATACTACTAATAGTTTATATTCAAGTACTCAATCATCAATCTTTATAAACTCTATGTGATTTGAACATCAATTAATTAACATGCTTCCTTAAGGATCCAGTGTCACGGCTCTTCAAATGACAAAACGAAATATAAATACATTTAGGTTTGCAATTCATTAGCCTATTAGAGTATGTTGACTATTTAGTAGAATATTGAATTTAACATTAGATATTTAAACTTATGTCTAATTGCTAAAAACTTATTTAAACTTTTGTCTCCCTACCTATGATAGGGGTAAGGTCTTCGTACAATCTACCCTCTCCAGACCTCACATTATGGGACTCACTGGGTACGTTGTTGTTGTTGTCTAATTGCTAAAAACAAAAGTATAAAAAAAAACTCGAATTTTTTTAATATTGAAAATATCAAATCCGAATTCAATCCAAAACTCACAAATTCAAATTAAAAAAAAAAACAAAAAACAAAAGGATTTCATTTTAATTTCGATTTTGTCCCAAATTATGCCCATACTACCTCCGTTGCACTATTTATGGATATATCCTATCTAGAAAAAGTTTAAAAAGAAAAAGACAAACGGGTGCCACCAAAGTTACCTCTAATTTTGACACTTCCACGCTATTTACATTCTATCTCATAACGGACATATCTTATCTAGAAAAGGTCTAAAAGAACATGATAAAGGGACACCACCAAAAGCTACTCATTGCTTCTAATTTGACACTCACACTATTTACAAATATCTCAACGAAAAAACAAACTAGTCTATCTCAAAAAAAAAAAAAAAAAAAAAAAAAAAAAAATAGCAAGGTCTAAAAGTTTATGGTTAAAGAAGACACTCCCCCCTCCGTTTAATTTATGTATCTTAATTATTATTTAAGGATATAAAAATATTTTTTTCGTCATAATCTTTCTAAATAATTTAAACCGTTATTATTGTGACTTATAGTAGTTTTTGTACAATTTTTAAATATGTAACTATTTCATCTTTTTTCAAAAACAAATTAATGTCCAAATTCACATCAAATATTAGTTAATTTGATTTCAGGAGAGGATGTAGCCTCTCGCTTATTGATTCATATGAATCCATAACTTTAAGGGGTCATTTGGTACGTAGATAAAATTATCCCAGAATTATAATTTTGAAGCTAATTTATCCCATCTATATAGGAGATGAGATAAAATAATCTCAGGATTAATGAGATAAGATGGGATATTCCATCTTTAAGTTTGGGATGCACTCTTTGTTTAATAGAAGGTATAAATTTATATTCTCTACCAAACATGGTACAAAATTAATCTCATAGTTAATGTTGGGATATCCAAGCTAATACCGTGTTGTACCAAACGACCTCTAAGAGTATAAATTCACTCTCATGCTGCAAACAATTAGAATCAAACTGAACAGATGCCCAAAAGAAAAACTGTCTGAAAGTCCAATAACCTTTAGTATGGTACTCCATAGTTTTAATACTATAATTAATCTAAAAAAAATAAAAAATAAATTATTAAGCTTAGTTTTAGATCCGTCTCTTTCGCTTGTGCTCTAAATTAAGTTACATAAATTGAACGGGGAATAATATTTTAAGCCATAAATGGCAGGGGAAAGCCAAACATGAAAGAGGCAGCATATTTTTTATTTTATTTTTTTGGTGAAGCACCACCACCGGGGACAGAGTCAACAAATGTATTTTAATAACACATGTACAGCTAGCTGCTTACTTATGTGTGCTTGTTATAGATGGTTGTGCATGCACATGTATGTTTCTGCACCTCAACAAATGTATTTTAACAACACATGTACAGCTAGCTGCTTATTTATGTGTGCTTGTTATAGATGGTTGTGCATGCACGTGTATGTTTCTGCACCAACATCACGTGCATAACAGATTTATATTCTATGAGTATCATCTTTGATTTTAGGCTCCATTTGAACGTGATTCGAAATCAGGCATTAATTAGAATGTTTTAAGTTGCATTTGTTTTCATAAACATAAAAGTCTGTAAGTTTGAAACCTATCAAAACTTTCTTAATTTTTATGCAATCTTACCAAATGAGCAAATCATAATTCATAACAAAATTAATACACTAAAAAAATGATGTTTTTAAAAAGATACAACATCTATTGATCAAACTTCAGTTCAATAAAACGAAAATTGAATATGAGTTATAGTATAACCACTCTTTAATATAACCCTCCTACATGATACGAACAATCTCTTCACGTTGAGCTATGCATTTCCCGAGGAGACGAATCAATATTTGTGTCCTCTTTAGCAGATGATAGATTAGGTCGAGGAAATAAATTTGACCAGCTCTGAATTTTCTGCTCCAGTAAAATTGAAATTTGCTTAATTTAACCTACAAGATAAATTGAGGTTATTTGCGTATAATATAAGAGGATGAAGATGAAGGAGGTTTTATTTCCAATATGAAGAAGATGAATATTGTTAAAGTGGGTTTTGTTCGATGACGAAGATGAATACCAAAGAGGAATCTGGTTGGAATTACGAAGGGATAAAATGGGAAAAGAGTGCGATTAAAACAAAGTCACGCGCCTAAAAACATCACATATGTCACATCAGCACCAAGGGTTTAATAGGTACATTTTTAATACACTTTAGGTGCTCGATAGGTTACATCCCTAGTTGAGGTATATAAATGAAATTTGAAATTTTTGAGAGACTGCTGATGTATCTGGCCTTCTCAAAATATCTAGGGAGTATCATGCATATAGTATATGTTTTAAAAAAAGTCTTAATGCATATGCAGCCCCTGAATTTGTCTTTTTTTTTTTTTTTTTTTTTATTTTGACACTTTAACTAAGTGTTGTTCCTATTGAATTTCTGAACTCTCGTCCTTAAGTGTGTCTATCAAATACAATTTGACTTACATAGTATTATATCTTCAATGTAGCAACATGCTAATATATATTCTAATTTAATTATGTCATTTTTTAGCTAAGATTAGCAGCAATTGACACTCTGTTTGGAACGTTGTTACCCATTGTTTCATAATGTACTGTATTGTATTGTACTGTGCTGTTTTGTAGATACAATGTTTGGATAGACTGTATCGTTTGTTGCTGTGTAATAACATGTTTTTTGTTTGGATTGAATGTATCGTACTGTATTTTAATTGGTAAGTTTACTAAAATACCCTAAACTAAGAAGTAAAATTTCAGATTGGCATTTAACTCAACATGAACAATACGAGAAATTTCCACAAAGTAAACCAGCATTCACATACAGGTGTATTACACAATTCCAGAGTCATGGTTTAACAAAAGCAAGGGAAAGCACAACAAATAAGCAAAATATTCTATGCAAAAAAATAAAACAAGAAAGCAAGCAAATTAATGAAATTATGGCAGAGTCCTGAACAAAAAGCAAACATATGGCAGAATGGAATAGGCAGAATGGAATTAGCTTACCTGTAACTTTGAAACTATGGAAGAGTCCTGAGCAAAAAGCAAACATATAAAATTAAAAGAAGGAAAAAGAAGTAGGGAGCAAGACAAAAAGAAAAAGAAAAATGTAGAAGGAGATAAAAGAAGGAAGAAGACGGAGCAGATAAACAGAAGGAAGAAGACGTAAAAGAAAAAGAAAAACTAGAAGACGTAGAAAAAGAAAAAGAAAAAGAAGTAGGGAGCCAAACCTAGAAGGAGACAGAGTTATGTAGAAGACGCAGGGTATAGGATTTTTGGGTGGTGTTAAATAATATAAGGTAAAGGGTAAAATAGGATTATGAAATATTAAGTAAGGACATAATTGAAAAAAGAAATTAGGTAACAATGGGATAACACCAAATCGGTTGTTACATAAAATGAGGTTTTTCATTGTTACGTAACGACGGAATTTAACAATACGATACAATACATTTTAAATAACAATTAAAACAAACATGTTTTTTGTGCTAACAATACAATACAATACAATGGGTAACAATGTTCCAAACAGAGTGTGAGAGGGAAAAAAAGAATAAACTCTTAATTAAGCTGGCAGTAAAAGAGCAGAACCAGCATAAACTGACACATTCATGACATAAAAAATAGCTTACCACACATCTAAAATATTATTTTACTTTCATTATCATAATTTATTTTTTGTTTCTAATAAAAATTATATTTAAAGAGACACACTTGAAAATAAATTTAAATGTTCAATAGGAACAACAGGCTAAAACGATAAAAAGGAACAAAGTTTAGGGGTGCATATGCATTAAGCCTTTAAAAAATGAGTAAGATTTGACAGTCACTGGACACCTGCCTGCAAAACACAGTTATCTGTTGTACTAGTTACTATACTCTACTCTTATATATGTATATATATATGCCACTATAACTAATCAATAAATCGATTGAGTTCTCAGTCATGGCTTCCATAATCGAATCTGCTTGGACGGTACTTCTCTTTTCTCTACCCCCCATTTCTTTTTTTTTTTGACCTTTTTACCCCTCGATTGTACACTTTCTTTTTCCTTCTAGAAGGTTCGAATTTCTTCTAGATGGTTCTGAATTTCTGTTCCAATGTGACTATTCTATTTTTAGTTTGGTGCATTGAGGAACAGTACATTTATGAGCAAAATGACACAGCATTGTTTCCTTCATTAGCATTCTTGGAGGCATTTTGACTTGAATTTGAGTCATTATCATAAGTTCATTTCTCCATGCATTATATGATTGTTCAGTTATTCAAAGGAAATACTAGGAAATTTAATTTATGTGGTACAGTTCTGATTTTGAGAGTCTAATAAATTTTTTAAGATAAAATTTACATATTTAAAAAATACGGATAATCAACTTGTTTGATTTCAAAATCTGAAAGGTATCAGAGTGGGGACCAGAAAGATTTATGTTTTTTACTGAAGTAATTCAAGTAATAATAAGTAAAAATTTTTGATATGCCGTAAAAATTCCATTGACTTTTAGTTGTTTCCGGAAGTTAGTCGGAGGTGTGTTTGGTACTCCCTCCGTCCAAAAAAATTATTTTTCTTTCCTTTTTAGTCTGTACCAAAATAATTGACACCTTTCTATATTTAGAAACAATTTAATTTTATGAGGTGACATAAATATCTAAGGATTGTTTTGGACCACACATTTCAAAAGTCTTTCTTTTCTTTGTTTCTTAAACTTTGTGTCAAATTAAACTAAGATAATTTTTTGGGACGGTGGGAGTGTGACGCAAAATATTTTGGGAAAATAAGTCATTTTGTGGCGTATGATTGTCTGAATATGATTTTTTAAGAAAATCTTTTCACCGAAAAGGGAAATAATTTACCTCGCTTTTGGACAAAAGTCATTTTCATTTGTCTCAACTCTTAATTTCGTATCACTTTGGACACTTGGTATTTTATGATTTTTTTAGTATACTCCCTACGCCCCAATTTATGTGGCACAGTTGAAAATTCGAGAGTCAATCACGTCTTTCTTTGACCTAAATATCTTTATATGTCTTTTAAATATTTTAGGTTATTAATTATTGTGATTTATAGTGCTTTTTTACGTAGTTTCTAAATATATAAATTTTATTTCAAAAAACTTAAAGCTTCTGTGTCCAAATTCACGGTCAAAGTTTAGAAGTTTGAATCTCGAAATTTCAACTTTGCTACATAAATTGAGACAGAGGGGGTATAATGATTATCGATCTTTGAAAAATGTTTTACTATGATAAATGTTTTTTTAGTAAAACATTTTCAAAATAATCATCTTTTCCGGGAAAAAACAATTCGGATAATTTTTTCCATCTACCAGACACTAAACACTTGAATTCTTTAGTTTATTGTATGAATTGTTGGTGTTCGGACCAGTTTGTGTGAACCTCGACTAATCCGTAGCCTGTTTAGCCCCCTAGCAGGTTTGCCAAAGCTAATCATGCTCACCAAGGTTGGAGCAAATGGGCTCACACCTAGTGTTATAGCCGGGACTAGTAGCCGGACATAGGCAATAAGGATGAGTTAGTTTGCTGTTGACTGTAGGTGGTTGTAGCTTCAGCCTTTTTTTCTGTGCTGTAATGTTCACTGGTAATAAATAAAATGTTTATTTACCAAAAAAAAAAAAAAATTGAATGAAGGAGAAAGCAGGATCTTTTGATCTGCATCAGGGGATTTTGACAGGCTCCGGGACTAGTAGCCGGACATAATCACAATCTGAACATGATGGAATGCAATGGAAATGCGAGTTTGTGTAGCACACATGAGAGATTTTTGAGTAGCCAAGTTTGAAGTAGGTGGAGCTCGAATGATGATAATTTTGTAGTTGTAGCGGGTTTGGAAGCAGGATTTGAAGTGGGAGCAAAAGCAGGTTGGGGTTTTAGAATTCTGTTGTGGCAGCAATCATGGAAACTGGAGATGGATAGGGAGCAAGACCGTGAAGATATAGCTTGTAGACCGATGCTTATTAAGTTTGATAGCATGTAATTAATGAAACATAACTTAGAAAATTGGAAATAATGTAGGCATATCAGGTTTGGGAGTTTTTGACATGCAATTTGCACTCAGGGGAGTCTGAACAAATCGTTCCACTGAAACTTTGGACTGATTTATTAGTTTGATAGTCCCAAAAACTGAAAGTTGGATGCCTTCTTTGGTGTTTGAACCCCAAACACATCCAACATGTAAACTTCATATTTTTCTTTGTTCTCGAATGGTATAATTCCTGTAGTCATGTAGAGTTTCAACTTTAACAGGCTACTATCAAACTTTACTTTCTATATAGTGCTAAGCATGACAAGATAAATGATACTCAAGGTTGCAATCTGGCACTTGTCTGCTTCCGAATAAAAGTCCAGTTCTCCAGATATGAGGATTGAAAAGTCCTACAAGTGCACTCGTTGTTATTTAGAGTAACGAGGTACTAGTTACCTGTCTAATAGCCTTTTGTTTTGTGCTTTCTTTCTTTTTCAGTATCTTATTACAAATTTCAGCGATTTCCAATTGACTTGTTTTGGAGGTTTCGTTCTTCATGAGAGTGTCTTCTTCTTGTCTGGACTCCCCTTCATTCTTTTTGAAAGGGCAGGATGGTTTGGCAAGTACAAAATTCAGGTATTACTTTTTGACTCTTCTAATGACATGATATTTCTTGATTAAAATGATCCCAAACTTCAATAATATTCGAATTAAGACTCGTGCACGAGTTCCGTTTTGGTTTGCATTTGGAAAACAGTTTCTGGATAAAATGATTTGAATTTTCGCTAGAGTATTTGTGTTCAGCACAAATGCTTTGCTGAAAACTTGTTATCATGTTTCAAGTTCATATTATTCGGATGAATTTTCATTTCGTGGCATTCTTGACCTCTGTTTGTGCAGAAGAAGAATAACACCCGGGAAGCTCAGGAGAAATGTATTACTCGTCTACTGATGTACCATTTGTGTGTTAATCTTCCAATCCTAATTGCATCATATCCTGTCTTTAAATACATGGGCATGCGAGCTAGTCTTCCATTGCCGTCCTGGTATTTTCCGGTTCTCTATATACCAAGCTTTAGTTATGTGATGGCAACACATATTCATTGTATACCTTTATTCGGTCTTGTAATCTTCGTTTCTTTTGTTTTTGCTTTCTATTTCTTCATAATTTTGTTTTCAGAATCCAATGTCCCGACGACAAGACCATGAAACCATTTTGTGAGACTGAATATATGCCGTGCAAGTTTTGCCAGCGTAAGAAAAGTGAAGTTGATGTGAAATTAGATGAGGTTATGGTGCCTAAAAGCAAACAATTAAGATATATAGGCTCAATATTCCAGGAGAATGATATGATATATAGAGTTATAACACATAGTATCAAAATAGGATAACTGTATTGGAGTAGTACCACCACAGTGTTATACAATAGGAGCACTGACCATATGAAAGACAAGTTATATGTGAGTTGTATGATTGAGAATATTATATGAAGTGAATGTTAGATGTCTATGTTCCAACATATCCACAAGATGATTGTTGAAAAATATGAATGATGAGACAGATGAGCAGCTATATAAGATTAGAAACAATTATAGTCGACAGAAGGTACACGTAACCTCACATAGAGGATAAAATGAAAGAAGTTTTTTTAAGATGGTCTAGTCATGTGACTTATGTCCTATGTGGACATCGAGATCACCATATATAGGTGGGCGAAACCATGGAGGTTGAACGTGTTAAAGCCGGACAAGATAGATCTAAAATCTTTAGGAAGAAAATTGTCTTGAAAAACCTATTCAGCTCATAAATTCATGAAAACTTACTGAAAAACATGATACAATGGAAAAGAAAAGATCCATATTGGTGATACCAATTAGTTCAGATTAAGATGTAGTTATGGTGGCACGCTTACTCAAGTACAATGTTTGTTAGGAGCATTTTAATCTTGTTAGCGATTTGTAAGCAAGTAACGCATATAGTCAACTAGGTTAAGATTGGTCCAAATGGAACAACATGGATAGTGAGAATTCATTCTTTTTTTTTATAAATGAGGATTCATGCAGCTGATTCCAACTAGCTTGGCATTGAGGCGTAGTTGTATAATATTGGAGTAGGTGTGGTAGAGCTTGCGTTTTCTGTTTATTCACAAGAGTGAATTGCAATACCTTTTTCTTTTGTGCAGGAAAGTGGTTTCAACGCAAATATTATTCTATTTCATCGTGGAGGATTTTGTATTTTATTGGGGACACAGGATTTTACATACGAAATGGCTCTATAAGCATGTCCACAGCGTCCATCATGAGTATGTGAACTACATTATGTTTTCTACTTTAATTCTTCGGATTTCTATTTTTTGCACATGAAATCAGCGCTTCTGCTTGTTACACCACAGGTATGCAACACCGTTTGGGTTGACGTCTGAGTATGCTCACCCTGCTGAAATTCTATTCCTTGGATTTGCTACGATAGTTGGTCCTGCAATCACGGGGCCGCATTTAATAACACTATATCTATGGGTTTCGCTTAGAGTCCTTGAGACAGTTGAGGCACATTCCGGATACCATTTCCCTTGGAGCCCCTCGAACTTCTTGCCGTTATATGGGGGGTGTGTACATTACTTTTACTGTTAGAAAATTTGTCATTTTTGTATTTATTTGTTCTCCACGTCATTAAAATCCCTGAAATGGCTATTATTGTTTCCAGGTCTGATTTTCATGATTATCATCATCGACTGCTCTACACGAAGTCCGGCAACTACTCATCGACATTTGTTTACATGGACTGGTAACAATTTCCACACATTGACTTAAATATTCTTGATATTTGTTTTATGCATCTTCGTACAATAGACCCTTGTGGTCCGGCCCTTCCCCGGACCCCGTGCATAGCGGGAGCTTAGTGCACCGGGCTGCCCTTTTTCTCTAAGCTGTTTATGCTGTCATTAATTTCTCTTTAACTGTGATACTTTCTTTGTGGCAAAGAGGATCTCTGCTGAAACTGCAAGTAATCTGTTTGTGGTATTTCATGTTTTATGTTAATTATCTACCAAATTCCTCTTCACCACTTCTGCTAATTTTACAAGGTCACCAAAGAACTAGCCCCTTTAGTTATAATGAAATTTCATAGGCAGTTCTTTCGAAAATTCGATAACTCGTTTTGATACTTGCTCTCTGGTCCGATGTGCACGGGAGGTTCCAGAAGCTAATACATCTACCGGCTTATGCTTTGACAATTGACAAAACTGTCTTTCGCATGATTTCTCTTTGCAGTTCAATAGAAACTTGATTGCATACCTCGGCCACATTGTGGTTGTTCATCTGTTCCCCAGCTAATATTGACCTATCTTGCTCGGACTTTCCAAATTGTCGCCTCATCCGTGTCAGATCCTCTAAGAAATGCATTATTTGAAGGACAATTCGACACACTCCCATAGCATTTTTGAAGAGTCATAAGACTAGCTCTATCTCAATGATATCTCATTATTTTGTGGCCTGAACAATACAGAATAGGAGATTTTTGTAGGATTTGTCATTTGACGGATCTCTTTGTTTTGTCAGGATATTTGGTACTGACAAGGGATATCGAAAGTTGAAGTCGCTAAAGGAGGAGGAACGCGCTGAGGGCAAAGTAATGTAAAGAAGACGGGAAAGGGGAATAAAACTATGCCTGCTTGGGCATCACATGATGGGGTTTCTGGTTGAATAGATATAGGTGAATGTTCAAATTGTTGTACCTAGTCATCTTGTTTGTTTGTATTCATCAGTGGTCTCAAAAGAACATTCTTGTATTTAGGTGGATCAATTGTAAGCTCGTGCTGGAAAAAGAAGTTTTTCCTCTGCCTCCCCTCTTGCGTTTATGTGATTCTAAGTTACATTTTCTTTGAATAATAGTGGTGTATGAAGCAGGTCGCATGCACCTGATTATTCTACCATATTTGTTACTTCCTACCAGTATCTTTACTGAATAACTTGTTCCGCTAAACTTAGGCAGATGGGAAGACTCACCTAACATGTTTTCTCTCTGTTGGGATTTGAACTCTGATCTTCGAGATGTGTAGCCATTTCATTGATTACTCGGTCACACACTTGGGTGTTATAAGTTTCATTCTTTCCAGGGCTTCTTATGCTGCTAACTAATAGTTGCAGAACCCGTCACTGGGACCAACTAAATCCGAATTTGGCTCTTCAAGATAGTTTCTTGAGTTCGTAAATAACCCGACCCTTGGAGTTGTCTAGGCAAAGAATCTTCAAATGGCACATGGAATAAAAATATAACTGACTTGTGAAACATGCCTGAGCTCCATTGTTATAACTGATTGAGTGGTGATGATGCAGTGACCTTTATATTGAAACGTTCTTCTCTAGTATATTTCCATGTTTCTAGTAAATTCTGGATTGATTAGCTTAAGTTTGTAGCAAGAGGGCTCAATTGCACAGTGCATGATCAAAAAGTGGAGATTGGAAAACGGTGGAGAATTTGGACAATCAAATTACCAAATCTCAGTAATTCACATTGTTGTTGTATATAGGCACCGAATCCGAAATAGAATTCTGCACACTAATTTTTGCGCTGTTCATTGGATTTGGAACTAAGGAAATGGATACATGTTGAACAAAGAGAAATGGCTTAATATATTTACAGCCCCCTAAAGTTGCCAACAAATTTAATTCAGACACTAATCATGACGTGCTCCAAATAAGCTTTCGTATATACTTTAAACCACTTAAAATATGTCACATCCTTTAATTATACTTATTCACCTCAATAAGACATAAAATCCCAGGCAATTTCTTATTATGGTTGATGTTTATAATTAAAAGAGATGAAATATTTTATATGATTAAATTAACTACCTAATAAACGCTTGAGAATATTTGCAGACATATTTCAAAAATATGAACCATAAGTATCTAATAGGAACACTTTATCATGTGTCATGTGCTCAATTGGAACAAGCCGTAATTTTGAGGGTCTAAATGAAATTGTTGGCAACTTTAAGGAGCTGTCACTGTATTAAGACGAGAAATTCGCTGAAGTTCTTTATCTGATAATCAAACATGCTACAGGAGTCATTCAAAATACATTTGCAGACATTCCACCTGACTTGTATTGGCTTAATTATCAGTTAACAATAAGAGATTCCCCGCATAATCAAAACACACACACACACACACAAAAAAAAAAAAAAAAAAAAAAAAAAAAAGGGACTCAATAGTTCAATATCAGAATAAACATGTTGAATAGAAAGAGGCAGAAATGTTGCATATCTTACACTACCTGAGTTTGAAAGGATGCAAGAAAACTCAATACATGGCACCATGCGAAACTGAATACGAAGATTATACTTTTTTAGCTAAGAAATCTACTGTAAATTGCAGAATCGGGATCTGTACTGAAAGTAGGATCGAGATACAATTTTATCTGAGCATGCTCAACCAGTTGGTTGGAACTTGGAACGCTCATGTTGCCAAAAGTTAAGAGCACTAAGGTACAAAAGCCAATGAGCCAACACTGATGCAATGATCATCAAGCAGAAATGAACATAATTCCTTCAAATAATAAACCTGCTAAGAAGCAACTTTTCCGATACTCATGGAAGGTCCAGCCTTCGAAGCATTTAAGGCACACACTCAACAAAGTTTTCCTCTGCAATATTGTAGCATTACTCTACGGCAGTAATTCCTCTAGCCATGGTGAGGGTAGAATCCATTTACAGACATTCCACCATCAACACAGATTATCTGACCGGTGATGTAAGAAGATGCAGGTAAACAAAGGAATCCCACAAGAGATGAAACCTCGGATGGCTCTCCTAGGCGCCCAAGTGGAGTCCGGTCATACACTTCTTGTAAATAATCTTTGTTACTCAACACCTGAACGTTCAAAAGGGTATCAGATAAAGTATATTCACACACAATTGAAAGATAGAACTCAAACATTGAAAGGTTAGAAGCGGAAACAACTTGATCCATCAGTTATTGCTTAGTTGACATTTGGGAAAATTTAAAGACACAGAATATTTGATGCAGCTATGAATTTTGACATGATGTTGCAAATTAATGTGAAGGCTTTTCTTAGGCTACCTTTTCTTTTCTTTTCTGATAAGGGAAGTAGGACCAAGGTAGGCAGTGTGCTGCAATAGTCACATTGACTTTTCAGCCAAAATCTGTGAGTTCCCCTTTTTCTCCCCGAAGTTCAAACAATTTTTTATATGCATTCAAGAATCACTATTGGTCATATTGCTCTTTATCGAGAAACCAAAGAAGCTATACGGGGTTATCTCAGGCCTATTCATATGGTACCGGTGGGACCTCGAGGCTCTTCAGTTCAGCTAGGTCCATAGTTCCAGAATTTATACTAGGTCTAGGGAGGGTGCGGTGTACAGAGACCTTATCCCTACCTTTGCGGGGTAGAGAGGGGTGTTTCCAATAAACCCTGGGCTCAAGAAAAGCCTTTTTTCATAACATGTTTGGGAAATATAACCTGATCTTTTTATTTTAAAAAAAACTCTTTTGGTGCTTAGTTTTGTATCTTTTAGCGTAAGGGATTACCATGAAAAAGCATAAGCGTTGGGATATAGAAGCTTATAAATATTCTTGAATACGAACCACAATAAAAAGAAGAAGAAAAAACCCATGTAAACTCTAATGACGCCTATCGTAAAGATTGAAAATCAAATACATGATACTGGTATCCTAGACAAATTAGGATGCATGTACTCGAGACCAAAGAAAACCTCAGCGAATATCAAAAGGACACAGTTCATCAAAGACAACGACATTTATCACAGGATTACTGAAAAGAGGAAAGTATGGAATTACTTGCTCCACCATGGATGTTTTGATGTACCAAGGTGCAACAGCATTACTCCTGATGTTGTCTTTAGCCCACTCACATGCCAAATTTTTTGTAAGTTGATTAATTGCTCCTGCGGAAAACATTCAACCGGAAAAGATGATGACATTTCAATATGGGTTTTTTTCATTTTTGGCCCATCGGCCAAAATTAATTACGAGTGTTAGCCATAATATACAAAACCTATACACTGACTATGTGTATAATATGTATATTTGTGTATATTTATACTCCCTCTGTCCCATATTACTTGGCCACATTACTAAAAATATATGTCCCAAATTACTTGTTCATTTACAAAACCACGATAAAATTAATTAAATCTTTCCCATCTTACCCTTAGTATTAAATGTTCTTGAAAATAGTCAATATTGATTAGAATGTATTTATTGGATAAAGATAGGGGTAAGATAGTAAAATACATCTTTTATTTATGATTTCTTAAGGAGGATGCAAAAGGGAAAGTGGCCAAGTAATATGAGATGGAGGGAGTACTTAATATACAAAACATATATATTTGCCGGCAATTATTTTTTAGAGAGGTCCAAAAATGTAATTATCCATTTCAATATTTCATCACGATACTCTCTAACAACATACCCAGTGTAATCCCACAAGTGGGTTCTGGGGAGGATAGGATGTACGCAGACCTTACCTCAACCTTATGGGGTAGAGAGGTTGTTTCCGATAGACCCTCGGCTCAAAAGAAACAAAGTCAATGTAGGATTGCAAGAGAAATGAGACAACAATATATCAAGATACCAAACAAATGGAAAGACCATACCTTTTGTTGCTCCTTGTACGGACATAGATTTCAATGAGACAAAACCTGAGACAGAAGAAGTGAACACAACACTTCCAGCCCTAGATGCTTTCAGAAGGGGATAGGCCAGCTGAGACAGATGGAAAACAGATTCAAAATTTGTTGCCATGAGGGTGGAAAACTCTTCAGCTGTAAAATCCACCATAGCTTTGCGAATATTGGTCCCCACGTTGTTTATCTACCGAGCAATGAAAGAAGAAAGCCAATTAGTTCATTACGCATGCCATCTATCAAACAAAGCTAGGATGAATCATATGTTCAAACATATTTGTTTTAGCTGAGATGCCAGGTTAACGTTATAAATAAGTTCTATATGCACCGGCAGGCCAATTATCCACCGAACTTTGCGTCATTGGCCCTCAGGGATTTCCCGGTTATAAAAGAGTATTTAAGCAGTAAATAAGAGGTATGATTTAGGAGTGGCCAAAAGGAGCACAGAGAATAACACCAACCAGAGCTTCTTAATTGGTTCAAACAGATTAAAAAATAAATTCCAGAAACATCCTATGAAACAGAACCATCTTGTGGAAGATGGCTTAATAATTAATTCAGTAATAACTTTACATCATTCAATAAATCATCTATTCATTCCAATTAGTTGAGGTCGATTATATGAATCAATCGTATCCATTCAGCTTAAGTCAATCATAATTTTAAAGGGAAAACTTTCACTTAGCCACCAAGTCTTCCACATACAAATATCATTGAAATATAGTGCTTCTAAGAAGAGCTAAAGTTAATAAGATACCTACAAGAATATCGAGCTTCCCATTGAATGTAGATGAAACAACCTCCATTAACTTCTGGCGATCAATTCGAGAAGACACATCACACAAGGAACCAGACACTGCAAAGCCCTCATCTTTCCAGCTCCTCAAACATGTTCCAAGTTCATCTTCATTCCGAGCACATGTATGCACAGTGGCTCCTAGTCCACACAATTCCTCCACAATTGCATGCCTAATTATACAGCAATTCACATTGTCAAGTACAAATGCATAGTTACATTTGGATTTTCAAGAAAACTAGATAAACATACGGGCTTTCCGGCTATATTCGTTATTTCTTCTGTCTCAAAACAAACGATGATTCAGAGTACAAGACCGAAGCATCTAACCTTTTCATGTGAAATGTACATAAGTTCCTTGATTTTCTTGAAATAAAATGTATATTTCAGAAACTACACAAAAGCTACTCCAACTTTAAAAAAAAAAAAAAAAATACCTTAAATCGTACTTGGGTTTGTGACTGCGAACGTTTGCCAATGGTTACATTTTTTATTTCCTCTATTTTGAGAAAAAATGTTGTTTACAAGATCATTCACATAACTACTATAAGTCACATTTCTTATAATAAAAGTAAATTGTAAAAAAGAGTTAACTTTTATACACTAATTGTCTTTTACATAATCGTTTGGTTGTTGGTTAGGAAGTGAATTATTAGCAGTTTACAATTTTCCATAACTAAAGAATGTATAACTAAGTTATGAATCAATTTATACATTATTTTGTACAGATGGAATAACTAATACATGAGTTAGTAGTACCTGAATAACTAAACCATGCATAACTAATCCTTACATTACTAATATCAGCATAGCTCTAAGCAGCAACCAAACAACCCCTAACTACCCATAAGGAAGCTGAAAATTAAGGCAAGCAACATTGTACATGTTATTAAATTGAAGTAACTATGCAAAGATTCAATTACTTTGTCAGTGCATTTAAAGATAGTATATCCTGAAAGAACACAAGTAAATGAAAAAGGGGGACGGACCCAATGCCTCTAGTGCCACCAGTGACAAGTGCATTCATGCCATTAAGGGACCATCTATTATTGCTTTTGCTACAACATTTAGTGGTGAAGCTGCTGTACTTGATACAGTTTCTGCGTTTTGGAAGTTGAAATTTTAACTTCACAGAAGCAGCACCAACAGTGTGTAAAACGAAGAGTGATTCAGGCATTTTTTTCCTTTCTTTGATTTTTCATCAGTCTTGTTTTTCCAGTGTGCTGAAACAGGGAGTGGGAGACAAATGTGGGCTTTGACGGATTTGGATTGGGCTTTTTACACATTTGGAACATTCGGCCTAAAATAACAGGAATGCCCCTCAAACCAAAATAATTACCCGTCCATACCCCCGTTACTTTCGTGCCCTCAGAAAAAATAAAAGATATTTACTCGAGATGCCCTAGTTATGATACCAACATGGTATGTAAATATACTGAGATGGCATCATTGTAGATGCTTCAGTCCTCCTCTTAGTCCTCTATGATACCATCATGGTATATAAATATACCGAGACAGTATTATGAATGATCTATGTTCATTTATTAAAAATGACACACTTTTCCCGAAAAAAACCTATATGATACCATCGTCTTATATACATATACCGTGATGGCATCATGAAGGACTGCTTCAGCACTTCAATGAGACACTTCTCAGGATCATGGTATCATCATGGTATATAAATATACTGAGATGGTATCACGGAGGACTGTTTTAGTCATTCACTTAGTCCTTCATGATACCATCGTGATATATAAATATACTACGATGGTATCACGGAGAGGAAGGGGTTTGCCCGAGGGGTATGTCAGGTAAATATTTCCAGCCGATGGGGGTAGAAGCGAAAATAGTTTGGGAGGGAGCATGAGCAGGTAAATATTTTGTATTTTGGGGGCAATTAGTGATGTTTTTCCTAAAATAATTACACTGCTAGCCAATAAATCAACTATATATATATATTGAATCTGAAGAAAAAACAAATTGGTTGGACGAGATTTGAGTAGTGAAATTGTACTCACCATGGATGAACAATGAAGCTATTGAGTTTTAAATCACTACAAAAAAATGAATAATTTGCGGAGGTTGAAAGTGGCAATTCGCGGAGGTTTTAGCCTCCACTAGTTGCTAGAAGAGGCTAAAACCTCCACGAATTGCAACTTTTAACCTCCGCAGATTTTTCATTTTTTTTGTAGTGAATTTCTAGTGGTTCGGGCGCCCGGTTAAAAGGATTTAAATGGGTGAGTAATTTAATTGAATAAAAAAATGTGGAGGAGATGGAATTTAACGGATGGAGGGTAAATATGGCCTGAAAGTTGGATGGAAAGGGCAAATATGTCAAAAAAGTATAACAAAGGTTAAGTAGATATAGTTTTTTTAGAGTACCGGGGCAAATCTGACCCTTTTATGTGTTTATAATAACTCTACATGTACCCCACTTTCTTTATAATATTGTAAGTTTATTCTTGATGTTGGTAATATGTAACAATAGAATACGATACAAGCTATCCAAACGTTGCATTCATCAAAACAATAATGAAACAATATATAACAACCATCCACAAGTTGTAAGGTCGCTGTTGGCAGAGATAAGAAAATTACAAGTTCTACTTAACCTAATTTTATTTTCATAAAACATTTGTAAATTGCAGACTAATCCTCATTATATATACTATGATAAACTTAAGAACTAGGTACATTCAGAATAATTATCTCTAGAGAGTTAATTAAAATAAAAACTCTTCTATAGTCTTGGCAATCATGGAATAATTTCATCCAGCATGCAGTCTCTAAGTTTGATTTCTATAACATTCATTTCTGCCTTGTACATAACATCACAGCACTCTCTTCTACTACCCTCCTGAAAAACAAATGCTAGTCAGATAAATATTAGTAGTACATGAAAATCACTTAATTTTGCTCAATTATCATCAGCAGTTATTAAACCAATCTTTTGTAACATGAAAAATATTAAATTTTGCCCCAAGAGACACAATAAATCACTAAACAATATTTTTAACCAAAAAGTCATTCAATTTACCTAAGTATCATATAAATGTCTCTTCTATTTCCTCCAAATGACTTTATGTGATACTTATGTAAAGTTGAGTGACTTTTCGTTAATAAAGATATATTAGTGACTTTCGTGATACTTAGATAATGTCGAGTGATTCTTTCGTTATAAAAAAATATTTAGACACCTTAAATTGGTTTAAGTAGGCCCTGTAAACGCCCTAACTTTGAGAATGCACGTCTATTGCAATTTGAGAATGCACATCTGGAAAAGAGTGTTTACAGGGTCAAGTTAAACCAAGTTAAGGTTTATATGTGCATTTTGAAAGTTGGAATGTTTAGTTGACAGTTAAGGCAAAGTTAAGATGACTATCTATATGTTATGCCTAAAACAATTTACCAGTACTCACCCAATCAAGCTTCTTCATGGGAGAGAGGACGTGAATTTCTGATATGTGATTTGCAGAGTGATTGCCACTTGATGAACAAGGAGACAACCTTCTTGGATATCTCCTTGTATAATTTGTAAGCAAATAATAATTTCCACTGTTCACTTTCTTCATGGACTCAAAGAAAAGCATATGTGGTGCCTCACAAGGATTATTATTTGGCAACCTAGTGTTAATAACAAAGAAAGGCCTAAACAATTTGCTCCATGGAATAAAAGTTTGTAAAGGTATTTGTATAAAACTTGGTGGAAAAATGGACTCATAAATTTGAATAGAGTAACCCCATGATATTGAAAATGTCCAACTTTTGGGTTTGTGATAACAAATGCTTTGTTGTAGGAGTCTTGATTGATCACCCCCTTTTGCAACTTTCATGAAATGGCTTAGTGATTGAGCACGGTTCATTAAGGGAAATATAGGGTCTACAAAATCAAGGTGGTGAAGGGAAATTAAAGGAGATTGTGGATGTGCTGATAGAAAGCCAGATATGTCACCATGCAGGTCCATCTGCGTAATAAAGATACAATATGAATTTACCAGATGAAAGAATCATGGACGTTGCTGGTTAGAATTATGTAAATATTAATAATGCAGAAATTAGTTATGCCGTTATTAGGAACGCATGCTATTAGAAACAAAGGTTTTTTCGTCGACAATCGGTGGAAAATTTGTGTTATTTACACCTCCTTTCACTAAACCAGCTAACTAGGAAAACACATGGTGGGAAACAGATTCCCACTGAAACGCTGGGAAAACTTCCTAATTTTCCCTTTGAAAGCACTACTATTTTTTCTTTTCTCACTGATTCAATTTATATTAGTGGAAATAGTCACTAAAAAATCATTTTTTAGTGAGGAATTTAAGTGGGAAAATGGTAATTGTTTAGTAGTGCAGGGATTAGTTAAATAAGGTTTAGTGGCAGGGATTAGTTATATAATGTTTAATTATGAAGTGTTTTATTATTCATGTATTAGTTATTCCATTTTAACATCTTCTACCCTGCATAAAATAATATATAAATTTTATCATAATTTATACATGAATTGGGTATACGGAAAAGAAAAACAATGAGCCAAACATTATACTAAGTAGGGCTGTTCACAGTTTTGGTTAAAACCAAAACCAAACCGAATAAAAAAACCGACATTTGGTTTGGTTTGGTTTGATTTGGTTTTAAATTTTAAAAACCGATAATATTTGGTTTGGTTATGGTTCTATTAAAAAATAACCGAATAAATAATCGAACCAAACCGATAAATTTTATAATTATTTATATGTATAATATTAGTTTTTCATAAATAATTATAAATACTTTATACCTTTTAATCATTAATTTGATTTTTGGTCTACTTATTTCACATGATTATTTAAGGAGAAAAGAACAACTCCTTGTAGTCGAGACCCTAGCCTTGGGGATAATGATAGAAAAACATCTGAAGTTTGGGATCATTACACAGTTTTTTTAATAAAATGGGAGAATTGAGGGCAAAATGCAAGTACTGCCCCAAAGTTTGGGATCATTACACAAAGTTTTTTTATTTCATATATTTTCATTTTAATTTTAGGTAGTCTTTATGTTTAATTAATATGTATGTTTGTAACAACAACTAAAAGCTCCTATGCTCTACTTTATTTCCAAGTATGTGTATTAAGATGACAAAAATGGTGCAACCACTACTAAGTTAGTTTTTAGCTCTATATGTAATAGTTTAGCAACTTTGGGTAATTTGAGTACTACACTATCACTAATAGTGAAAATGTTTCTATGATGTATGTTCCACCTTAAACTATAAATAAAAGTTATCGTTTGAATAAAAAAAAAAGACATAAACCTAAAAATCGAACCAAACCGACAATAACCAAACCGGTAGTTATTATTTTATTTGGTTTGGTTATGGTTTTAGACATTTAAAAACCGACTAAATTAGTTTGATTATGATTTTAATCAATAACCGAACCATGAACACCCTTAACAACGCCATATATATTTTAATGTGGAAAAGAGAAAAAGTCAACCAAACATCGTATACGTATATGACAAATACAATATCTATCTTGAGTTTAAACTCTATTTATGGCACTATTTCTTTTTAGTCAATTACAAAAAGAATGATATCTTTTCATATTAGTAGTAATAATTTAACTTCAAAATTTATCATTTTATCCTTAACGAAATGATTTATAATCACGAAATTTTTTATAGTTTGTTTTAAACCATAAGTTTCAAAAAATCTCTTTTTTCTTTTAAACTCTATGCAGTCAAACACTTGCATATAAATTGAGATGAAATGAGTAATAACTAAGCTTTAATTAGTAACCTGATAAAAACATTTTTATCAATACCGAGTAACATTCACTAATTGTATAAAGATTCGTTATATCATCATTGTATATAACTTAAATCTTACTTTTAAAAAATCATAAAATTTAAAATACCTGATGGAAGCCCTTTTCTTGAGTGAGAGAGACACCTAAATCAGCCACACATGACTGCAAAATATGGTCACCTCCATAAAAAGTTGTATACCTTTTGATACAAATATCCAAATTCTCTACCATTGCCTCCACAAGTGCATAACTAAAAGCGTATCCACCTCCACCAAAAGCCATATTAAATGAGTGAATAACATTTGATGCATGAGTTTCTGAATTCATCCCAACATAAAAATACTTCCTATGGTCGTACTTAGACAATACCTCAACCAAATTATCTAGGAAAAAAACAGTGTCATCATCAGCCATAATGTACCACCTTGCACTCTTATTTTCCATCTTGAATGTCTCGGCTACAACGCGAGCCATTCGTATGGTTTGTTGGATCGGATGCTTATCGTACATTTTGTATCTCGAGGTGTCTTCCGAGACCTTAAAAGGAGGACAAGAAGAATTAGGCCACGGAAGCAATTCGTTTGGGAGTTTTTCGAGGAACACGAATCCTCGTGTTATGTTTGGTCTCCACCAGGACTCAACGTACGATATTCTGTTCTTCCAGGTTCTAGACGAGCTTGTTATTCCGAATACTAGATGGCTAATATTGGTGGGAGAATCATCTTGATTTTCAACTTGAAACCTCATCAAGTTATTGAACATAGTGATAGAGCGGCAACATGGATGGTTAGATAGCAAAATGTAGATAACATAGAGGATTAGTCCTGAAATTAACAATGATTTGCATAGTTTTCCACTTAATACATCGGATAATTGCATAATCTTACGTCGAATTAGAGAAATCAAGTTGGTGGAAACCATGAAAGATGTGAAAAATTTAAGGAAAAAAAATGTTTGAACAAATAGTGTGAACTTTTCTAATGGGATTCTTTAAGTATAGCAAGTATTGGATGTAATTATATGTAATGATCAGTAGATGCTTGAAAAACATTAGAATTTTGTGGGTTTTGTCTGAAGGATAACAAAAGGTGCATGCTTATAATAAGACATGTTGTATTTCTCGTGTAAACTATATAGTAAGGTGTTGAATTGAATGGGAAAAGGTAACAAAAGAGATGTGAGGTAAAAGTAGTTCAGTTTTTCTCGTGCCCTTATGCCAATGCACAAGAAGTACACACTGTTAGCGTTGGGTAATGCTTATCATCAGTGCTGTTTTGGGAACTCGTAAAAGTTTTTTTTTTTTTTTTTAATTTCATGTGCTGCCAATTTAACCAGCATAATTCGGACTATTGCCAACAGGAACATATAGGATTTATAACTTATATACACTACTGAGAATAATTTTATATCAGAAGTGTCAGTGGTATATCCAAAAAATTTAAGTCAAGACTACTCATCTGCCTAATTTAGATTTGTTGCTAATAGAAGGGTGCTCGACCAATCTATTTGTATGCTAATACTATTTTCCTATATAAAAAATATATTCTTGAAAAATGACGATGGGTGCGTGAGCATGACCAATACACTCTATGTAGCTTCACCATTGATTAGGGTAATTTAACCTGTTATAGCAGGTTACTTACCATTAATTCTAAGTTACCAATCATTGTTTATTAAAGGGACTTTTCATTTTTGGTCCGTCCGGCCAAAATTAATTATGGCCGCTAGCCAAAATATACAAAACTTATACACTGATTATGTATTTTATATGTATATTGTATGTATATTTATACTTACTATACATTTACCGGCAAGTATGTTTTAGAGCAGTCAAAAAATGTAATTATACCTTTATTAAATAGAGTACTAATTACCTAGAATGAGTTTAAATTCTATGCATCAACAGAGTAAATATTATTTGGAAGCGAAAACAAAAATGAACAAGTGCCTTAAATGTTGCATTTCAGGCAAATATACAATCTAAGATCCACAGAAAATGTGCAGGGATTTACATGCTTCTCACTCAGCCTCAGTTAAATCATTGTTTTAACCTCATAATTGGGCTAAAATGAAATAAAGAAAATTAAGATTTAGCCTTCTCTTATTCATCTCAGTCATCCACATAGATGGTTTCTTGCTGAAACAGCCCGCCGAAAATCTTCCTCTTCTCTGTTGCAGTCTCTGTTTGTTTAGCTGGTTTTTTCGGGGCCTCCTTCGTTTTCGAAGCAAACGGTTTCCTTGGAGGCGTTTTCACCACTGCTTTCTGCGCAGGCAACTTCTTGGCCTTGGCCTGTCCCCTAACGGTTGCAACTTTCACGTCCGATTCCTCACTGGCCTTTTCAACAGCTGATTTGAGTTGTGAGCTGAATTTTTCGAATGAAAATCCTGCACTTAAGCCTTTTGCTTGGTTCAATAGGCTTTCAACAGATGGACCGGCAGCTGATGACGTCTTCTCTTCAGCTTCTTTTTCAATGTTAGCACCCTTTGCTTCTTTCTTTTCAACAGCTGATTTGAGTTGTGAGCTAAACTTTTCGAATGAAAATCCTGCACCGGTATCTGATGATGCCGTCTCTTCAGGTTCTTTTGCAATGTTAGCGGCCTTTGCTCCTTGCTTTTCGAGCTTCTTCGCTTCTACTTCCTGTATCTTGGCTTCTTCAGTTGCTCGTCGAGCTTCTTCCTCAGCTTTCAATTTTTCAAGGGCTTCTGCATAAGCCTTTCTCCGACCATCCTCAGGAATGCCGCTATATATAATGGTTCACTCATTTAGATTATATAGAAGCCAGAACTTGTAGAAAGAGGATTGAACTTATGTAAGCTAACAAAGTAAGAAAAATGCTACTCCCTCTATTTCAATTTATGTGTCTTAATTTCTTTTTAGAATGTCACTTTATATATTTAGTAACTCTTTAGTTTCAACATCCTACATAACATGTTCAATACCACAAGATTCACAGGCATTTTAGTACGTTACACGTATTTTTAGTTTAAGACCGCGAGAATCAAAAGTCTCCTTTACTTACTTAAATTTCGTGCCCAATCAAACTAAGACACATAAATTGAAATGGAGGGAGTAAATTTTAACCGGTTTTATAGCAAGTAGTCTAATTATTTTCCACGTTATTAATCACAGTTTCTTCTGGACGCCTGTAGTTATCTTTTAGACGATTTGATGATTCTTTTACACTTTGGGACTTAAAATATAGAGGTTAAACTCATGGAAAAGTAATTGTTACGAGCACCAGTATTACACAAATTTGGAAATACAGCAATTGAGTATAGAGGTATTTACCTAAAAAGTTCATCCACAGTCTTTGATGTTGCTGTCGGATCAGTAGAGACTTCCACAACCTGTACAATGAGATAATTCCAGTTGCTCAACCAAGTGAAGAACTAGCCATTTCATGCAAAATGGAAGACTATAGAAGGTTCATTTGTGTGAAATCATAAACCATTCAGTAAAGAATATGTCTTATAGTAGACTATGAAGTAGATTTCATCCGGTTTTGATAAATTTCATCCGGTTTTGAACTCTTCCTCATATTGGACTGAGACTGCCTTAAATGGAACGATATAGACAGTGAGGATTCATATAGCCGACTTCCCAACTTGCTTAAGATTGAAGTGTAGTTATTTTCGTTATTGTAATGTTCTACTACAGGACCTAATGCATTACGAGAAGCTTTACTTGAGGGAGAGAAATAACTACCTTATTTTCTGCCACCGCCGTGTTGGAGAAAACATCCGCCACCAGCTTAGCTATCTGAGACTTCGCCACCTGATTCATAAAACAAGAGATTGTAAGTGATGACTAGACTATTCTATCTGTATAACATGCTAATTCATAAAGTGGGGTAGAGATTGAAAAAGAGGAAACAGTAACCAAAGTGTATGTCATGTTAGAGGTGGATCCAGGACTTAAGCTCTACGGTTTCAATTTTTAAGGTTTTATCATTGAACTCATTATATTTTAAAAGTTATGGGTTTATATCTAATATTTATTGCAATTTTTGTGAATTTTTACACAAATTTATACTCCAAAGTTGCATCCGCCCGTGTCATGTAACTAAATCTAAAATAAAATATGAACAGGTTCAACATTAAAAGTTAGCTAGAATTTCCATGACAAAAAAGAAATTGCATACATTACATTACTTTATAGACGTCAGCACCAGCACTAGCACTCCCTTCAGCTGAGACAACGATTTTGTATGAGCTCTCAGGGGAGAAATCATCTGTTAAGCTGGTTTTTATGAGCGTATAGCTTAGATCTGTCTCCACTATCTTCTGCAGAAACTCCGTTATCGTCAACGGTTGAGATTTTGAGAACAGATTGTTGAAGAAAGACGTAATTCCATCGAGCACATTGTAGGTAGAGCCTACTGGAGAAGATTCATCATAGACAATGGCTACATGCCCGACACCAGCTAATTGTGCAGCTTCTATAACTTGCACAGCATCTGTTGTGGTGACTTCGGTCGTGGGACTGTTCTCTCCCTTACCAATAGTAACCACAACTTTGCTAGCATTTCCGATTGCTTTTGCAATTGATTCTGCATCTTGAAATGTGGATGCAACAGCATTCAGGCGTTTCGACTCATCGTTAGAGATTACCTGCAATGATGCGATATGTTTAGTCAGAAAAAATGAGATAATTTCATTTTATTTTCTACCACCCCTAATTTCCAATCAAAGGATATCCTGTTTTATTTGGTCCTCAAGGATTAATTACCAATGCAAAAGATATTTTTCATTTAGTGTTATTCAGGGAATTGTCTAGGTCTTAAAACTTGTGTAGAATACATTGCTCTCATAGAAATGGTATAGAAAATCATATTCCAATTCTTTGTTGAATTTTTGCAACCTTCAAGATTGTTGAGCAGTTTATAATGACACACTGTTTGCTGCTTTCATCCTACTACTACTCAAACATTGATCCTCTCACGTAATTCCTTACGCAGGAACACTCAGTGCCAAAGCAGTTACATATTATTGATTTACGACTCCTCCAATAGCGCCGACAACCATCGAGATAACTATCTTGCATTGCCAATTTTCAAAACATTCATTAAAATCTTTCGTCATATACAAAAGTTGAATGCACTAAAGAGTTCAATATGAGTTCTGTTAAGCAAAATGGACGCTGTGTCTTGCTTAATTGCAAAAGTTAACTCATTAGGAGAGTATTATCCGAAACCATATAAGCATACAACAACCCATTAGCTCAACCAATGTGAGACACTCTAACACTCCCTCTTCCCTCCCATGCAAGGCTGGACATCCAAATCGCATATTGTGAAACATAACATGGAGACATCCAGGCTCAATATTGTGAAACACAACAAAATCGATCGCTTTGTTAGAGAAAAATGGACCTTGAGCCTTATTCAACCTAAAATCTAGCTTATGAGTTCATATTGATCATCCAAAACCATATAAGAAGTCAATAGTTCATTCCTGCAACCAATGTTGGATGCTCTAACAAGTTATTTATTTCCAAGGACAAAGAATCTAACCTTGTAGCTAACGGCTAAACGAGCTAGTTCTTGTGCTGCACCAAGGTCAGAAACTCCAGCTCTAACACTATAACCTTCACGAAGCAATGTCTGTGCAATGCGGATACCAGCTTGCCCCGTTGCACCAGCAACAAACACTGTTCCAGGATCTTTTGCCCTTTGCCTTCCAAAAGCCAAACCAGAAGAAGGGTTGGTGCTAATAGGTATCAAAGACGTCACATCAGGTAACTTCCCTGTCGTAGACAAAATACAATGAAGTAATTATTTAATTAAAAGCACGCTCTCCCTTACAGCTTAAGATGAAATGATCACACAATTCAACATGGTATCAGAGCAAGCAGACGTCTTGTGTTCTAATTTCAATATGACATCAGAGCAAACATAAATCTAGCGCTCAGGTCTCACTGTCACCCATTATCAAAAAGAATTTTTCAAACATAATTAAGTAAATTTAGACGAAATGGCCACACAATTCAATATGTTATTAGCGCAATTCTCTATACGGCATTAGAGCAGACATAAGTTTTGTGTTCAAGTATTACTGTCATCCATTATCGAAAAGAAGTTTTTCCAGACATAATTAAGAAAGTTTAGATGAACTGGTCACACAATTCAATATGGTATTAGAGCAAGTCTCAATATGGCATTAGAGAAAATCTAAGTTATATGTTCAAGTCTCACTGTCACCCGTTATCAAAAAAAAAACATTTACAGACATAACATAACTAAGTAAATTCAGATGAAATGGTCACATAGTTCAACATTACCAAAATCAAACCTGAAGGGAGATCAAATATTAGATGAGATGATCACACAATTCGAAACATTACCAAAATCAAACTTGAAGGGGTTGTCAGAACTGCTTGTAGTTTCTTGATTTTCCTCATTAGAAGACTCATCAGCTGATGATTTGCCAAAACGAAAAGATGGGAATTGTCCAGATTTCTTTGCAAACACAGTGAATCTTGAATTCTTGAATGATAATCTTGAGTGGGGTGTGGTTGTAAGTAGAAATGAGTTTGAAGTAAGAGTTGGAGCCATAGATAAATATTTTGGAAAGAGATAGCAGATGAATTGCTACTCTTCCTATTCAGTTAGTATATTTTTTGCATGCAACTTTTTTTTTTTTTTAATTAATGAAATTTCATTTGGGAATGGTGACAATAACTTGAACAATATATGTATGTGGCAATTGATTCTGGTCTCAGAACAGTCTGTTTTTGGATTGAACAATTTTGTCCATTTTGGATGGGGAATAAAGTGGCTTTCCAATAAGATAAAGCCACGTCAAATTTTATCTACAAAAGAAAATTTTAAGCCAGTCGTTTATAATTGGTTCAAGAATGGTGGAAATATTCCAAACATTGTGTTACTATTTTGTTTTGGTTTGGGTTTTTCCTTTTTTTGAATGCTTAAATTGGAGAATTGTTTTCTGGATGTGTTGAGAGCAAAATTTTGTTTTGTTTTAACGATTTAAGGTGTATATGATAGTATGAAGAACTTTACGCACAATTACTCTCCTATATATTTTTTATTTTTATTTTTGTAGTTTAACGTGTAATAACATGTTAGTTATTATTTTTATCTAGTTACCGGATAATGTTTATTATAGAGATTTATTTGTAAACCTTATACTCCGTAAGTTATTTGGTTATGTAAACATTTTTGAATGAGTTTATGTTCTATGCATTATTCATGTGGAAAAAAAAATACACAATAAGTCAACATATAAAGTATCTATAGTTAAATCTCGACAATAATTGTTAATTGGTACCTGATAAAAAATAAAAAATAAAAATTGGGGCAATACGAATCAAGCCTAAGTTAATATCTTAATGTCTGGAATTATGTATATATTATTTTGGGCAATTTGCAGGATTGGTCTTCGCTGGGGGTGGTCTTAAATTTTTGTCCCTCAAATTGATAGTTTTTAAATTTTGCCCTATGCTTCTGCAACCATAAGGCAGAATTTGCAAAGGCAGAGGACAAAAGTTAAAGACCATCAATTTGAGGGGCAAAACTTAAAGACCACCAATTTGAAGGGCAAAAATTAAAGACCACCCCAAATGAAGGGCAATCCGCGCAAAAAAAAGTATAATTTTCTTAGATTAGCACTCCCTCCAATCCAAAGTAATTGAGGTATTAGCCTATAAAAGTGATCTAAAATAATTGATGTTTCATAAAACCAGGAAAGTATTTAGTTTTCTTTTTCAAATTTGTCCTTAACACATACCCATATCCTCATATAATTATTTCAACCTAAAGAGAGTAAGAAATTCATAATTAAGGATATATAAGTCAAAACCCCTGTTAACTTTTAGAAGTTAATGAATTCCTTAATCCATGTGCTCAAACATAAAACCTCAATTATTTTGGACACGAGAGAATACAATATAAGGTTTTCTGGCGCCATTTATTCTAGTAGTTGGCCCTTATCCATTAAACTAGTGTAGTTTGAGGTCGCTATATTCTATTGAATACACTGATGTTGAATCCTAGCCCACACCTTGGCACTAACATGTGTTCCAACAGTTTCTGGAACAGATAATATCTAAAACTAAAAATCTGTTGAAAAAATATTAATGCATAAAGTATTGAAATTGGAGGTGTGGTAATGATATTCAACAACAACATACCCAACATACCCCGCGTAGTCCCACAAGTGGGCAGTGGTAATGATAGTCCTTAAAAATATTTGGCTTATAGTAAAACAATGAAAGAATGGCGCATTTATCAGGATTTAACAAGTTCTAGTTATAAATTAGGAGCAGAAATAACAAATTAGAGACTGTTAAACCCAAAGGAGCAGAGAAATAGAAGTACAAGAGAAAGTGTGTCATGTTTATCTACAAATTGCGGGAATGATTGTACTTAAACCAGTCAAAGCACAAGTTAGTTTCTAAGGGAAAACATAAAATGATAAAAGAATCAATTGATGAAAAGGGTGGATATAAGAGAATGAAAAACCCACCCTTTTCTCTCATTGTCAGCCTAATCAACTATGTACCTACAGGAATCAAATGAGAGTCTAATATGTACAGATTGGTTCCAATTTTAGGGTGTGTTTGGTATGGAGGAGGAAATGTTTTCCACTTTTCCCATGTTTGGTTGGTCAAATTGTTTTGGAAAACATTTTCCGTAGGAAAACAAGTTCCTCACAATGAGGAAAATGACTTCCCTACTAAGGAGTAGGGAAAACAAGTTCCATAAATGGCATTCCAAGTTCATTGTCTCCTTCACACCCAAAAAATAAGCAACAAAACCACTTATTTTCCGAAAACACATTTCCCATGGGAAACATTTTCCTTAATACCAAACACACCCTTAAGAGCTTACGATTATTGAGACAAAGAACTTCACTTGTCATAGTATCATGTTATGTGAGTAAGGATAATCAAGAAATCCCTAAGAGCCAATAGTGCACGATTAGGAACTCGGTGGATAATGGGTCCCCTTTATCTTTCTTCACTTAAATACCAGGCTTTTGTCTGTGACAGAGTTTGAATCATGTCAATTGGTAACGATACCACCCTATTGTGAATTATAGCCAGCTATAACCAGGTTTCTTACTCAATCCTCTATCCAACATAAGCTTCCGCTGTCCCTCTGCGTCGCTCCAACTCCCTTCCGATGCTAGGACATTTGCTAGCAATATATATGTTGCGGGATCATTAGGGCATATTTCAACAAGCTTCTTGGCAGAAATCACAGCAAGTTCCTTATTACCATGAAGTTGGCAAGCACTCAGTAGACTTTTATAAACCGAAGGTCCTGGCTCTATTGGCATATTGTTAATGAAGGCCTTTGCTTCATGTAGATGACCACCACGGCCATAAAGGTCGACTACGCAAGCATAATGCTCTACCTTTGGTGGTGGTAGAGAATTGTCATTCTTCATTAGGTCAAAATAAATAAGCCCTTCGTCGAGCAAGCCAGCATGTCTACAAGCCGAAAGAACAGCAAGGAATGTGGTTAAATCTGGCTTAATACCATTTTTCCTCATTTCTTCAAACATTATAATCACACCCCGACCATAACCATGATGTGCACACCCTGTAAGAAGTGTGTTCCACGATATAAGGTCTCGTTCCTCCATTGATGTGAATATTCTCTGAGCATCTTCAAGTCTACCGCACCTTGTATACATGGAAAGAAGCCCGTTTTGTATGATAATTTCAGAAAAATGTCCTGCTTTCAGAGCTAAGCAATGGGTCTGCATTCCCTCCTCCAGGCCTGAAAATAGGCGTGGTGAATTAGCCCAATGAAACATGACACAGCCAACCCGCTGATATGTAGCCCAAATTGACTCATGAGAAACCTTATCAAAATCTTTTCAAAAATACATTTTTTATTTAATATGTTATATAAAAAGCCCTAATAAAGAGAAAAATAGTTTTATTAGGTACTTAAAAATTTATAAAAGAACAAACAAAGAAATTAAAACTTAGTAAGAATAGTGTGGGTTGGGTTATGACCCGCTTTTTAGGTCATTTTAACCCAACCTATTTCAGCACAAGTAACTTTTGGGTGGGTTATTGATCCGCCCAATTATTAACTCAGCCCTTTTTGATCCGCCCATTTGACATCCCTACCTGAAATGCTCCCAATTGCTTTCAAAATGCTTGCAAATGTGTAGTGATCAACGGTAAAACCAGCCCGCCTCATTTTTGAAAAGCAGGAGAACGCTTCTCCACCGGCTCCTAAATTAGAGAAACCGGAAATGACTGCGTTCCAGGAGATTTCATCCCATTTCATAACGTCGAAACACAACTTACGAAAATCCTCTAAGTTACAACTACACCCCGAATACGCAGACAACAACGATACCACCAAGTAATGATTAATGTTAAAACACTGCTGTATTACATGACAGTGAACCTGCTCACAATGAACCAAGTAATCTGGACAAGAAAACGAGCTCAACAAACTCGTATACGTAACATAATTAGGTTTAATTCCCAATGTCATCATTTCCTTAAACAAAACCATAGCTTGAAAAGGGCAATGATATTGTGCATAACAACTTATCATGGAAGTCCAAGTAACAACATTCCTTTCAGGCATTTGATCGAAAACTCTCCTCGAAGTCTCAATATCGATACATTTCAAATACATATCAATCAAAACAGTCCCTACTATAACATCCAAAGCAAAACCAACTTTCCAACTCAAACAATGCAACTGAACCCCAAATTCACATGCTTCTAACTGAACACAACCAACTAAACTAGCCGAAACGCTAGACGGGGTTGGACTAATACCTTCTCTTAACATTTCAAGAAACAATGCTATCGCCTTTTCGGCGTAAAGGGTGTCCAAATATCCAGAAATCATAGCATTCCATGTCACTACATTTCTCTCAGGCATTTCATCGAACAGTTTCTGTGCTTCTAGTACAATACCACATTTTCCATACATATCAACAAGAGATGTATTGATAAATACATTTGAATTGAAACCCATTTTGATAATTTGACAATGGGTTTGTATTCCAATTGATAAGCAACCCAATTTTGCACATGTGGAAATGATTTTATTGAGGCTAAATTGGTCAAGTAGAAGACCATTTTGATGTAACTGAGGTGACAAGTCTAAATTAAGGTTATTTGACTCGTTGTATTTGTCTTTGAAACATGGGTTGGTACAGTAACCAAGATTATGGATTGTTGTAACTTGGTAAGCAATTTGGTTGGATAATATTGCTTGTTTTGCTATGTTGTAGCATAGGTGAAATGCAGGTGATCTTAAAATCATTTTATGTCGAATCATTGCTCGTTTGAGAGGTCCTTCACTTTGACTTGGCCTCTCGGAAGGAAACCGTGTTTTGAAAGGCAGTTCGGCCTCGCCTCAGGGCGGGGTAGAGGCAAAATCTCTCGGGGCTTAGTGCTACGAGGCTTACGTCCTAAGCGTTCGACTGTATGCCATGAACACGCCTAACGTCAAACGTTCGGGGCTCGTCTAAGAGTTCTTATACAAATTATGTGTCAAATTCCTAACATTAATGACCTTCATAATTTTTTATTAAATGAATGATGCTTAATTGTTTTCTTCATCGATAGAAATAAGACGATTGAGAGTAACTCAAATAACAAGCCGTAGTATTGCATATTTACTACTATATCTCAAAATTATCATAATTTATTATTTTGCTATTTGAAAGTAATTTTATATTTATTCATGAAGGAGTGATGTTTTAATTATAATTTAATAAAGTTTATTGATTATTTTCTTTAGGAAGGTAAATTGCATAGTATATATGATCGTAGTATGCTTTAAGAAATTGTTGTTCTTTTATTGTTTGAAAATTAAGAGGTTAGAGTTCGTTTCCATCTCATAATAACTTTTAAATCATTGCATTATTTCTACTTGTAAAATCATGTTAGAAGTTTTGTTTTCTATGAGTTTCTTTAATCATGTGTTAAATTCTTATAACTATTAATATATATATTTTTATATTTTTGTGTTATTATACTATTTTACTATATTATAATTTAAAATTTTAAAGATCCATGGGCCTGTGCCTTGCCCCGTAGTAAGTAAAACGTCCCGCCTCACGCTCCCGCCTTTTAAAACGCTGAAGTGAAATATCTTTTCATCTCAGATTATTTAAATACATTTACTAATTAGGATGAATTTTAACTATTTTACTCTTATTTATATTTTAATTAATTACACTATTTAATGGTCATTTTCATCAATAACATAATCTAAACTTTTACTAAATGTGGGTGCAAATCGGTTATATGCAAATGCAAAGATCATCTCGCCCACATAGGTCCATAGGATTATCTAAATAGATCCTACAAATAAATATCACCCCATAATTAAGGTGATTGTAGTCTCAAGAACAATTACTATAAGGTTAAAATAGAAAAAAATTAATTTTATCCTAAACTTCTAAAATAATAAATAATTTGAGATAATTATTTTTAAAAATCACAACAAATAATTGAAGACAAAGGGTGTACTTACTGATATTTATTAGAGACAAGGGTCAAAAACACACCCCAACTATCATTGTTTTTTGAGTTTCATACCTAAACTATCAGCAGGTTGAGAAAACTACCTAAATTATCACTATCTAGTTTGCAAAACACACCTCAAATTATTCTTGAATGGCATGTGATCTACACTTTCCATTTTATATACAAATGTTGCCAAGTGTTGTACACGTGGATAAATAATGTCACAATGGCACCTACACGGAAATTTAAAAAAAAAAAACTATTTGTTTTAAATAACAAACTGAAAAATAATAATTTTTGTAAAAAAATAGCAAAAATTATAGAAAAAAAAATAGTTTAAAAAATGGAAAAGTTATTTTTTAAAAAAAATAAGAAAACTGATTATTTAGTTTTCACATTTAAAAAAAAAAAACAACTTTTCCATTTTCTTAATTTTTTTTCTGATTTTCTAAATTTTTTGATATTTTTTACAAATTGTTTTTTTTTTAAATCCAAATTTGTTTTTTAAAAACTGCATTATTTTTTTAAGGATTTTTTTTAAAAAAATAATGCAGTTTTTAAAAAATATATATACAGTTTTTTTTATAAAAAAAATATTATTTTTTAATTTCCATGTAGGTGCCACCATAGCATTACTTATGTCATGTGGATAAATTTTTTGAGAAAATTTCAGCTTCACTTACCTTTTGGAGAGTGAGTTCACACATTTAGTTCAGGTGTGTTTTGCAAACTAGATAGTGATAATTTAGGTAGTTTTCTCAATCTTGTGATAGTTTAGGTATGAAACTAAAAAAAAAAAAAAAGTTAAGCTGTGTTTTTTACCCTTATCTCTGTTTATTACCATGCCCTACATAGACCAGCGTGTCATCAGCACTCGATGTCTTTTAAATCTCATAGAGTCGACCAACATACTATCCCCAATTGAAACCCAATCCATTCAATGCAATATTTAACCGTAACAAGATAATCAAATTATATATGAAATTTTTTGTATTTCCAGCTAAAATGGTCATAGAAGCTAATTAGGTAAAGTTAAATAATTTTTAGAAGATAAATAAATAAAAATTGGCTTTCGTATACAGTACTGTAAGTTGAATGACCATTCTGGCATTCAGCGCAAACATGTGGTTATTTGTCTAAAATTGTACCTAGTCGATATTGTCTAATTAAATACTTCATCTAAATGGGACGGAGGGAGTATTAATTAAACAAAAAAATATATGCGAAAATAACACCAAATACTCCGAAAATATAAAATATTTATCCGTTCCATGTCCCTCCTAAAGTAATTCCGCTTCTACTCCAGCCGGTCGGAAATATTTACCCAACATACCCTTTAGCCCAAACTCCTTCCTCGGTGATACCACCGCAGTATATTTATATATCATAATGGTATCACGAAGGACTAAGAAAATGACTGAAACAGTCCTCTAAAATACATCTCAGTATTATTATATACCATGATGGTACATGGTCTTGAAGAGTGTCTCATTGAAGGACTGAAGCAGTCTTTTATGATACCATCACACTATATGTATATCAGACGATGATATCATAGAGATTTTTTTCTCGAGAAAAGTGTATCTTTTTTAATAAATGAACGTGTCCATAATATCATCTCAATATATTTATATACTATGATGATATCAAGGAGGACTAAAAAAAGCACTGAAGCAGTCTTTCATGATACCATATCAGTATATTTATATATCATGTTGATATCATAATTTTGAAAACATCTCGAGTAAATAGTTTTAATTTAGTAATGAAAGTATGAGCGGGTAATTATTTTAGTTTCAGAGCACATGCCCGTTCTTTCCCCAAAATATATTTTGATCAATAAAATGAGAATATGAGATTATCTTTTTTTCTCTCAAAATGCAGTTAGTTTTAGAGAACAAGTAATTAATCCAAAACTGACAGAAATGGTCATTGGCGCCAAAGCAACTGACATATACACAAAACTTGTTGAATGTTATACTCAAAATGGGGCCTTACAATTTGGCAAAGCATTACATGCACATTTGGTGATCAATGGATTGGTTAATCGAACACATTTCGCTTCAAAACTCATTGGTCTTTACGTAGAATGTAAGCACTTATCCCATGCACGTAAACTGTTCGACAATATTCCCAAATCAGATATTCGACGTTGGATTGTTCTCATCGGTGCCTATGCTCGTCGCGGGTTTTATAAGGAAGCAATGGGTGTTTTCTCTGAAATGCAAAGACAAGGAAAGAAGCCTAATAAGTTTGTTTTGCCCAGTGTGCTTAAAGCCTGTGGACGATTTAATGATTATCGATCAGGAGAGATATTGCACGGTGTGATTTTAAAGAATGAATTTGAATTCGATACATATGTTGTTAGTGCATTGATAGATATGTACTCAAAATGTGGTAGAGTTGAGAAGGCGAAAAGAGTGTTTTATGGCGTGTCGGATAAAGATTTGGTGGCGTTGAACGCTTTGGTTTCGGGTTGTGTAAAACATGGGATTGTAAAAGAAGCATTGGATTTGGTTGAGGAAATGAAAGTTCATGGTATGAAGCCTAATGTGGTGACATACAACACTCTGATCGCAGGTAAGGGTATCGAATGAGCAGGTTGGCCTGAATTTGGGAAGGCCAAAATGGGCTGAGTTAATAAATGGACGGGTTATTGACCAGCCCAAAGTTACTCGGTCTGAAATGGGCTAAAAAGCGGGTCATAACCTAACCGACCCAATTTTTACTAAGTTTTAGTTTCATGGTTCGTTCTTTTATAGTTTTTTAGTACCTAATAAAACTATTTTTTCCCTTAATTATGGCTATATATAATATATCAAATAAGAAAATGACTTTTTGAAAATATTTTGACAAGATTGACCCATGAGCTACCTGTCAGCCCAACTTTTTGATGGGTTGGCTGAAATGGGTTGAGCTAATAAATGGGCGGGTCAATAACCAGCTCAAACTTGGGCGGGTTGGGCAGGTTATATTTTCATGGGCTAATTTTTTTCACCTCTAATTGCAGGGTTTTCACAAGCAGATGATCGAGCTATGGTTTTTGAAGTTATTGAATTGATGCAGGACAATGGCCTCGAGCTAGATGTAGTTTCTTGGACTAGTATTATTTCCGGACTCGTGCAAAATTTTCATAACAAGGATGCTTTTGATATGTTTAAGCGAATGTTGGATGTTGGGATGTGTCCGAGTTCAGCTACGGTCAGTAGTATATTGCCCGCTTGTGCAACTGTGGCGGACTTGATGCGGGGTAAGGAGATACACGGTTATGCAGTAGTAATGGGTATCGAAAAGGACATATACGTAAGAAGTGCTCTCATAGACATGTATGCAAAATGTGGATTTATATGTGAAGCGAAGCACTTATTTTCTGAGACTCATGAGAGAAATACTGTAACATGGAATTCAATGATTTTTGGCTACGCGAATCACGGGTATTGCAGTGAAGCAATTGGATTATTTGATCAAATGTTAAGAGAGGAAGAGACGAAACCCGATCACTTGACTTTCGTAGCAGCTTTTACAGCGTGTAGTCATGCTGGACTTGTGCAGTACGGAGAAAGTTTGTTTAAACTGATGCAGGAAAAATATGCGATTAAGCCAAGATTGGAGCATTTCGCGTGTATGGTGGATCTTTTAGGGAGAGCAGGGAAACTCGATGAGGCTTACAATTTGATTCAGAGCATGTCAATTGAACCGGATTTATTCGTTTGGGGAGCGTTATTAGGGGCATGTAGGCAGCATGGGAATATGGATTTAGCAGCGGTTGCAGCTGAAATGTTAGCTAAACTTGAACCTGAGAGCGCTGGGAGTAGTGTGTTGCTATCAGGTTTATATGCTGATGCAAGTAAGTGGGTAAATGTCGCGAAGGTGAAAAGGGTGATCAAGAAGAAGAAGCTGCAAAAGGTTCCTGGCTGTAGTTGGGTAGAAGTTGCATAAGAGACAGAAGGCACGGGAAATTTGGTAAACAACTTAAAGATGCAAAATGTATCCCTATGAAATTGAGGTGATCACCTTCAAAATGAGATAAAAGACTGAACCTTAACCAGATTTCTGTCCTATCACTGTTAGTAAACTTTTTGTACAGATCAATTGAAAAGCTTACGCAACCAGACGTGAACCACATTTTTTCTCTGAGAGTTGGCTGACAACTCCACTTTTTTCTTTCAAGTTCTAGAGGCATTTAGTACTAGCACAGAAATGAGACATGGTGCTTCGTTCAAAGGTGGTTAACAACTACTGAAGCAAATGTGATCATTCAAATTTTGTCGCTTGCTGGTTCAAGATGCTGAGAGCACACTAGCTGGTCATATGCTCAGGATGAAGGTGAGCCTCGAGGGGGCGGTGTAGAGAAATCCAATGGTTGTTTTTTCACCCTAGGGATAAGGTCTGCGTACACACTACCCTCCCTAGACTCCACTTGTGCGACTATACTGGGTATGTTGTTGTAGTCAACAGATACACCAAAGGAAAAAACAATGCCCCACTTAATGAAGAGGCAGGCAGTTTGTTATTGAACAAGGTTTAGATTCAAGGTGATCACAACCTAGTGTCCGCTGGATTCAGGATCTTAGTTGAGTCCATTACCACCTTGACTACCAGCTCGGTTTCCAAGGACGCTACAAAGTGCTGGAAATGAAACAGTTTGTCGAGGAGATACAGATGGCAAACCCTTACAGAAATCCCATAGACTTTGGGATCAATAAGTAATAGCATGCGCAAAGGAACTGGTTTATACGGAATACTATGGAAGGGCACAAAATCCTGGTAGGCTGTATCTGAACGGGAGGTTGTATGGTCTGAAATCAGATGCTAAAGGTTTCTTTGAGATTATAGGCTAGTATTTTAATGCTGCATTGAGCTTTGAATCTAATGCCTTGTAAATAAATTGCACAGTACGTGTACTGGATTTGAGAAATTAATATTAGTATTTTTGAAGGGAAGTTTTGGAGAAACGATACAATTATTTGTGTGACAGATATTCATCTGTGATGAAACTGTTAATCTATATGCTTTAAACCGACATTACCCTGCCGTAAACGAACATATAACATTGTTTATCGTGTTTCAAAATATTATAATTTCTTAAAATGCAATACTACTACATTTCTCATCCATTCACCAAAGTACTGCGGAAACCAAGTTAAAATGACAGAAGAAAGTTCAGTGTTTCCAGGAAGTTAAATGACTCAAGAATTGGGCGGAAGTGATTTTCCCAAAAAAAAAAAAAAAGCTAAAAAATATTTTTCAGGAGAAACATTTTCCATCTAAAGTGAATATGGAGAAGTCATTTTCTTTGCAACTACCATATTACTTGCTTCAACTCATTCTTTGACATTATTATTAGTCTTTAATACAACATTAAAATTTCATCCAAATACTCTACTGCTACATGCTCATATTTTAGTTAATTGCAACACACTTCTCCATTGAAAATATATTATCCAGTCACCAATCTGGTCCTACGACCGGAAACAATTTCCAAGAAATTATTACCAACATTTTACAGAACTTCTCATAAGAAATGACTTCCATCATATCAACTATAAATGAAATAGAAAAGGACACCAAGGAATCACCAGTAATTCCAAGAAGTTATAAAAATGGGACGTTCGGTCCTTGTGCAGGAGGCAAGTCCAGCTAGTGATAATACAATAAAATTGCAAAAACCTTCTGACATGAAGGATGAATCAACGACATTTGATCTTATGAATTCTCTGGATTACAGTTATCCATTGCTTGATAACCGCACACCACAGAGATGATTGCAAGCACAAGGCAAATGAAAAGCAATCAAGCAAACAAACGGACACAGGATTCTGTTATACTGGTTGTATCCTTCATAATCTGTCTATGAAGAATGGCAAGTCTGGTAGAATAGCAGAGCGAGCACAAATTGCAGACGTTCATTGTACGAAGTATACATGATAAGCAATTTATATTTTGCATGATAAAGAAACAAGCAACTACTCAAGATAGGATCTTCTACCAAATAGCGAGAGGATAGAAAACACCTGAATGAGACAGTTACCATCTGACAAGGACAAGAAACATAGGGCAGTATATTTCATAAAGAGAAATAAAAGAATTTCTTTTCCACCACTCTTTGAGCATGCGCTCAAGAGCGCTTGTCTTTGATACCTACACAGTAATGTTTTCTGAAATTGTTATGCCCTTGTGCTATACAAAGGTAGCGCAGCGCTTTCAACACTTAAGAGCATGAAATATCCTTGGCTTCTCCACCTAAAAGAGTAGTCGCCAGTATACGTAGTCATAGTGACAAACAGTAGATATAAGGAGAAAGATGAGATGTAAGGAGAAAGAGAAACTACACGGCACCACAGGGACAACAAGGAAAGCAAGCTAAGCTTAATCTGAAAGAGTAATTACTTGTGCTGTCTAATAATTAATCAGAACCATTCCATGTAATGTTCATCAAGAAACAAGTGAAAACCTAACGACTACCTTCATCAAGAAACCAGTGAAAACCTAACGACTACCTTATAAGGAAAACCTAACCATGAACAATAAGTTACGCAGTAAAGGGAAAATATCCAGGCAAAACAAACAGAAAACAAGTAGTTAATAAAGCCAATAAATTACAGAAAAACCATCTCCCTCCGGAATTGATAGTGTGAACAATACTAACACCTGCATCAATCTAGAATGACCTACAAGATCAAGAGGAATGGATGTCAACTTCCACTCATTTTCTAATCAGCCACCATCACAAGTGGTTACTTTACTTTTTCCTTTAATAACCGTGGTGTCCGGGCCAACGCGCACCTCGACTAATTCCAGGTAACAGGTCCCAGTTAACTCTGTCCACCAAGTCTAGGACAGATGGGAAGAAATCACTTACTGTGTTTGTCTCTGCTGAAATTTGAGCTTGGGACTTCATGGTTCTCAACCCACTTCATTGATCACTAGGCCACACCCTTGGGGGAACAAGTGGTTACTTACATAAAAAGGTCCAACTTCATTGACAGCTACACCAAACCCTTGGGGGCACAAGTGGTTACTTACATAAAAAGGTCCAAATTCCACAATGTATCAAAATCATTCCAAATTCCTCATTCATTCCATGAGTTGTGATTCATTGCATCTACATGTACGTTTTAGACTAATGCACGAAGACAAGTAACATCTATTTTAGCTGAAGTCCGCTATAGTATTCAGAGTCCAGAGATTCTTCATAGTTACATTATTTTTACGTTTGGCATCAACCCTCCTCCTTTATCCGGGCTTGGGACCGGCTACGCTTTGCAAAGCTCACATAGGCGGAGTTTCAAAGCGATACAAGTTGGGTAAACTATATTCCACTTCAAATTTTGAACACAAACAAACAATATTAAGAAGAGAAAGTACTGAAGAAGGTGCTATACAGCATCTTACAATCAGCTGAATTTTACCTACTCACTGCTGCTTCATTGAAGTAGCTTAAAGAAAGGAATAGTACAAGACAAACACATTCACACAGTCCATAGATAGACATATACATATACAACACACGGAGGAAACGCCACGCATTCACAATACAAAGCTTCAAGCTCAAGCAACATTGCAAAGAAGTTACTAGCGGTATCATGAAATTGTGAACCAAAGTCATGCACAAAAGCTCAAAATTTAATCCCACATGATTTCAGTCACACCGTTGATGGTCGAAAATACACATATATGTACGAAGATGACGGAAAATTGATTAACTCAGCTAGGCCAAATAAGATATTCAGTTAATTGGTCCTCCCAAAGAATATTGCATCATGTTCATTACATAAGGGAAACAGGGCAGCAGATTATCTAGGTATATCGGAAAACCTAAAGCCGCCTTAGAGAAAAATGTAAGCACATGAAATGTTTGTAAATTGTTACTGAACTTTAAGAAAGCACAAACACTTAGGAACCACAAAGTTGGCCAATGATATATGGTACATTGAATCATTATGTGATAGAAAGAAATATGGCTGTAAAGTGGGAGAAGAGGGATAATACTTTATATACCCATGTTAGGGAAGCTGACAAGTTCCTACTTTAGTATTGAGTCTTTGATCATTCCTGAAAACAGATGTCTAATACTAAAACTGATACAAAGGGTTAACACTTATCATTAAAAGGATAGGTTGAGGTCGTACAAACAATTTGCTGCTGTTGGGTGAAATTATTTCAGGAAAACATCCACACCAATGCTTTACAAGAATAGCTGCCATTTTGCAGTCTAAATCAAATTGTCACAATGTCACCAGAGTATTTTTTATCAGGACAAAAACTTTTTCCTTATTTGAGAAGAGATCAATAAGACAAATACATGTAATCAGGTACGCCGTTTAATATTTGTAACAATCTTCTGAGGTAAAAGCATGAGCCAGAAAATTACCAATGCAAGAACTTCATTTGTACATGTTGATCAGACATTCAGAAAAGAACTGCTTTTTCCCCCTATCACCAACACTTACTGCTGTTTATGAAATTTTTGTCCCTATAAATCTACCAAGTCTAAACAAGTAATAGAAAGCCTAAATGATCTAACGGGAATTCCTACTTTGCATTCCACCAAGTGAGATTTCTGATGGACAAATCAGTAACTAACCCTGTACAAACAATTAACTATTAGCATACAAAAAGTTCACACAAACAGTAGAGTCACAACTTATATATAGAACCAAGAATCTAACCTCTTTTTCTTGTCTGTAATTATTTCTCACTAGGAGCAACATGATGATAAGCACCAAATTTATTTCCAGACAAGTCCTCCTGTTGCGCCATATTATACTGATGATGAAACCCAAATTTATTTCAAGATAAGTGCCATCATGTATTATGTTTTAACATCCTTTCTGAATAAGAAGCTACAATCAGATATGACCTGGCTCTAAGAAACTTAGAGCAATTTATGAACTTTTTGTCCCTATAAATCTACCAAATCTAAACAATTTTAAAAAAAAAAGACCTAAATGATCTAACTTGACTTCCTACTTTGCATTCCACCAAGTGAGATTTCTGACGAACAAATCCAGTAACCAACCCTGTACAAATAATTAACTATTAGCATACAAAAAAAAATTCACAAACACTAGAGTTGCAAATAGTCTACTCCCTCCGTCTTAATTTATTTGTCTTACTTTCCTTTTTATTCCGTTCATATGCGGTCTTTCCTTTTTCGGCAACTCTTTAAGACATGTTTAAGACCAGTCTTTTTTACTTTCTTAAACTCCATGCTAATTAAAATCCAGACAAACAAATCGAAACGGAGGGGAAATATATAGAACCAAGAATCCAACCTCTTTTTCTTGTCTCTGTAACTATTTGTCACCATGATAAGGACCAAATTTATTTCCAGACCAGTCACGCTGTTGCGCTATATTATACGGATGACCATGAAATCCATGTCCTGACATTCCCATCATAGGCATTGGCATCATCATAGGCATTGGCATAGGTATACCCATATTATGACCATTATTATTACCACTACCACTATTATTACCCTGGTGTTGTAAACTCTGAGGCACGGGCGTAGACGCAAACAAATGATCAGAACTTGAAGGTCCTTCATTAGATAACCCTTGCATTCTCTTTAAATACAACCTATATTTCTGTAAATGACTTGCTACATTTTCTCTTGTTAATCCTTCAACATTCATAAGTTGCATAATTGTTTTAGGTACAGCATTTTTAATACCTAAATGTGCTACCACATCGACAAATCTCTTATGTAGTTGTGGGGTCCATACTAATCTCGGCCTCTTTATACCCTTATTACTAAACACATTATTATTATTATCATCCTCAGTTACCGCTTCCTCAATCCTACGTGTCTTTCTCGAATCCGTTAGATCCGCTTCTTCTTCTTCTTCTTCTTCTTCTTCTACTCTATCCTTCTCCGATATAATTTGGAGAGAGGAAAACGTATTTTCCGAAGCGCGATTAACGTCCATCATTGTTTTTGACGGTTCAGATGTGATTCTAAAAGCTGATGCCAGTTGCCGTGGAATTAACGACGTAGATAACGGCGTTAAATCATCCAAACTTGGAAGTCCCTCTTCCCATTCAACAACACGGTTATTATCATTATCATCGGTAATTTTCACTTCTTCACCCATAGTAAAAAAAAAAAAAAAAAAATCTTACAATTTTTTTTTCTCTCTTTTGTTGTTATAATTTTTTCGAATATTGCGTGATATGAGTAGAGGATTGGATGAGAGAGAGAGAGAGAGAGGATTTTCCGGTAAATTTACACCGGCGAGAAGGCAGGGGTGTAAGGAGGGGTGGTGGGGGTATGTGGCGGTGGAAAAATGGGAATATAATAAAGATAGGTTGGAAAAAGTGAGAGAAAAAGTGCAAGATGTGATTCCAAATTTTGTCCAGCGTGGATGACTTAGCTAGATATTTTTTGATCTCCTTACACTCTGTTTGGATGTCGTTACCTATGCTTTCATAATGTACAATAGTATGCAGAGGCAGATTCAGGATTTAAGCGCAACGGGGACATCATTGTCTTTAGTACGTCAATTACTAATGAGTAGGTTAGGCGTGCGACTCTTAAAAAATTTAATAATTATGATAGCAAAGTAGAAACTTCAATATTATCAAATATCATTAATTTGGTATTAATATAACAAAAGTATATCATGAACTCATACTTGAACTCGGCGTGTTTTCATTTTTTGAAAACGGTTAATAATAGCAGCATTGCTTACAGTTGCAAATACTTTCTTCTCAAAGTAACAAACTAAACAATTATTTAAAAATACATCACTACTAGTACTACATAATTCATATTTGGTGTACTTAATAAATGAGAACGTTTTTTCAACTGTTGCAATCGCGACAGGTAAAATCAAATTCAACTTCACAAGTAAATAAACAAGTGAATAAGTCTCCACAAAATTTGCATCAACCACCACTTTTGCTACATCAATAATTTAAAGACTTAAGTTAATTGTACATTTGTACTTGTTATATAAATGATGAATATTATATACTTGTCACTTTCTCTTATATAAATGATGAATATTATATACTTGCCACTTTCTTAATTAAAAAAATCCAAATTTAATTATATGATGAGATTATAGGGATATAGTTAAATAATAAGTAACTTATGTTAGTCATTGAAAAAGAAGAGAAAGCTTTATGGTGAGAGAAGTCCAATTGTTGGCTCGAATTCGATTATCGGAGAAGTTGATGAATATCGACAACAGATTCGATTATGAGTGACGTTCTCTTAGAGATTTGTGAGAAACTTGATAATGGAAGAATGGTTTGAGTCTTTGAGAAAGGGGAGAGCCGAAAGAGGGGGTTTTTCTTTTATTACGTTGGGAAAAAGAAGTGGGAAGTCAGAAAGTTTTTTGGAATTTGGGACTTTTAGGGAAGGAACTTAATGAAACAGTAAAGTGGGAGGGGGACTAAACAATAAAAAAGGTAAAAAAAAAAATATAGATTATGTGACTAATTTGTAAAGACCCAAATTTATACAATTGGACTCCACAAAATAAAACAAAATTTGTAGCAGCTGAGGCTTCAACTTGGGTCGCGAGCACCACCTTAGAAGCACAGTGACCAACTGAACTACTTTAGCAATTATGTTTGGGCGGTCCTTCTAAAATATTTCATAGTTTTTCAAGGGATATAAATATGTACATAGGGTTTTTTTCGAAGTTACCGGGCACACGTGCCCCCCCACCCTTCAAGGTGGGTCCGTCGCTGATAGTATGGTATTGTATTGTACTTCCTCTGTTCCAATTTCTGTGATATAGTTTGATTAGGCACGAAATTTAAGAAAGAAAGGAAGATTTTTAAAACTTGTGGTCTAAAACAAGCCATAAATATTTTGTGGCTGTAAATCATTTCATTAAGGCTAAAATGAAAAAATTTACGTTAAATTATTTCTATATAGAAATGCATCATTATTTTTTAGACAGACTAAAAAGGAAAATGTATCGCCTAAATTGGGACAAAGGGAGTATTAATTAATACAATACTTGGATAGAGTGTATCGTTTGTTGTATTTTAATAACATCTTTATGTTTGGTTTGATTGTATGATATTGTTTAGTAATTTGTAAATGAAATAAGTAACCACGCAAAAACTATCAAATATGTGGTTACAAAAATTAAGTTGTTTCAGGATTATATAACAACAGAACTATAATGGGTTTACAACACCATACAATATAATTTTAAGAACAATGAAAATAAATATGGTATCAAGGAAAACAATACAATAATGAACCACAGGAAACAACCATCCAAACAGGGGGTTAGGGACTGTTTGGTTGGTGGCATAAGAATAATAATTCCGGGATAAGATATGGGATTATTTTACTCCGCATTTGATTCTAGGTATTAGTTAGTCTCGAGACTAGTTTATCCCACCATTTGCATTAAAATGATAAGATTACTATCATGTAAAAGTGGAATAAATAATCTCATGGTATCCCAACCCTTGAAATATCCTTATTTATGCCCACATACCAAACGATCCCTTAGAATTTCGAATCTTACTATATAAATATCTACATCTCTTTCTCACTTTTCTACTCTCATGAGATAGCCCAATTGGAATGTGACGTGTGTCCATTTATTTAGATTTTTGTCCTTTTCCTTCAGTACTTTTTGCATGAATTAGTAATTGTCCTAAGTATACAATCTTATCTTATGATTAACCTGTATTAGTTTTTTCTGAGGATAGTACTCCCTGAAATATTTCTTATGGTTCAATTCAGGAAATATAGTTTAATTAAACATAAAGTTTAAAAAGTAAAGATAAAATTTTGAAACTTTTGATCTTAAAATGTTATGATATTTTGTGATGGTAAAAAATGATATTAAGGTATAATTAAAAATTTAAAGGTTAAGTTACTTACAAGAAAGTGTTATTCCTTTTTGGAACGGAGTAATAAAGAATAATATCACGTAAAATGAAGAATGGATTGTTTTGAAAAAAATGTACTTTTGTATTGTTCAAAATCAAACAGTAATTGATAATCTAAGCAGAGAAAAGTATTATTGGTTTATTGGTATCGATTTATCGAATTAATGATTCGAGATCAGTTTAGAATTATATGATTAACCGATTATTAATACGGCGAACAAATTATCTAACTCCTGTATTGATTTAACAAATAATTCCGGTAGGTTCTACTCAATTTACATTTATATAAAGTAGAGAATGAAAACTTTGAGGTAATATCTCTTGGGTTTAATTCTTTTATACCTGACGAGTTTAATGAATTCTTGCAAAATAGTTACTGGTAGCAATGAATTTTCAGAGTAAATAGATAATCTAATTGTAAAATAATGTACCTTATATAATTAAATTATTGAAAGCTTGCTTGGTTTTATACTTTTTAGTGTATACAACTTTTAAATCTACCTCTATTAGCAGACGGAGTAGAAAAATATAAAAAGGATAGTGATATCTGGCTTCGATTACAAGTATTCGACTTTAACCCATAACCAATAAAATTGAAATCAAACTAAATGATATTTTATCAGTTTAGTTAGCGGTTTGACACATTAAAAAATTGCGATAATCGATAAATATAGCTATCGAATTGAATCGCTTGATAAACACCCTAATGTATTTATTCTAAAGTATTTACATTTAAAGATATATAAAATTCATTAACTACTTTGTTTCAAATTCATTTTGCCCCTCTAATTATCACAATGTTAATTAAATGAAACGTCTAAGAAGAGATATAAAATACTCTAAACAATAAAAGTCTCACCAATCTTTTAACAAAGTTTGAAGAAGCAATAAAAGGTGATCAAATCAAACAACCCTGCTGATTAATATTATTAGATAATTTTGTAATAAGTGCGCCAAAACCTTAAACACGAATAAATAAACACTCTTACTTGAAAATCATTAAATATTTTTCTTATAGTTTGTGCAAACATCTTAAAACATGCATAATAGATCTAAATTCGAAAAAACAAGAAACATTTTACAAGATAAGTTGTTCTCAACCCCAACGACTTAACTTTGATTCCTCACTTACACCAACGTGAGTCAAATTCGTGGACCATAGGTTAAAAGTTAAATATGTCAACACTAGAATACTATTATTCTCTTAAACATTGAAATATGTTATTTTATCGTAGATGCATCGGAAATAGTTTTATCATTAATAAACACCAAGAATGCATCAAAGAAATGTACAAAGATGTGTGTGATATCCTGTTCGAGTCATCCCATTATCTACCACCAAGTTTGACCAATTATTCTCTAAGCAACGCATTTATGAATTATGAAAAAGTACCAAAGTTTCGATTTAGAGTAAATTTCCCTTCACCTCTAATCTTACAACTACTTCTGCTATCCTTTGCTTCCAAGGACTGATTAGTCATGTTTCATTCGAAGGTCATCGATGAAAGCTAGGTAGTGAATATTTTAATAAATTCCTCAAAAAAATATGTTACCCATAATATGTGAAAATATATATGCAATTTTAAAAAGTCATTCGATCTAAATGCTACATGAATAACGTATGCCAAATAATGGAAAAGGAATGACCTGAATATAGAAGATCATAACATCACGATTCACGGGGGTTCGGCAGATTGGATACTGAGATAATACTTGTATGAAACTTTCTTTAGTATCTCCTACTCAAACATTCCTCATAATGGGCTCATTGCACTTCTTTTCTTACAGTATAACTAAATTAGGCCACTTAAGCTGGACTAGGTCATTCAACTCTGAAATTGTTCGTGGGACAATTTCATACAAGGGAACTCATGGGGATTGGTGGGTCTGTGGATTGAGAAACCAAAAAACTCGTCACAAGAACAAGAGAGAAAACCCCCTCACGTAGGAGAGAAAAATCCCTAGGGAATTAATCAAGATGTATATAGTACTATTAGCTAGCACATGCTAGAGTAGAGGCAATTATTTTTGCGGTTATTTGGTTTCAGATCACTAAAATTATTTTGAATGTCTATAATTTCAACTAGACACGTCTTGTCAATTTAGACTCTTACGCTAACTCCAAAAAAGATGAAAAAACATTTTGTTTCAAAGTACGAAATAATACAAATTGTACTGTAAACCTAAAGGCGATTGACTATTTGTTCTTTCTCTTCTGGCTTTCTTAGGTTGGAAGTTAAATATACTATCATCCTTTTGAGCATTAAAATATATTTTCTTATCATACTTCATAAAAAAAAAAATCATTAATAATACCATACCATCCGTGTAGTAGAAAAATGTACAAAAAATGCGTGATACACTGCTTGAGTCATCCCATGTCTACCAACAAGTTTGACCAATTATACTTTAACCACAGCATGCAAGAAATATGAAAAAGTACCAAAAAAGTTTGATTTCGAGAGAATTTCCCTTCACCTCTAATCTTACAACAATTACTACTACGGCTATGCTTTGGAGCCTGTTTTGATGGACTTATAACTTATAAGCTAAAAGTCATAAATAAGGGACTAATTTTTGTTATTTTGACTTAAAACAAGTTCTTAAAAATATTTTTTTTGTCTTACCCAAACATTATAAAAGTGTTTAAAAGCACCTAAAATAAACTAATCCAAACAGGCTCTTAATTCCAAGGAGGACCGACTGTTAACATTTCATTTGACTAATAGTCAAAGACGAAAGCTAAATACTCCTACACTGTTCATAAAATATGAAAAAATTGACATAATTTCAAAAAGTGGTAGAAAATCATAGCATGGGCAATTCAAAAGATTTAAATTTGAGACTGACTTGTATAAATCTTAACTGTCGGTGCTATTTAAACCTTTATCTTTCTAATATCATAAAAATTAGCATTTTCTGCTGGCATATAATTATCTAACAAGACTAGGTGAATTCGAGTGCACATTGTACCTAAAATAAACATAATTGTGACATGACCAAATCTTTTTCCTAAAAAACCTGACATGATTAAAACTCAGATTGTGAGATTGATAACCAACTTGTAGTTTAAATCAATCGACCATGTAGTGCACCAATTAGTCACTTTAGTTGTATCCACTGCAACCAAATACCACAACCACAAGAATACACATCCTACTTCACTATCACGAGGTTCATGGCGGTATGCATAGAATCCTTCCATCCTTACCAGAGTTCTCGGGTTCAAATCCGAGGTACGGAAAGAATTCCTATTAGCGCTCCTTAAATGGAGCTTACGCGGCGCAAATCTAGATTAGTCATGACCAGAATGCGGGTATCGAACACCAAGTGGGAACCCCAAAAAGAACTAATACATCCTACATCACTAGATGGACCAACACAAGCAAATACAATTGCAGACATAAGAGCATTAAATTTTTCATAAAATGGTAGTAAACTAAGAATCTGAGAGAAAGGAAATATACTTGGCCATAAAAGAAAATTTGTCAAATACCATACATAAAATTTCCTCACCTAAACATCAACTCTCCACAAAGGCAACATTTGTACAGTCGCGTCGATATAAACTACCTCGCCTTTTTATCTTTCTTTTTACACCCTTTTGGAAACTCGACTTCCCTCTGCACAGCCATCTCGAATATTTGACATCTGAGCTTCAGCATACCTGATTTTTATGTTTTTAACTACACAATTTACAGTTCCTCTAGTACATGCAACAACTTTATTTGCAAATATACCCCATACCTTAGAAGACATATATGGAGCCAAAACACTAGATGTGGAAGAAAAGGAAGATAGGTAGCTCAAACTAGCCTCAGTTAGCTGTACAACTTTCTTTTTCCTACAAGACTAAGCAGGACTTGGGGACTGAGCAGCGATTCTTCTTTCTGCAAAACAGCATAACAAAATCACTTAGCAGCCCTTCACACAATATTGGCTGAAGCTGAAAAAAGGAGCTCTTGAAGTTGAGGTTAAAAAGAGAGCATTCAGAAGTTCGATTGTATTTCGACATTGATGTCTGGAAAAAAGTTGAAGATTTGTGAGTGAAAACACAATCAAATTACTTGAAATGCTCCTCAAAGAGAAAATGACAAAAATGGTCTCTTAGGTTTGGGAGTAGGTTTAAAATAGTCCCCAAGTATGCTCTGAAAAGTCTTGGTCCTTTAAATTTGCCAAAGTAAAAGCTTATCGTCTCTGTCAAATATTTAACGAACTAAATCGTTAGTTTGACGGGAAATGTGGGGAAAAAAGATTTAATCAAAAATACTAGAAAAGTTCCATCAAAATCTAGAAACTACAAAAACTCTAGAAAGAGAACAAAAACAAAAACTCCAAAAACTGTAACTTTGAATAATGAGTTCCCGCAAAATCCTTTATTTTCACAGTTTCCGTCAAATCTAACTGACAGAGTTCGTTAAATATTGACAGAGACCACAAGTGTTAACTTTTGAAAAACTTAAAAGGACCAAAATTGTTTAGAGCATACTTTAACTTTTGAAAAACTTAAAGGACCAAAATTGTTTAGAGCATACTTTAACTTTTGAAAAACTTAAAGGACCAAAATTGTTTAGAGCATACTTTAAGGACTATTTTGAACCTATTCCCAAACATGAGGGACCCTTCCTTTTTTTTTTCATTTTCTCACTCCTCCAACTTTTAAGTATCCTGCAAAAACTGATAGCCAAACTTCACTTGCAAATAATGACTTCAGTATTTGCACGTGAAGTCAAGGCCAAACACATTATTATCATAATCACAAAATTATTCAATGATCCAGAAGTACAAAAAGAAAAAGAGCTTACCCCCAGCAGCAACTAGCTTTTCAACACGGGCAACAATATGCTTTCCGTAAGTGTATTTCTTCAGAGCATTCAAGTGAACTTTTATTCTCGACATGATCAGCTCACGTTGTTGATCGCTACAAGTCTCCAAAACTTTCTGTACTACGTAATTCGCAAACTGATCTTTCATCATAGCCTGGACAAAAAGAAGAAAAATGAGGAAACACAATGCACAAGTCCACAAGATGATTCAATAGAGAAAAGAGAGGAGAAACAAGACTGACAAACTTATATGATAACACTGCTATCAGATTGACCATCATAGATGCATACGTCTGTACTTCCTAGATGAACTCTATAGCATAGATATTGCTGAGGTCCAATAATTATCATAGGACTAAATTCATCATAATTCTCTTGCAATCCTGCATTGACTTCGTTTCTTTTGAGCCGAGGGTCTATCGGAAACAGCCTCTCTACCCCATAAAGGTTGAGGTAAGGTCTGCGTACATCTTACCCTCCCCAGACCCCACTTGTGGGATTACACCGGGTATGTTGTTGTTGTTGTAAATTCAACATAATCCATTACTTCGGTAAAGCAATATATTTCAATGATCTTATCTTCAATTTGGCAACAGTTAGTTTTGAGATTTTTCTGGGTTAATTTCAGATGTAGCAAAACAGAATTATAGAAGAATCAGGGTTGACGAATGATCGGTCAATGTCCTAAGCCTCAAATGTTTCCTGCTTATCGAAAATATGTGCCACACTATATCGGGTATAACTATCTTTTCTTCCAAGTTCAACCTTTTAATAGACTGATAGCCCATCCAAGCTAAGTCCTAACAATAAAATGGCTGGCTGCCTCAGCAATTAATCTGAGACATCTCCAAGTCCCATTACGAAGAGAAAATATGGAACAAAGCTACGCCATGTGTCTCAACAGGTGCAAGAACACAATCAGAGGCAGCGAACTCGGCTTGTCTCTCAATAGGGGCCAACCGAAAATAATAGTCGTCAGTTCAGCAATCTGTAGGTTCAAACATCCTATATACAGAAGCTCCAAAATATCCTCAACCAAGCTTTGCTAAGTCAGGATTTGGAAATTTGAGTAGGTGCATACAAGAGTTTAAAAGTTTAATCCTAACAAATGCTCAAATTAGGTTGTTTGTACTCCGCCGTGACACAATGTCATGTTAAAAACTTAAAATGTTTTAAGGTATGAACCCAGTAGCCATATGCAAATCAAAATCCTTCTTAACTAAGGCTAAAAGGCTAAATAAAATTTAGACAAACCTGAAGAGGCTCATTTTCATCAGTTGTGCCAAGCATCTCATTCACCAGTAGCTGTCGTTCACGGGAATTACAAAAAGTTAAACACTTCTCAACAACATTAGAGGCAAACTTCTGCTGGCTCATTTGCACGATCTTCCCAGCTAGTTCCTGAATTATAGTAGTGCGCTCGTGCGGCTTCCCGTGCTCCAATACATGCTGCAAGTGTTGCATTTAAAATAAACAAATGGAAGAAAAAGAACAAGGAAAAAAGAAGGTCGAAGTATACCTCAGTATAGGGATGCAAGACATGTTTGCTAATATACGAGAGCACTTTTGGTACAAACAAAGATTTAACTGACTCAAAGAGCTTTTCCATTCTACTAGCACTACTTTCGCTTTTCCGTTCTACTCAATTAAAGTGAATGTGCATGTGCATTTCGTTGAAACTTTTGCAGAGAGTTTTTAGATTTGCATTTTAGTTTTCAAAGAAGTTGAAAGTTTGAAATAACTTTGCAAACCACCAATTTTTTGCAAAAGATTTCACTTCTCCAACCAAATGCATTTTACTGTAAAAATAATTGACCTCATTTTTGGCAGTAACGATATGAGACAATATGAGACAAGTATTTCCTATATATTATAAATTGGGGAAGACAGAGCCATCAATCAATGGAATGAAATGTGCAATATTACTCTGCTGGGGGGGAACCGGTAGATTTGTACCATCTTCGTACTTTATTACTCCCTCCAGTCCAAAATAATTGATGGCAGTTACACAAAACCAAAGAAGGCATTTAATTCTTTTTTTCAAATTTTCCCTCGACACATTCCTAATCTCCATAATAATTATGTCAACCTAAAAAGAAAAGAAAATTATAAATAATGGTATTTTAGTCAAAACCTCTCTTTAACTATTAGAAGTGAATTCCTTAATCCATGTGCCCAAGCCTAAAACATCAATTATTATGGACTGGAGGGAGTAATAAACTTTTACCTTATAAAAAAACAACAAATTCAGGAACTGCCAACTCAGCTACATTACTCCATTCTAGTCAAGAAGTGAGTATATTGTGTACAATATGACACAACAAACAACTAGCTCAAGAAGAAAGAGTGTAAAAATATTTACTTCTAAATAAGATAGTCTTAGACGCCAGTAGCAGCAACATTTTGAGTAGTGAGTATTTCATACCTGAACAACATAATTACCATATTGATCTTGTGCCAACATGCTTACAGATCCCAGGATTTCCTCCATCACTTTACTTTGAGTTTCAGGATCGCTACAGTGTTCCAATACTCTCTGAAAGATGGAGGAATATTAGTAATTTATCAAACTAAAATTACTACAACAAATGGATAAGACACATCACTCATCTCTACCTGTATTACTCGACATCCATATGGATGGGTAGAGAGAGTAATAACTTGTCCAAAAAATGTTGAGATGATAAATTGAATGTGATCTTCTGGTACACATTCAATACATTTCTGAATGACATGATTCCCATTCTGATCTCGTACACAGCGCATGATATGACCATCAAGCTCCTCAACCATTTTAATCTTCTGGTCCACATCAACTACTTCTATTGCCTGCATAGTAAATCATACCACAATTTTCAGCTCAACATAACTCAGTTATTGAGAAGAGGCTGGTAATCAGCCCAAAGAGCCCACTCGTTAATGCTATATTTAAAGCTTGTTTGGATGGTTGTTACAGATCGTTTCATAATGTATTCGTATTGTACTGTATTGTTTCGATGAATACAACATTTGGATAGATAGTGCTGTTTCCTGTCATTACAATACCACACACCATAATCTGAAGAATAAACTTACAATATTATAACAAAAAAGTAGGGCACGGGGTAAAATTACTATAAGAAAAGGTCGGGTAAAGGATAAAATAGGATTATTAAATAATAAGCAAAAGGAAAAATGAAAAGAAAAAAAGGTAACAACACAACCACACCAAATCGGTCGTTACATACAAGGGGACTTTTCGTCATTACGTAACAATGGATTTAACGATACAATACAATAAATTTAAGTAACAATCAAAACAAATAATGTTTGTGAACTAACAATATGATACAATACAATACGTAACAACCATCCCAAACAAGCTTTCAGTGTATCAGAATAAGAACCAAAACAAAAGATTAACAATAGCAGATAACATTCGAACATTTATGGACATTTGTTGATTCACTTTGGTATACCTTCTGTATCACGCGACAACCATACATTTGAAGGCTCAGTGTTAGTACATGTCCAAACAGTATGCCAGCTAATTCTCTCCTCTGATGTGCCATTCCATGTTCAAAAAACTGCAAGAGAAATATGTACATTATAATCCATCAAAAGGGCAACAAGACAGACCTGAAGATCATGGGCCTCAACATCAATATATACTCCATAGAAGAGAGAATGACAAAAATGGTCCCTTATATTTGATTGTAGGTTCAAAACAGTATTCTCTTTTCTTTTTTCTTTTTTTTCTTTTTTTGATAAAGATTGTAGGTTCAAAACAGTCATTTAAGCATGCACTTAACAGTTTCGGTCCTTTAAGTTTGCCAAAGTTAACACTTTGTCTCCGTAAAATATTTACCTAACTCTGTCCGCTAGATTTGACCGAAACAATGGAAAAAAATATTATACATAAACACCAAGAAAGTCCCATCAAATCCTACAATATGCAACACAAAAACTACACTAGACACCTCAAAAGTTGCTCCAGACCCTACATAAATTAAAAATAGCAAGAAACTGCAAAATTATACCGCTAAAGATGAGTTCCCACTAATTTTTTTTCCATAGTTCCCATCATATCGATCAGACAGTGTTCAGTAAATACTTGACGAAGAATAGAAGTGTTAAGTTTTAACAAACTTAAAGGTCCACAACTGTTAAGTGCGCACTTACAGACTATATCTTTAACCTACCCTCAAACATAAGGGACCATTTTTGTCATTTTCTCCTCCATAGAACAACCAAAGTTAGACATACCTTCTGGATTACATAATTCCCGAAGACATCAGTCATCAATGTAAGGGCTTGGGGAAAAATTTCCTGGAAAACCATGTTTTTCTCCTCATTGGTGGCAGTTTCAAGTTTTTGTTGAATGAATCGGCTCCCATACTGGTCGGCACTGATGATAGATGAATATAGTTTTAGAAGCACGGCTAGCTTAAGTAGGTGAAAACCCAGAAGAACAAAATTTTATGATACATACCTAAACTCAACAACGTGACCAACAATTTCTGAAAGTTCAAAACACCTGGCCTTGTTGCTTTTGAACTCTTCCAGTAGGGAGGACGCTAAGCTGTTCTCCATGTTATCCAAGTGATATGGTCCTATGACACCTCCTGCTATGTTTCTCATTCTACCAGGAAATCTCATATTATAATCACTATGCCTCATAGGACTACCGGGTCCTACCGGAGAGCCTGGAATAACTGGACTTGCTAAAGGACTACCAGGATATGATAAACCAACTCCAAATGCAGGATTTCCGTAATAGCCATGATGACCTGAACCACCGCTTTTGCTACTCAATGGGACCCCGTATTGAGATTTCTGAGGTAGCACGTTACCAAGATAAGCTTTCTGAAGCAAGTCCACATATGAATTACCCATATAGTTCCTGTCCAAGGAAGGATCATTAAGAGCAGCGAACTGCGCGGCATATTCAGCTGTCAAGTACTGAAGATACATAGGATCCACGAATTGATTTCCCATTCTGCTGAGAGTTTGCTCTGAGGTTGCAGCGCTTAAGTTAGATCCCCCCAACATTCGAGAGTCCAATCCAGGTACAGCCATCGCTGATGCTGCAGCAGCATTTCCAAATAAAGGTGGCAAATTATAGTTGCCAAGATGACTTGACATTGGACTGAGAGGATGACCACTTAAACCATAATTAGAGAAGGATGAATTTGGACTATCCAAATGCGGATATTGAGACAGTACGCCACCACCTCCACCATTCAATCCCGATGTTGGGGATCCTTTGAGGTATGAACTATTGGAATAAGCAGATTTGTGCAGATCACCTTGGGGGTCTGAGCTTCCATTGTGGCCAGTAACAGCGACAGAATAGGGTGCTTTTGCAGACTGAGCAGTAGAAGCCATATTAAACTGAGTGGATTCGGATTGCTTCAAGAAATCATGCTGCTTCGTGTTATTCTGTCCACCTGCAAAGATTGTGAGGATAGCATAAAAAACAAATAGAGACAATTACAGTCCCTTTCAGTGATCTAATTTACAAAATAGCCAGCAAATGTATAGGTTTTATATAGTAAGTATAAACATCATATAAATATACATATCGTATACATAAATATATATATATATATATATACATATATAATATACATAAATCAGTGTATATTATCTGTATATTTTGGCTAGCGCCCGTAATTAATTTCAGCAGACTGGCCGAAAATGAAAAAAACCCAAACCAAATATCCTGTTCAATCCGAAAAATGATCTCATCTAACATACCATTAGATATATTCATGCCAGATAAAGCAGCAACAAGCTCTGCAGACTCTGTTCTGTGAGACGATGACACACCATTAAATGGATTTGGACTGCTAACACTTCTCTTCTCCCTCCCTCCACCAATAGGAGTGAGGGAAGGACTAGGAGCCCTCACAATGTGCTGGGGATCAGGAGTGGTACTTCTTGATAAGGCAGCAGCATATGAATAGGAAGCAGGCACCTCATCCGACCTTAAAGGTTTTGAAGAAGAGAGCTCGTGATGAAGATGAGAAAGCTCAGCTTCTGCTGAACCTATTGTATTATCACCACTTCCGTCAAAAGCATTTCGGCTAGCTGGGCGTGAAGGGTGAACAGGAGCAGGTGATACACGGCTGAAGTCATCCTGGATGAAACAGGGTTTAAAAACACATAAGATGATCATGTTACATTCTCTTTCCCGAGATTAAATGTAAAGGAAATTTCTCCTTGGTCAAAATAATAACAAATATCATCGCTCGGTTTTTAAAGGGGAGGGGAAAAGTAACACTACAAAAACAAATATCATGATAGGTGTATATATTGATTGAAACTCAAAAAAAAAAAATGGTAAAAAGAAATGTCATTAGCAACAACAGCTTTAATGAATCAGATGCCAGGCAGCAGACAGATGTCTTGAGCCATAAGGTTCAGAAAAATGAATGAAAGGCATTTTCATACCAAGTAAACAAAGAAATGCAACAACATTTCTAGACTATTATTAATTGTTACATAAGTTAGCTCTTATCATGTGAATGCTACCGATATCATAAATGAACTATATACACACACAAACATCCCAATATGAGGATCTTGTGTTGCTTATTAACTAAAGGGCGTTTCCAAACCAAATCAACAAGAAATGCAACATTCTCCCAGTTGATAAGAGTGCTTGCTTTTATTGGAGCACACCCGCACTATTATCAGGATCTTGATCGTTTATGCGCTAAAGGGTGTTTTTGCACCCAGTTAACAAAAAATGCAACATAGCAAGAGATGTTTGCTCGTATTGGACTATGCACTGGGTCAAAGCCAATACCACACTTGATATGATTACTTGTTACACTATTTTTCTCTTATCATGCGAATGCAAAACCAGTCTCATATATGAAAAGTTTGTGCTGCAAATTGTTACCATTCCATAGAACCAGTTTAGATGAACATGAATCAAAATCAACTATCATCTTTAGAATTCATGCCACACCAACAACAACAACGAAAAATTTCCACAAACTCAAAATGCCAAGTCCAGCCAAAACACCTCAAGGAAATTCGTGAAGCATTAAATTCCAAATGTTAATTGCTGCACTTTCAAAGCATTTAATAGTTAAATCTTGGAATCTAACAACCATTAGTCATAGTTGAAATTGTAAAAAAATACACTAAGTGAAGCAAGTATGCACCTGGAACATTTCAGCAATGCTCTTCTTTTTACCACCTAGTCCTAGTCCTGGCAAACCGATCAGTCCATCACCACCCCATTCCACTGAACCCTGCAACTGATCCGCCTCGTTCTCGCTCTCAGCTTTTTTCGAGTTATTAAATCCCGGAGGCATCGAAAAGGGTGATGACCTCCCGCCATTACTACCATTATCATTCTTGTTCACCTTCCTCCTATCACCAATAGCAGAACTTCCTCCTCCTTGCAACCTCTGCGAAAACCGCCAATCTTCTTTGGACATCAGTGGTGGAGGCAACCTAGGATTAAGATTAACGTTCGAGTAATAGTAAGACAAATAAGCAGGATCAGACCTTAACTCCTCCTCAGACCTGAAACCATTATTGTTAAACAATCCACCAACTGCACTCAATGAACCTTCAACAGTAGGTGGAGCTGATCCACTTCTATACATATTCAGCTCTTTTTCGCGATCATCCGCTTCTTGTCTTCGTTGGTCACGAAGTAACATACCGATTTCTGTCTCAAACTCATCTCCAAATGAATTTTCATTGTTTCCCATCATTGGTCTCCTACCTAATTCAGATACCATATCTTCAAAAACTCATCCCACAACAAATATAATCACCACCCACAATCCTTAACAACCCAAGAAACCTATAAAAATCAAAACTTTGTCAAATATAATCAATACCCACAATCCTTAACAACCCCAGAAAGCTACCAAAATCAAAACTTTGTTATATAAACCTTAAAAACTACAAAACCCCACGTGGACAAAACCTTTCAGCTCATAAAAATCCAATTTTTCATCAAATAAAACTCCAAGAAAGCTACCCAAAAAACCTATCAAAATCAAAACTTTGTAACATAAACCTTAAAAACTACAAAACCCCACATGGACAACCTTAAAAAACAAAACCTTTCAGCTCATAAAAATCCAATCTTTGATACAATTAAAATTCCAAGAAAGCTCTTTTCTCAACATCCATGATCAAACACCAATTCACACACAGTCAGTCCACAACAAAATATAATTAATACTCAACAAAAACTAAAAAAACCAAAACTCTACATATCAACCTCAAAAACTTACAAAACCCCACATGTACAAAGCTGAATCCTATAAAAATCCAATCTTTGATTAACTAAACTTCAAGAAAGTGTCTTAAACAAAAGGGTAATATTATGTAGGTGAAAAAAAATATATGGCGGCGAATCAATCTTAGGGTTTTGTTTTTGAAGTACAGTATATTAGGCAAAGAGATGATTAAAAGCAAAAACAGAAATTTTGTTCTATAGGTGTATGTATTATAGGAGCCTATAAAGGAAAATATTCTTTTGCCCTTGTTTTTAGAATGGTAAGTAAAACAAACCTAATCATTAAAATGATTCTCCTTTTCATAATAAGGGGTCTACATGCTATCCGGTTAGAATTATTTTGGTATTAGTAATAATATATAATTACTCCTGTTAAATTTATGTGAATCCATTAGATATGGAGTTTTAAAAAAAAAAAAGACTTTTAAATTTATGATGTTAAATGAATCACACATATTTTTGTGTGGCTATTAATCATGAATTATTTTCAAATATAACAAGAAGTCATTCTTTTTTTTATACAAATTAATAAAAAAATAGGTTCGCATAAATTGAAACTGAGGTTGTATTAATTATGAGATAATTAGTTATGTGAGTTTTTGAATCGCAAACCAAACATCATTTTAATTTTACACGTGAATAAATTACCTCCTAACCAGCTATCAAATATCATAAATTACTTACTCCCTCCGTTTACTTGTACCTGTCCACTATACTAAAAATAAATTTTCACTTTTATTTATTCACTTTAGCATATAAAGACAAAAAAAATATATTGTTTTATCCTTAATATTAATTACTCATTTTTAAATTATTCTTCAAATTTAATGAGACTATATACCAATTAATATAGAGATTATAGTAAAATACATACTTCATTTATCAATTTTTAAGAAGCGGACAAAGTTAAAAGTGGACAAATAAAAATAAACAAAGAAAGAGCATATAGAAATTAGTACATAAATAACTTATCTCCTAACTAGCTATCAAATCGGAGGGTTATCTTTTTTTTCTTGATATGTCAGAAGGAAAGGATAAGTTTGAACATGACAAGTCCAGAGACGATTTTGATCCAAAACTTAAATTATAATATCGTAACCTTAAATTATCTATTAAGCCACTTGTTTAGCAATAATAATGCTAAATAAAAGAGAAAAGAAAATAATCTTTTTATAGATGTATGTAAAGAAATAAAGTGACGTTTGTTTTTATGCCTAGTCTTCATAAAGAAGAATCTGAAAAATGCCACGTCTCTCTCTCCATTAGATTGGGGACTGCCATTCTTTAAATTCTTTGTCCTTCTTGAAAAAACTTTCATATTTTCGGTAAATATCTCATCTTTATTCTCTTTTATCTTTGGAAAAAAGAACTTGACAAAGGACAATTTTTTGATGGGGAACATTTATCTCTTTTATTCCTTCCGTCTCAGTTATATAGCTCATAAATACTATTTAATTTGTCACGAAAAGTTTAGAGAAAAAAAACTTTTGAAATTTGCAATTTAAAACAAGTCTTTAATATTTCTAGGGGTGGGCATAATTACCGAAAACCGAAAAACCGAACCGAACCGAATTAATTCGGTTTTTCGGGTTTTCGGTTCGGTTTCAATTTTCAAAAATTTCGGGATTCGGTTCGGTGTTCGGGGTTTAGTATTCGGTTTTTCGGGTTTTCGGTTTAAACCGAAATATTAAATAGTTAGGCCCATGCCCATTAAATTTGAGCCCAAAATAAATAAAACCCAAGCCCACTTTCATTATTTTGTATCAAATATCAATCATCAGAGGTTAGATAAGTATAAAAAAAAAAACCCACTTTCATTTCATTGTTTTGTATCAAATAATCTAACGTATCCATCTTCCATCTTCAGTTCTTCACACATTTGATCTAAGTTCTAACCTAACGTATCCCTATTCCTAATTTAATTTTCACTTCTCAGTTGACAGTCTCATTTAATTTTCACTTCTCACTTCACTGTCTCAGAGCTTCACTGTTCACAGCTCCGGCGGTGGCTGCTCTTCCAATCTCGGCGGCGACTTCTCTTCCAAGTTCCGGCGGCGACGGAGTAAGTATTTCTCTCTCTCAGTTCTCCTAATTTCAGATTCTCTCCCTCACACTTCTCCTAATCGACTTCATTTGTTCTTTCACTAGTTGATGTGAGTTTCTTGCTACTGTTTTGATTGTTGTAACATGATATGTGGTGGTTGTGAATTTGTTGTAATTAAATGAGTAGTTGTTTGAGATCTCTATGTATATGGAAAAAAAGAAAAAGACTTTTATCATACCTGGTGGCTGGTGGTTGTGGTGTTATTTTTCGTTGAGGTTTTGGTTTTTAACGTGGTGGCCTACAAATACAATGCCTTATATTTTCTCTTTAATTTTCGTAGATGGCGGATGAAACTAAATTAAGTGTTGTCGATTCAACTGGTTGCATACCTAATACAGATAATACTGATAGCAATTAGTTGAGATGATAATTATTGATGAACTACCATTTAGCTTTGTAGAAAAGGAAGGCTTCAATAAGTTTATGAGTGTAGCACAACCTCTGTTTCAAATTCCTTCCCGCAGAACAATAACAAGGGATTGTTGAAGCATATTCAACATGTTTCTGATTTCTTTTAAAAAAAACAGTAAAAACATGTCCTATATATCTTTTTACTGCTAAGAAATGAGAAGTTTTATTATCAAATGGGATAAATACCCTTCGTCTTTGCTTGGGCTAATTTTTCCCTGTTTTGCATGCAGCATACTCACAGGACTTCTCTCATTTATGGTAAAGTTCATTGCAACTGATGCAACTTATAATGACTCCCAGTGTTCCTATTCCATCTGCTTATGTATTTTCTGACTTATGAGTCGTGCTTGGTTTACTTTGTGTTTTGTCTTTTATCAAATATTTATTTCTTTTATATGTATCTGGCCAATTGAGTTCTGTCTGTCTGTGTGCATGGAATCTGTAATAAATGAAATAGGTTCTTCATTTTGAGAGCACTGATAAAAATAGGTGAACTGTTGCTGCTGCTGTTAAAAATGCTGAACTGCTGCTGCTGCTGAAACTGCTCAACTGCTGCTGAAACTGCTGAACTGAAAACTGAAAATTGCTGAACTGAAAACTGCTGCTGAATTGAAAACTGCTGAACTGAATTGAAAACTGAAAACTGCTGCTCAATTGAAAACTGTCCGTTGTTGTCTACTGCCGAACTGCTGCTGCCGCCGCTGAAAGCCTGAATTGAAAACACCGAATTGAAAAAACTGAAACCGAACCGAACCAAACTTCAAAAAACCGAAACCGAAAGAACCGAACCGAATTAGTTTGGTTCGGTGTTTGGTGTTCACTTTCAAAACACCGAAACCGAAATAGCTAAACCGAAGTATGAGAAAACCGAACCGAAGAACCGAACGCCCACCCGTAAATATTTCTGTAGCTATAAATCAGATTCTCATTAAAGATAAAAAGTATAATTAAATTATTCTTAAATATATAAAAGTGACATTATTTTAACAGACTAAAAAGGAAAGTATATCATATAACTTAGTATAAAGTGAATAGTACATTTATATTTAAATCAAAAGTAACGTATTAAAATGTCACACCCATAATTTGAACTTGTGAACTGAAACAATTTTTAAACATTTTTGCACTAACTTTTATTTCCTCTTATGCTAAGAGGATTCAATAGTTCATATAGCTTAAAATATCATTTTTATTTATTCGTATAGTATAATTTTTCAATAAAGAGAATTCAATTGAATTTTGACCTTCTCTTTAGCTCCGCCCTTAAGTGAAACAAATAATCTTAAATATCAGATGGTTAAAATAAAATTATATATAGAGAAAATGATTTTTTTTATATTACTAATATTAACATATTCACGAAACTACATTAGAGTTTATGGCATTAGAGTCATTCAGTTGTTCATGGTTGTCACCCACTTGGGCATCACATAACAAAATGTTTCGTTATAAGCAGTTCCCAACATGTCTGCGAAAAACACACTATTCACAAACATAGGAGGAACTGAGAAGATTGTTGCCCGTCCAAAAAGCTGTTGCTTCCCGCCTTCTTTCGCCAAAAGATCTGCCACTTTGTTCTGCTTACTGTAGTACTGGATGCCCAAGCTCGACCATCAAGCATCTGCATTCAGAATGATAGAGTTATAAGGCAAATGTCCTTCGTTGATCATTTTTATTACCTCTGTTGAGGCAGTGTTGATCTCAAGAGGCGTCGGCCTGTTTTCCAATGCAATTTTTGGTCCCTGCATAATGGCTGTTAATTCAGCAAGATTGTTAGTAGTATGAGGAAGACCTTTCATGTAGCCAATAACCCAGTTTCCCCTACTATCTCTGATAACACCACCTATTCCCCCTGTCCTGGGTTGCCTGGACAAGACCCATCAGTGTTAAGCTTATAAGAGTTTAGTTCCGATGGATCCCATTTAATAGAGATGACAGTTCTAATATATTGGGGTGAATGTATAGGTGCAAACCTTGGTGACCTCAATAACTTGACTGTAAATATTACTGAAAGAAGAATGATCATGCTTACCATTAAAAAGGTTGTAATTTCTATTAAGCCAAATCCCTCAAAAACAAAAAGGCATTTATAAGCTAATCCACTGTATTTGGCCATCAAACTTATCTCTTCTCAGCTTGTTTCAGGTATGGGTGTACATAGGAAACCGCACCAAACCTACAATCTGAATCAAACCGAGAAAAAACTTGACTAGTGGTTTGGTTTGATTTGGTTTGTTTTTTTAAAAAAAAGCCCGACCACCATTGGCTTGGTTTGGTTTAAACCTAAAAAGAGTTAAACTGAACCAAACGAACCCGACATTACATGTATGAAATTTCAAAAATATTTTATACATAAAAATATTTATTTATAATGTAATTTATAAATATTTCTTAAACTTTTTCATGTTTTTTTCTTTTAACATATTATTTCAAGCTTAGATTTTAGATTTTGAATGTTCCAATAAGTTTTATAGCACATAGATGTTAGTAACTCAAATAAAACCCAACAAAAATCAACTCAATATTATGCTAACAAAAGAAATTCAATTCTAACACTAGGAATGATAATGTTGTTGGATATCTACTCTTTAGTTTTATAGTGGTTTAGACAATGAAAATACATTGCTTAATTTTATTTTTTTCTTTAATATTTAGTCACGTAATTAATACATATTATCCGTACTTACTTTAGCATGACTTAATACTTTTAGATTATGATCATTTTCTATATGTCTTATAAATTAGCCGGATTTATTATAACATGACGTAGTACTTTTAGATTATATATGATCATTTTATTTTATGCGATTTCATTATTTTTTTAAAAAAATATTTTAATACAATGTCATCTCTCATCTCACATTTTATGTTATTTTCTTAAAAAGTATCTTAATTAGATAGTCATATCTTATTAAGACTAAAGAAATATTTGAAATACAAGTTATACGTTATGTACGAATACTTTACCAAAAAAATCCGAAAAACCCGAACAATCTGAAAAAATTGAGAAAACCCGACTTTTGTGGGTTGGTTTTTGTTTATAGATTTAAAAACCCGATGCAATTGATTTGGTTTGGCATTTGAAAAATCTGAATCAATCCGATCTATGTACACCCCTAGCTCCAGGTGATGATCCAATTTTGGAAGTTGTTAAAAGATGATATATATTTTGATGGTAGAAGAGTTGGTTTGTTGGATAATATTAGCCCGGAACTGTTTACTGATGCAACACTCAAACAGAAAATGATATTGGAAATGCTTGTAAGTTTACATTGCAGCTATTAGTAATGCTGATGTGGCAAAATTAAAATGACAAAATCTTGGTACATACATTGGTCCTTGATCTTTGGTGTCTACTCATTTCAAAAGCGAATATTAGAGAAATCTGTCGGTCAAAAAGAAGAAAAAGAAACTTACACCAAAATAAGGTACAAAACTCTCGAGTCCTGAGCAGTGGCGGAGCCAGAATTTCCGTCGAGAGGATTCAAAATATAAAAAAGTAAACGTACGAAGAAGCCTAAGGGAATTCAACATCTACTATATATATATAAAAAAAATTATCTTGTAAAAATAGTGTTTTTTTCCGCATAGGGGGTTCAGATGAACACCTTCGACTCTATGTGGCTCTGCCACTGGTCCTGAGCTCTTTCGATATATTTTTTGTTTTAATTTAAATGCTAGCTATATATTAAGTAATACTTCTATTAAAAAAAAATATATATTCCCTCCGATTCATTTCACTTGTCATGTTTTTCTTTTATGCCCTCAAAAAAATACTAATTAAAAATCTTTTGACAAATTATTCTTATTTATTCCCTAATTATTCTTATAGCTTGTTTGGCCAAGCTTCTAAAATCAGTTTAGTTTGAAAAGTGTTTTTTTTCAAAAGTATTTTTGGTGAAACACTTTGTCTTTGGCCAATTAATTTAAAAAGCACGTCTGAACAACAATTAGTGTTTGACCAAACTTTTAAAAAGTGTTTCTAAGTGTAATTTCTCAAAAGTGTGTTTCAAAAAAGTATTTTTAGGGAAAAACTACTTTCTTTAGCTTCTGCTACTCCCTAAAAGCACTTATTTTCTTCCAAAAAACTTGACCAAACACCTTATTTTTTTAAAATAGATGTTTTTTGAAAAGAAAAGAAAAACACTTTTAGCCTCCAAAAGCTTAGTCAAACCGGCTATCACTTTACTACCTTTTTACCACATTTATCATAGTACGAATAAAGGTGGAGAAATATCATTAATTCGATCTTATTTGGACAGGTACAAATTTTTAGTAATCATGACAACTAAAATGGATAAGAAAACATACTTAATTAATGTCTTCTTCTTTTTCTTTTCTTTTTTTGGTTTTTCACTTGGTATTCGATACCCGTATTGAAGTCCGACTAAATGTAAAATCGTGTCGAAAAGTCCCCTAACAAAGACCACTATGTACTCAAGGAGCTTCAAACCTAAAATCTCTGATTAAGGATAAAGGAGTGTTTATCACTCCACTATAACCCTTAGGGGTCGTTTGGTTCAAAAACAAATTACGTTGGATAAGTTATGCTGGGATTAATTACGTTGGGATAAGTTATGCTGGGTTTAGCTATTCTAGAGTTATTTTTTATTGACTGTTTGGTATGTTGGACTAAAGTTTATACATTGGATAATTTCTAAAAAGAAGAGGATTCTTCCTTATCCCGGGATAACTTATCCTGGATAACTTATTCCACCCTATGGCAGGTATAAGTTATCCCAACACTATTTTTACTCCTGGATAACTTATCTCATGATTACTAACCCAATAAGGGATAAGAAATTGCTAAATTTTTATCCCAGGACTATTTACGTTTATGTTTCATACCAAACGACCCCTTACTGGTTAATTAATGTCTTCCCAAGCGTCTAATTTTGACCACTGTGGATAAGAAACAAATTTTAGAAGCCAAACTAGCTTGGACATTACGGTATTGTGTCTAATATAATCAAAGGCGGATTCAGAATTTAGAGGTTGCGGGTGCCACTATTTTATATAGGCAATACCTACCACTAATCACAAATACTGGATTGGAAGGGTAAGCCAGTTAATTTGATTTGGGTTAATTCGATTAGGTCTATTATCTCTTTTATTCGTAAATAAACAAATTAAATAAGTTCTGTTTGGTTCAGTTTTTCAAACCTGATTTAAAATTTAAAATTTTGGTCAAGAAGAAAATGACAAAAACAGATAACTCTTGAACGAGCACATCCAATTAGTGTTTGCTAATATGTAGCTAAAATTTTACATATTTTATTTGACTACATTAATTTACCTTCAATATTTTGAGTTAGTTTTTTCTGTCTCATTTATCAAGCTTTGTGGCAATTGTTTGCAAAAAAATAAAAAAAATCACATTTTCAATATATCTAGCATAACAAACCCTTTTGATCTTTCAAAAGTCAATAAAATAGTGCTCAAATTATCATTCAGTATAGATCAATATCACATCACCAGAAAGAGAAAAATTATATGTTAAATAGATAAAATCAATTCAATTACTTATCAAAAGAAGAAGAAAGAGGAAAAGAAAAGGAAGGAGGAAAGAGATGCGAGGGTGTAGGGGGAAAAAAGGTGTCTAAACGCCTGTCGGAATCGAACTCGGGCGTGAGAAACAAAGAACTTTAATGGGCTGCGAGAACCACTGGCACCAGAGCTAGCTTATTTAGGAAAGGTGCCATTTAATTTAGAGTTAGAAGCTTATATGATCACTCAAATTTGGGTAATTGACCACCATAGTAACTCAACTTATGAAATTCCAATTCAGAACATTGAGTTAATTGAGGAGAACTTGACACAAAAATTAAAAAGAGCCACTCAATTGTTAGTTAAACTGTAGAGATTAAAAAAACTACTAAAAAGCACCTCGGTAGTAATTATATAATAGCAATGTGGTGAATATCACATTTTCAAGGTGTAATTTCTTGAAAGAATTAGTAATAATTTCAAGTATAATACTCTCTTATTATCACAAACTTTTAACTTCATATCAATGGTATTAACATTTACCATTATTATCAATATTTAATATTCAAAAGTTTCACCGAAACCTATCCGATTTGCTAATATGATTATCAAGGTTTAGTAAATGTTTTTTCCAAATAATACTTTCTAAACTCAAATCATACACATAAAATAGATTTCATAAAGTTTTTTTCCGGTAAATAAGTTATGTTTCTGAATATTTTTTTTTGAGAAAAGGCCATAAATAGTCCCTTATCTATGGGAGTATGTCTAAAATGGTCCCTTAACTATACACTTACCGGTTTTAGTCCTTTAACTATTCAAAAACTTATCAAATTTGGTTTCCGTCTATTTTTTATACAAACAACGTACAAACCCATAAACCTCCGTGAGATTAATGTTAACCCATTCCTCAAACATGTTTGTCTCTCTCTCTCTCCCCGCTTCTTTTTCCTCAAGTTCCTCTTGTTAAAAAAAGAAAAAAGAACAAAAAAGAGCATTCTGACATTGGTGTCGCTCTCGAGTCTCTGAAATTCGAAAAGACAAACTCAGGCACACAATTTCTGTAACCATTCTTCTCAAACACTACTAAAAAACTGGCAAAAACAGATGGTTTGCGTCGGTTATTTTTTGTGCAAAAATGTGCGAAAAAATATAATTATTTTTTATATTATTTTCTAAAATAAACCGATGGAGTCCCTCGTTTTTTTTTATTATAAAAAAATAGTATAAATTAAATCAATGTAAGTATATGAACAAAGAATATCAGTGGTAAAGCCCTTTAATGCCACGGAACATACCCGGGTTCTATTCCAAGTTCCTACATTTCATTCTTTAATTTTCAAAAAAAAAAAAAAACCAACGGGAGTCCGTCGTTTTTTTTTTTTTTCTTTTTTACAAAACCGACGGACTCTGTCGGTTTTACATCGGTTTTAACCGACGTAGTCCGTCGGTTACGAAAAGCGAGAGAGAACTTGAGGAAAAAAGTTGAGGTTAAAGAATGAACTTGAGGGAAAAGAAGCGGGGAGAGAGAGAGAGAGAGGTTTGAGGAATGGTGTTATATCCCATATTTTCATACATTGGGACGTTTTAAACTAAACGTGACAAGTTAAAGACAAGACTATTTTAAGGTACAAAATAGAGACTTTTAACTCCCGATTTTGTTTCAATGCACAAGTTGCCTATAAATTTATTGATATAAAAAAAATATTATTGGAGATTAGGGGTAAATTAACTATGATTAGATTATTAAGTGGGATTAAAATTTAATCACTTCATTAATTAATTAAGCCTAAGGGGACATGTCGGCCCCACCCGAATAAAAAAAAATAAAAAAATAAAGGCATCAAAATCTGAAAATTAACAAAAACAAGTGCAAAGATGACTCAACATAAGGGGGAGTACGTGTAGCATGATGGGAAACCATATATAAAATAAAGCATAGTGCAAATGACACTTTCCAACTTCATTTGTTGAAAATCAGCTTTCAAGAACAACAAGAAGACATCTATGGCTGCTCACGGCCAGATTGAGGTTTAACAAAAAAAAAAAAAAAATAGTTTGTAGCTTAATAAAATTCTAAGGAGAAGACAAGGAGATAGAGGTGGAAAAGCAAGAATAAGTATAAGAATTTAAGACACAAATTGGAGCCAAGTATTCAAGGTAAGAATTGGTTATTTCTTTCACATTTAGAATGAGTTGGATGCATTGTGAATATGTATAAAATGGTGCATGTTGGTATTGAATGTTGTTGTTGAAATTTGAAGTTAGCCGTGTGAAGGGCTTATGTGAAGTAATGTTTGAATTTCCTGTACATGTATTAAGAATGGTTTGAATATGGTAGTGTGTATGAGAGGAATAAAAATTATGGAATTTTGTATGTGGTTGTGTTGAAGCCGTGTAGGAGCTGATTTAGGAAGTTAATGGACTGTTTTGTGTGATGCTTTAATTGTTGATTGTTATGGACGTTGTGGTGTATTGGTTGCATTGTAAATATGTGAATTAAGATGTAAAAGAAATGATATGTGTGGGAGTAGGGAAAACAGTCCAACCGTGGACTGTTTTATGTAAAAAGAATAGGCTAATTAATTTGGAATGTTGATTGTTGTTGTCATGGGTTCTAAAATAAGAATGAGGATATTGATGGTTAAAAATTGGAGCGAAGTCGTTATGGGCTGTTTGTAGAAATTAGTATGTTGTTAATATAATTTCTTACGATTATGAAAACAATGTTGCTAAACGTGTTGTTGTTGTTTTGGTTGGAGTTGGACAATTGCAAGTTGTTGTGGCTCTTGTAAACTTGATAGATATGTGTTGATCACAAGAAATTGCAAATAGTAATGTTATGTTGCTGTTTTGGGCCGTGAGTAGGAGCTGTTTTGATCAAACATGATAGTTAATTTTAAGTAGAATTATAGTTGTTGTTGCTCCGAACTATATGGCAAAAAGATTGGAAAGTTAAAGTTGAAATTGTGTTGATACGACCTTATTGTCAAATTGTATTGAATTGAAGGAATTGGAAGGATAAGTATGCCCATATATTGTCGTTGGTATTTCTGTGTCTACAGGAGCACAATTGAAAATTTGGAATAGGTGAACCTATAAGGGGAAGTGCTGCCGAATTTTCGCCAAAATGTTAGAATAGAAAACTTAAAAGAGAATATATATAGACTGGAATATAGGTCCTATAGGAGAATGAACTATAGAATGGCAAACTAGAAAATATAGTTACTAACGATAGCGTCACTTTTATATAAATAGGCGAAAAAAGCGACGAGGCAAAAAGGATTCACGGATAGTCGTCGACAGGTATGTAAAGCCTATTCTTTCTTTCTTTTGGCATGTCCTAGACGTAAGTATGAAACGATATGAACCTTGGGGTAAATTCTACTCTCTAGTTCCATGCATGACTTATGATTCTATATTTCCTTAATGCTACTTTCACAAGCCTACTATATGATTGACTAATGAATGATGTATAGAAGTTCCTACTCTTAAAGAATTGCACAAATAGAGGCATATTTGACTTTCAAAAGCTACATCATGTTAAGTTGATACATGTACACGAAATCTGAAACGTTTCTTGTTATAGTTTGTTATGAGACTTAAAAAGAACTGAATATGAATATTATTTTGACACTTTAGAGCTGGTTAGTGCTTGTCCATTGAGTCTCAAAAGATGAATTGCATATATGTGGTTGCTATTTATTCTGCTCGTGCTTACCGCTATATCCTTCACTGAGTCCCGGGCCAGGACACGTTCTCGTGCGCATATTTACTATATTAATCACCGAGTCCCTCACTAGAGGGCCGGGACACGTTATATATATATGTATATGATGATATGATGACATGATGATATGGAGATGGTGGCCAGGAGGGCATATTCCCTATTACCGAGTCCCTTATTAAAGGACCGGGACACGTCTATGTTTATGTTTATGATGCTATGATTTTAATTACCGAGTCCCTCATTAAAGAGCCGGGACACGTTATATATGTTATATACAGAATGATTTTGCAACTTTGATTACAAAACTCTATAACGATATTGATATGAGAATGATACAGATGAAATATGTCCAAAGGCAAGTTTTATGAATTTCTGATTGTTGCATTGGGTCCTACATACTTTGTCTCCTTATGAGTCTATTACTACATTTCATGCTTTACATGCTCAGTACATATTCCGTACTAACCCCCTTTCTTCGGAGGGCTGCGTTCATACCCGTAGGTACAGACGCTCGTTTTGGAGATCCGTCAGCTTAGGGTACCTATTCAACTATTTTGGACTGCTCCTTTGTTCTGGAGCCTAGCCTGTGGTATAACTCCCTTTTATTGTATATATAAGTGTTTATTCGGGGTACGGCGGGGCCCTGTCCCGTCATATGATATTGTCGTTACTCTTAGAGGTCTGTGGACATCTTTGTGGGTCTGTATATAGTTGTTGTTGCGTTGTATGACTATGACTTATGTTTGGGGCGTACCCATTCGTAATGGCAGCCTTGTCGGCTTGCGTATATATGCATATGTTTTGGGATGTTGTGCGTAGTGGCAGCCTTGTCGGCTTGCGTAGATATATATATATATGATATGAAAGTTGTAACTCCTCAGGAGACAGGTGGCTATGATATGCGTATATGCGACAATGTTAAGGCAACGTCTTGCCTTTTTTTTTTTTTTTTATATATATAAATCCTTGTTATGCTAGCTGTAGATGATTGTGGTTAATAGGTGTATACGAGTGTCCAGCTCGGGCACTAGTCATGGCCTACGGGGTTGGGTCGTGACAAATGGTTTAACATTAATCTCACGGAGGTTTATGGGTTTGTACGTTGTTTGTATAAAAAATAGACGGAGACCAAATTTAATAAGTTTTTGAATAGTTAAAGGACTAAAACCGGTAAGTGTATAGTTAAGGGACCATTTTAGACCTACTCCCATAGATAAAAGACTATTTATGGCCTTTTCTCATATTTGTTTTTAGAAGTAACTTCCATAATCAAGGGTGGATCTACCTTATGAGGTAGGGATGCCACGCGACCCGCAAAATTCTAAATATGTATGCAAATATCTGTGTAGAAACGTATATATAGATTAAATGAGTTAAAAGCTTCTATGATCACTCAATATTAGGTAATTGGTCACCATAGTCACTCAACTTTGGGTAAGTGGCCTATATAGTCACTCAACTTTGTTTTGTCTTCCAAAAGTCACTCAACTTCTCCAGCAACCATTTTGCTAAAAAAAATCTCAAATTGTAACACATTAGCCTTGGTACTTTCAACGAACGGAAGATCCAAATTAAGATCGTAAAATCTTAATTTGATAGAATTTTATATTCTTATAATAACTTTTTATTATTATTTATGCCTTGCAATATTGCTTGAGATATATTGTCTAAGTTCATAATTTTAAGTATTAATGATGAATAATATCATAAATTTTAGTATTATATGCACTAATTATGATGAATTGAATCCTAAATAAATAATTTAATTATTGATTTTATTTTATTTTAGATATTTTTAAAAATAAATTATAATTGTCACATCATTAAATATGTACCGAAAATTATATTTTCGGCTAAAATGACTATGGAGGCCAATTACCCAAAGTTGAGTGACTATAGAGGCCACTTAACCAAAATTGAGTGACTATATAGGTCACTTACCCATAGTTGAGTGACTTTTGGAAGACAAAACAAAGTTGAGTGACTATAGAGGTCACTTACCCAAAGTTGAGTGACTATGGTGGCCAATTACCAATGTTGAGTGATCACAGAAGCTTTTAACTCATTTAATCTATATTTTCATTTCTACACAAATATTTGCATACATATTCAGAATTTTGCGGGTGGCGTGGCATCTCTACCTCATAAGGTAGATCCACCCCTAATTATATAATGGAAGTTACTTCTAAAAAAAAAAAATTCAGAAACATAACTTATTTACTGGAAAAAACATTATGAAGTTTATTTATGTTTATGATTTGAGTTTAGAAAATATTATTTGGAAAAAACATTTACTAAACCTTGATAGTCATATTAGCAAATCGGATAGGTTTCGGTGAAACTTTTGAATATTAAATATTGATAATAATGGTAAATGTTAATACCATTGATATGAAGTTAAAAGTTTGTGATAATAAGAGAGAGCATTATACTTGAAATTATTACTAATTCTTTCAAGAAATTACACCTAGAAAATGTGATATTCACCACATTGCTATTATATAATTACTACCGAGGTGCTTTTTAGTAGTTTTTTTAATCTCTACAGTTTAACTAAAAATTGAGTGGCTCTTTTTAATTTTTGTGTCAAGTTCTCCTCCATTAACTCAATGTTCTGAATTGAAATTTCATATTTGGCGGAACCAACCTGAAAGGGACAAAAGGAGATTCATAGTTGGTACAAAAAATGAATTAGAAGGCATTATCACAAGGTATGGTAAAACCAATTTATATGTTTAACAAAATATGGCTAGTGAATAGTGATACGAGGAAGTTAAGGTTAATGTAAGCATAAACATATGATATTACGTACTGAAAGACGGTAACAAACTAACAAAGTTAAAATATGGCTATTGAAATAAAGATTGTGAACCATAACCATGAGAAAAGTAACTATGAGCCCGTTGGATTGGCTGAATTTAAGTACTTTTTTCAAAAAAGGTATTTTGGGAAGAAGCTAATTTTTTTTTTTTTTTTAGCTTCTTAAAAATAACTTCTCCTCTACTCAAAAGCATTTTTTTCTTCTAAAAGTTTGGTCAAACACCTCAATTTTAACAAATAAAACACTTTTTAACAAAACAGATATATCTGGCTTTGGAGAACCTTGTGAACCATGAGAAAAGTAACTATGTAAATTGTATGTACATTGATAGGTGAATTCACCTCTATTTTTGTTACATGTCGGTATAATTCTATTCGTTCTATTTTATGTGACATTAATCTTTTGTTAATTTGTATTAAAAATGGCATCTTTTTTATGAAACGTTTCAAATGTCTTTCTTTATTTCTTAAATATCCAATCAGAATCCGCAACATGAATTAACATAGAAAGAAGACCTTTTTTATTTTTTTATTTTTTCTTATCCTGAATATGTAGATGAATTTAAGATTTTAAGTCACGTAAACAAGTGCATAATATAAGAGACTTGTTTTTACCCGGCCCCGAGCGTAAAGTGAGCATGCATTCACCCTACAGTGTGTGCATTCATTCTTCATAACATACAAGAAGTAAGATATATCCCTGAAATAACTGTAAACCAATTAGTTTATTCGAAATTGATTTTATTTAACTTCATAATATACGGGAAGTGAAAGTATGTGTGTGTACGTATTAGTGTGTATGACTCTGCAAGTCTGCATAAATGCCCCTGTAGTTTAGTCACAGACCAAACAAATTGACATCCCATAGTCAAATCTCTAAAATATGCTAAGAATTGAATATTCTCACACCGATTTCCCGAAAAGTTTTACCGTGTGCCTCACACAACTAATGTTAGTTCCGTGAGGCTATTTTTTGTGAGACAAAAAAATGGACCCACATCTTACACTAATGGGTTCACAAAACTCTAGGTTCATTTTTTTGTCTCAAAAAATAAAGCCTCACTAACTAATTTTATATACTTTTTCATCCAAATATACTTTTTTCCTAACTGAGTATGGCTAGTATTGGTTGAAAACACCTCGATGAGATTATATACAAATTTTTGAGGAAGATTGGAGGAGATTTAGACTAGTCTGAATTCTAAAATCCAGACCCGGAAAACGTCTATATTACACGTGTATATATATATATATATATATATATATATATTACACACATTTTCATGAATATGCGCAAATATGTATATGATATACACGGGATATACGGATATACAAAAGGGACATCAAATTATATGGATGGGGATATATACAGATACACAAGGGTACACACCGACGGAGTCATCTTCAACATTGAGTTTTCAATATGAAAATCAAGTCAAATCCTTCTCAAATTGTCTCCAAACACCTCCTAAATTAATAATCAAGCTCATTAAGATAAATCCAACTAAATTTTGATATCACTCAATTACAACAAATCATAATAATGCATATCAAAAAATTCAAACCAAGCTTTAATGCACTCTGATGGTGTTTTTAGGTCATCCTTCAAGTTCCCTCAACCCAATCACCTATTTGAAATTGAATCTGAAGAATCTATTGTGAAATTTTTTTGAACTTATAAACCTGAGATGTGGGAAATCAGATTTGAATTAAAAAATTCTGTGTGTTTTCGTGATTTACTACTGATATCATTAGTAAGTTGTCTAACATAGTTAAAATTTGAAGTTATAATTACTGATTCAAAGAGTTTATTTCAAAACTTTTGGAGATTCATAATGTGAGTTTATGCGGGTTCTTTAATAACTTTTTGTTAAAATTTTGAAATTCAGATAAAATGTGTTAATAAGAGGAAAGTGATAAATATAAACTGGTAATGTAGATAGTTTTAACAATCTCCACGTACATCAGTTAAATATTTTAGGCATATATATGTGTGTATATCCCCAGTATACTATGTATATTTCGCATGCATATCAGTGTATCTCCTTTATTTCACATATATCTGTGATATCCATGAAAAATATGTGAGTGATACACGGAATATACATGATATACACTGTCTCAATGATTTTTTTGGAACCAATTTTAGATCTGAATTTTGTTTCCAAACCAGTCCAAATCACCTCAATCTTCCTCAAAATTTACATATAGCTTCGTCCAGGTGTTTCTCACAAATTCCAACCACACCTACTCAAAAAATAACTTCTATATTTGACTGTTAGGCTAGCCGTTAGATAAATATTTTCTTCGTGTTATATATTTCTAAAAGTTTCTCTTCTATATTTCAAGTTTGAAGTTGAAATAGTGGGACAATTGAATAAATAAATATTTATTTTAAAAAATCTTCAAATGTTATTGCAAATATTTCAAATCTTATCTAATATGGCCAGATGGTTGTTTTGAGGAGGGAACATATGGTGACCGGTCGTTCAGCTCATTTACAATGAATATAATAAGTTAGATGCGTAGTATATGTGTAGTTTAATTGCATCAAATATTCTCAATAATGATTGTATCGTAATTAGAAATCTTGATAATCAGACTTCTTATCTCATTTAGGAGACATTCTGATTACAAGTAAACTTTCCTCATTTAGTAATTTAATCCTTGTTTCGTGTATCATGAACTTCTTCTATCTAAAAGGTGGTGGACAATTTCTATAAAAGGATGCCCTATTATATCTTATTCATAACCAACTCAACATGAGTCTTTATAAAACCTAAGCTCATCAAGGATTTTTTTTTTGGGGGGAGGGGGGGGGGGGGGGGGGGGGAGTGGCGGATAACAAGAATTGAGCGCACACCTATTATATGAAAAACATCTACAATATCAATAATTATAGGCTTTGGTTAATTACATGATCAAGGTTAACTTTAGCTATTATGTAAATTTTAACAATATCTCTAACGCATGAGTGCATTTTCAAACAGAGTTACATTTTGTAATTTAATTTGGTCTTGGTGGAGGATAAGATGCGGGAAGCGAGGCTGAGATGGTTCGGACATGTACAGAGGAGATGCACTGATGCCCCAGTGCGGATGTGTGAGAGGTTGGCTATGAATGGTTTCAGGAGAGGTAGAGGTGGGCCGAAGAAGTATTTGGGGGGGGGGGGTGTGATTAGACGGGATATGGCGCAGGTGCAGCTTACCGAGAGCATGACCTTAGGTAGGCGGTTATGGAGGACACAAATTAAGGTAGATGGTTAGTACGTAGTTGAGTGTTGTCCTAATTACCCTTTCATACTAGTAGTCGTAGTAGTATTCTAGTATTTCGACTATTTGTTGTCTCTTATATTTCATTTATTGTATGAGTTTGCTGTTACTATTACTTTCTTCATAATGCTTAGCTATAGTATTTTGTCATTGCTTCTTTTCTTTCGGCATTTCTTATCTGACCCCTTTTTGTCATGCTTTCTCTAGAGTCGAGAGTCTTTCGGAAACAACCGCCCTACCTCCCAAGGTAGGTGTAAGGTCTGCGTACACTCTACCCTCCCTAGATTTCACTTGTGAGATTACAGTGGGTATGTTGTTGTTGTTATACAAAAGAAGAGGTAAATAATAGTTTTATATTTTGAAAATACTTCAACGAATGTAATATTTCTGTGAGAATTAAAGCAGGTAACATGTATATTTAAACAGTCAACTCATAGTAAAATAATTACTGAAAGGGTTATAGACAATTGTGAATTAAGAGTTAAGACCAAAGGAAAATAAATAAATAGTACTCATATTGTTTGTTGTTTTCTGAAAATGTTTTTGTTCTGATTTAAAATAGATTTCTGTTTGGTGAAACAAACAAGATTCGAAATGCAACCGAAATGCGTGTAAGAACACACTTGAAAATGATATTAATGTCAATGCGTGCAAGACTACACATTTAATTATGATACATATGAGTAGTATTTTGTTTTCTTGGACATTTCACTTATGCTAAAAGATTTGGATTAGTTTTGATTTCATTAATTTTTAAATTAATAGTACATGGAAACAAAACTAATCATTGGCCAATTTTGTATGTTTTCTGTTTAAATATGCACTAGAGGGAGAGTTTGAGTTGTATAATCTAATTGGCGAATTGGTATAATCATCAACTCTATAGTGTTTTAATAATGATTTATAATTCCTCTAGAAGTAGTATACACATTCTTTTTAGCATGTTTTGAAAGAAACATATCGAAGCCCTTTGACTTTTTTTACCTACTAACTGTTACTCAGTTAGATATTTTTATTTCTTATTAGTAGATTACAACAACAACAACATCACATCGAGGGAAATCCCACAAAGTGGGATCGGGAGAGACCTTACCCCTATTTTTGAAGGTAAAGAGACTGTTTTCGATATATCATCGGGACAAGGTATATTGTAGATTAAAATGTTAGGTAAAGAAAGTCAGTCTTTCATCTCTTTGTGAGAATAGATCTCCAATAATTAGCTGATGAAGAATTTGCCCATTTGATTCTTAAGCGAGCTAATCAATAATCTTGCTTAGCCAATCAATTTGTTTAAAGCTTAATCTGTTCAAAATTAGATCAGATGTCACTTTCTTTAGTTTACTTAATATCCATTGATATTGTAGCAGACTCAAAATCAGCGTGTAATGGTCATTTTGGCAAATAACTACACTAAAGTTGAAATGTTATATTTGGACTTTTTTTTAGAGTAAATTACTTTCAGTTATGGAATAACAATATAAGTTTAACGTAACACATCGATAATTATGTGGTGAAACAAGGAACAATTGGTAATCTTGATAAATTATAAATATTCACAAGCAAAGGGATCAAAAGTGCATGTTTCAATTAATTGACGGTTAAATGTGCTTAGTTAAATATCATAAAAACTAAAATTAGAATTTATTAATAACCAAGGGACCAAAAGTACTATTAACCCCAAAAAACATTTTTTTTTAATAAAAAAAAAAAAACAATTCAATTATGAAAATTTTGAATTTTCAAAAGCTAGGAAGAGGCTTTCATCAAGGAAACACTGGTTTAATGCAAGAAAGGACCAATTAATTCTAAATGGAAAGTAATCAAGTGCAAATCATAAGAATTAATTAATTCTGCTTAATTATATTGAAGTCAGTTACAAATCCTAATCTGCCATTTCTTCAAACTTCATTTTTTTTTAATTTTGCTTCACAATCGTGTATGGTATTCTTTTTAGACCCTGACTAATTCGAATTAAGGCACGAAACCGCATTTTTTTCCATTCACATGCTCGAACCGGAGACCTCTAGCAAAAAGGTTGAGGGATCCTAACCATACAGCCAAAATTTCAAATATTCATATATTACTGATTTTGGTAAGTTGATTGAAATGGAATGCTATGAAGAAAAGAAAAAGAGAAGTTTTAGTTATGATATTGGAGATCAAAAGCTTAAGCTAATTGATATTTCCTCAGAGGAAGATTGTCTTATTGATTCTCCTTTATTTGATTCTCTTGAAGACCTTCGCCTTTCAGGTCAATAAATCTCTTTGACATATGTTTATTTTTTGTATGTGTTTCATACGTGCATTTATATTTATATGACGGTATTTGATTGGACACAAAGCTTAATCATGATGTTAATTTGACTTATATGTTATATTAGTATAGTGAACCAAAACTATTAACGTTATCGGTGACGAGTTAGTTTGATAGAAAAAACATCGCGTAGTTGGACGAATTTGAATTATTAAAATTTGTAACAGTTGTCTAGAAATGGAATAATGTGATTTTTGAAATCTACAAAATGGGAAGAATGTCATATATATGTTGAGATGTAGAGAGTATTTGATATTTTTGCGTAAAATTTAGCTTTTGTTGGAAGCAGTAACGAGATAGGATTTTCACCAAGGGATTTCATCATCTACTATATTTACTTAAAATTAAAGAAAAAAGACCTATAGAGTATGATTTTCCGGCATCCGCCCCTGGTTGAAACTATCTTGATTGTACTACTATATTGTGGAAGACAGATCAACCACATTTCTTTGAATTTGAACTTGGAGGTTGTTTTCTTTTGGGTTAAATACTAATCATGTCATGTCCTTTGAGAATTGGTTTAAATGGAATTCATTTTGTGGGGAGTTATATTTACAATAGGAAGATGAGTCTGGGTGTACACTTTTTCATTTGTTCTTTATACTTGTGTGCAATTGTATGCAACAATTTCACTTGATGTCATTTCTGCAGTAACATTGGACAATATAAATGAGAATGGGGTTTCAAATTCATCAAGAACTTCCTTGCAAAGAGATAAAACAACACAAGTGAACCAACAGAAGGAGCTAAAGCATTTGTCTTCTGCACCTATTCAGCCAGGAAGACCTAGTTTCTTGCGCAAAAGTTCAGCTTGGGATAACGCCTTCTTCACTAGTGCAGGTACTATTTTATTAGATTTTTTTAGCATTATTTCATCTATGATTGTTCTATGTACATGTCAATGCAGTTAGTTGCTTCATGCTTGTAAGATTTAAAATACTTCATCCATCGAAAGGTGTCGTTCTATATACGGTTACTTTAAGTCTAGTTTTTCTAGGAGTCTTTTACTCCTGTAAGATATTTGTATGCTAGTCAAAAATATAGAGAACTTCTAGCGCTTAAATTTATTTCATACAATATTAAACTGAGGTGAGATTAAATGGACCGACATGGACACTGAGGATTCATATAGCTGACTCCGACTTGCTTGGCATTAGGGACAGTTAATAGTTGTTTTATCCATTGACAGATTTTGATCTATATATGATTACTTTAAGTCTAATGTTTTCGTAGGAGTCTTTTGTTAGAAATTTGTATGCCAACAGAAAATATAGAGAATTTCTGGTGCTTATTAAAGTTATTTTATATAATATTGGACTAAGACGAGCTTAAAATGGAGCTACATAGACAGTGAGTACTCATATAGCTAACCACGACTTGCGTGAGTTTGAGAGACAGTTGTTGTTGTATCCATTGACAGGTCTTTTGGATCCACATGAACTATCGTCTATATCAGATGTACGCGCTCGAAAGCCAGTCCTATCGGCTATTTCAGATACTGGAACTGACTCCACAGACATGGTTAGTCACATAAGGGACAATGTTAAACTTGATGGTTCCCTTTCTTTACAACTTGCAAGTATTATATTAATGGATTGACGCTCTCATTTTAATTGTCAGATCTATCACAGGCAAGTTTCCAAAAGGAAAAACATGAATAATGCAAGAGCAGAGAGAAGTAAAATAGAAGTAAGTGTTGTTTTATACATTTATTAAGTACATGACTTCAAAGAGTTGAATGAAGTTATTCACATTTTATTACTCTATTGTGTACTACTCTGTGTTACACTGATTGTTTAACCTTTTTGGGTTAATCAGTTAAATTGTCACTATAGTTAACAGACATCATTCACTAATAGTAACATTGTTTCAATCATTTTTTAAACTTCAGCATTAGTATTTACTACCTTTTGTCTGTCTCTGTTTTATTTTCAATGCAGAAGTTTAGTTGCTATGAGTCTTACTATTACTAGTGAATGTATAACTAGTTGAGTTATAGGTAGAAATAGGCCAAATGTTATTATTTAGTGAAGTATAACTAGTATATTGAACTTCTATATACTGACAGTTTAGAAATATTTTATTCTACCAAGTTACCTTCGAATCAATTAAAGGTACTTGCCTATAAAATAAGCAAATAACTTCTACAGTAGGTTACATTACACTGCTTGTGTAAAAAATCATTTACAATGTCAATGGATATAGATAAACCCTTAATACAATAGAGGATCTGAAGCGAGTTCTCATGTTTCTTAGCCTCTCATCCTATAGTGAACTTTGCCTTGTATACACAACTGGATTTTCATCTTTGCTTCTGTCAAATGCATAGGAGGTGGGAACACCCTATTAAAATGAATAAACTAGTTTAAATTGCAAACTGCTAAGTGATTATTACTAACACAGTTTTGTTGTTGTTGATTAGCAACATTGTAAAAGAAGAGAGTTCAATTCACTAGACCTCAAGCTTCCCAAGGTTCCACGTGTGGAGAAAAGGGCCTCGTCTTCGCAAAGTAAATTATCATCACCAGATATGCACATTGCAGAAGTGGGAGGCAAGAGAAGAACTGGAGCTGGTACGCGACATACTTATAGAAACTCCTGTTTGAAAATGAGGTTGCTTTCTCATTCTCGATCGTTTATGATAGAATAAATAACATGTGCCTTTTGTAGGACGAGATTTGATGCTGTCGAATTCTACTACTCACTCTTCAATCACCTCTTGTCGTTTGTATGAGACATCTGGTTATGCTAGGAAACGAGGAGAAACCCGAAAGAGTAAACTATCTGCCTCTGTCTCGTGCACGAAGACTCCAACAAGATCATCTACACAGAGTAAAAGGTTTGAAAATCTTAGTTCCTCAACGGAAATTCATTGTTCCTCTAAGTCCTTGAAATCGTCATCTTCAACTTCTAGCACCAACCAAGCTCGTGGTGATTCGGATCATCGTCTTAATATGACATTTGGACCAACTCAGAATTTATGGTCTCCAAGTCAAGTTACTGGACCTATTGCTTCAGTGCCAAGGAAGAATTCTCAACCATCTGGTCTTTGTATGCCATCGCCAAAATTTGGCTTCTTTGATGAGGTTGGTTTTGCCTCACTTTAATTCAGTAATTGGTTTGAAGAAAACAATCCTAAAAGTACATATATCTGTTATTATAAACATATCGTCTATAGTCAACCCTCTCTATATCAACCATCCTCTATAACAACATTTCACTATGACAACCTGTGGAACTGAAATTTCATATTATGTTATATTTTTCTATAACAATATCTCGTTATAGCAGTCAAAAATATCCGAACAAATGATGCCGTTAGAGAGAGCTTTGACTGTATTGTGTTTTATGTATGCACATTGTGGGATTTCACTGGGTATGTTGCTGTTGTTGTACATTGCAGACATCTTTAACCAGTTGGTCAGGGGCATGCTAATTGCTTTGTGTCACAGTTAATATATGTACATATTTGATATAAACTAGCGGCCTGTGATTTTTGTTGACAGGATATGTCAGTGGTGAGAACTTTCAATGGAAATTCGAATCAAGCACATAAGCAGGGAAAGTCGTCAAGTTTAGATAAGGGCAAAAGTGCGGAAGCATCAACTAAAGTTAAACGAGCTAGAAGTCCGCTATGCACTGACAATGTAAACCGAGGTCTAATGAGAACAAGACTACTCCCAAGTCCAAAAGTCGAGCTCCCATATATGCGAAAAGGTGGCTTGGACAAATCTATGGAAATTGACAGAAAAGTTTGCTCAAAGTTGAGGAAAGTTGGTGCAGGAGAACATGACAGAAAAAAAGTTGGACTAGTAAATGAGATAGTAAAGACTAAGCTAGAAAGAGAGAAAATGGTTACAAAATATGCCAAGGGAATCAGCACTACAACAACAAATACGCCTCAAGCCCAAGCAAGTAGGGGTCGGCTGTATGAATCCTCACTGTCCATGCCGCTCCATTTAAGCCCGTTCGATCAGGAGAAGGGGATTACTAGCACTTCAAAATCAAGAAAGCAAGAAAATGAAGTTAATGATTTGAGTAGATACTTGGAGCTCATTGATTTTCATGATGGAGCAGAAACACAGCTTAAACAGAGAAAGAGTTTTCCTCATATGAGAACTCCATTGGTTGAGAAAAAATCTGTTTGCAACAGAAGTGTAGCTCTGAGATCAGGTATGGTTAAGGACAGGGAGTCATCTTTGCTTTCTTCAAAAGGAACAGACAAAGAGAATAATTGAGCACCATACAAATCTATATTGCTCGACTCTCCGAAAATGTTGCCACACCGTGTTGGATCCTCAAAAACGGCAATACTTTTAGAGGATCCGACACGCATCGAACGACATGTTTGAAGAGTCTGAACAACATAGATGCAAATCATTGATGGATGCTTATGTTGTCTGCCAAAATGCTAGTCCTTAAGTTCTTGATAGACATCATTTTGTTTTAATGCATAATTGTTTAACTCTTCGCATATGTGTGAAAGCAGACACTAGCATGAGTTGGCCATTGATCAACCAAATGGGGCAATAGGCATTCATTTCTATTGTTATCATACATGTCAAAAGCCACATTTTGGTCATTGCGTGACAAACTTTCGTACCATGGATATTAGTTTTTTTTTTTTTTTTTAAAAAAAAATCAATATTACTAGCAAATGAAATAAATGTTACCACCTCTATCCTGGAAAAAATGAAGGTACAGTGTATCGGATTCAATGTGTCATTTTTTTTATTTTTTTTTGTGAATTCGGGGAATTGATTTTTTGAACTAGGGGCAACACCTTTAATTTTGTTATAAATTGGAACATCTATTCATTGGTTTCTTGAGATGAAATTTACATATTTGAAAATTACGTAAAAGTACTAGTCCAAAATTGTAGTTTTTGTATTAAAATCATAATTAAAAAAGTAGTTTGATTTTTTCAAATAATTGTAGAGTTCAACTTCCATACCCTAAAAGGGTTTCAGTTCTTACTTGATTTAGATGACTTAGAGGGAGGGACTCAGATTGAGTCCTGGATCTTGCAAGATCACTCGTCAGCAGCAATTCTTTAGGTGCGTTTGCTTTATAGCTTACGCACTTCATGCCCAGTATTTAAACGAATTTTTAGTATATCAGATCACCTGAAAGTTAACTATAACAAGTTAAAATACACTTATAGCGTACGAATTCTTTACAGTTAAATCCATATTAATAAGCTATTCCTTTTTAGATGGACAGAATAATTTCGAAGCTCTCCATAATCTATCTTACTTCTTAAAGGTTCATATTGGTTGTCAACATCAATAATGAGATTTCGTCTAAGCAAAAATGGGATTGCCCTTTTCACGCATGTAGCTCCAACAGGAAGTAAAAAAGTTGTTTTTTTGCATAAAGAAAAGTGATGGTCCTTAGAGAGTGGGCATAAAATGAGTAGCCTCTTTTTCCTTTGTGTCATCCATTTCAAAGGGGACAAAAAACAGCATAGGCTTTGAGCATTATTCTTTCTAGGATATGAAGGTAAAAGTAGGGGTTGATGTAGAGTGTAATATATCTCGGTTCAGCCGAATTGTGTAGCTTTAATTCAGATTAAGTATATATGTTAAAAGACAGAGGGGGAACTAGAACTTAAAGCATAGGTTTAGCATTTTAGCCCTTTTAAATTATGGAGTTTGAAATTAATAATTTGTACATAGGATGTCTTAAGCCAAATACAATATCTGGACCAAGGTTGTTACTGGATTCGTCAGAACCCGTACCTTAGTCTCTAGCTCTGCCCATGTTAAAAGATTCACAAAATATAACAAGTATTAATTCCGAAACTCATTTATTAGCACTTGAGGATGTTGTTTTAGAATCTAATATTCATGAAATTCAAATTCTGAATTTATCTCTGGGCATGAGAGGGCTACTAAGGTGTGTATATATTCCAAAAATGGTGGCCCCCGAGGGTACTCATTACTTAGATAGCTTAAGCGTATTTTTCATTACATGTTTGAGAAAAAAAGAATCGAAGTGAAAATCTTGTCGGATTGATTTTTGGTTATTTCTTATCAGTGTCTAAAGTGTAAACAACTAAAATGATTGACATCACCAGATTCCTCAATGATAATCTTTGGCACTATTTGTTTGTATGGAATAGTATTACTTGTCTGTATTTAGTGGTTATAGCACATTATTATAATTTATCGATTAAGTGATAAAATAATAATTTAAAAAAAAAGAAAAATAATAGCATGAATACACGATGCAACGAAAGTTTTTTTGTTGTTTGCAAAAGTTAACAGATTTGAATAAGCAGAGAACGCTCGGATTTTCAATTAATTAGATTGAGGACCCCAATATAAAAAATTAGAATGAAGACATGGATAAAATATTTACCCGATATTTGCATCAAATCATGTTAACTTATCAAGGAGTGGGCGTTAATATGTTCTTTTGATTGCTTGCTTAGCGCAAAGTTAAGAGATTTGAATGAGGAGCAAGGACTCAAAGGGCCTGTTTGGAAAGCCACCCAGGTAATTGGAATTGGATGTAATTGCACAGTTTGGTCTGTTTGTTTACTTAGGGCCTGTTTGGAAAGCCACCCAGGTAATTGGAATTGGGTGTAATTGGATGTAATTACACAGTTTGGCCTGTTTGTTTGACCAGGTAATTACACAGTTATGTGAGAATTGGATGTAATTGACAGGGTGTAATTACACTCTCCAATTCTCAAGGGGGGGGCTGAGAATTGGGTGTAATTACACCCTGTAATTACAGGATTACTTTTTAGTCTGTTTATTTTTTACTTTAATTCATTTTTATTTTTAAATTATTTTATTTCTATTATTTTAATTTTTTTTATTTTAAATATTTTTTTATTTCAATTATTTTTATTTCTTTTTTATTTTTACTTTTTTATTTTTTTATTTTTTAAAATGTATTTTTATTTTTATATTATTTGTTTTTCATTTTCTTTCTTTTCATTCCCAACCTTTACTTCTTGTGATTCCATGTAATTGCTCGTATTTTTTATTTTATTTTATTCATTTAGCATAACCGTGTTATTATTCTAATATTTGAAACTACACCTCTTAATATTGGAAAGAATGAGTTATTAACAAACTTGACATATAACAGGTGACATTATTTAAGTATAATTTCATTGTGAATAGGGTTATAAACTTATATTTTTCCTTTCTTTTGAATTATTTACTTAAGTTACGTTGGAACTTACTTATGTAATGTTGGAATTTGACATAAGAGTATTATGTTGAACTTTTTCTTTTGGATTTTGAATTTAGGTTATATTTTCAATTTTAAGTTATTTGCTTTCACATTGCATGTTGTTTATTTTTCACTTACATTTGATGGATTTTTTGTGTCAAACATCTGAATAATGTTATGGCATTATATTTATTAATATTATTTTTTTGTCAAACATCCAATCCATGACGTTCTCACAAAAAAAGTCTTCTTTTAAGTTTTATAATTAATTAAAATTAAATATTAATTTGAAAAATATATATCAATTATTTTTGTTACAATATTAGTTACAAATATATGATTATTAATTAATATATTTTCAAGAAACAATGTGTTATTAAATAACTAATTTAATATCATTTATAAAGGAAATATTTTTTAAATATTAATTTTAATTTTTTTATAATTAAATTTTATTTTTAAATTAAACTAACAGTGTAATTACACTTGTGCAACCAAACAACACGCTTGTAATTACACTGTAATTACGTTATGACAAACAAACAGGTCGTTGTAATTACACTACTGTGTAATTACTACCCTAGTAGAGAAAAGGATAAAAATGGTCCCTTAACTATGATAGTAGGTTCGAAATAGTCCCTTAACTATACATTTAACGGTTTTAGTCCTTTAAGTTTGTTACAAGTTAACAAAAATGGTCCCTTAACTATGAGAGTAGGTTCAAAATAGTCTCTTAACTATGCACTTAACGGTTTTGGCCATTTAAGTTTGCCATAAGTTGACAAAATGGTCCTTTAACTATGAGGGTTGGTTAAAAATAGTCCCTTAAGTATGCACTTAACGGTTTGATAATGTCAGAAAATAGTGTCTCGAAACACAAAGACCGACGGACTCTATCGATTAAAACTGAGGGAATCCATCGACTAAATAAAATACACTAGACTTTAGAAATAAATTAGAAATAGCAGAAACTAAAAAAGTTGTCACTACAAAAAACAAGCGAAAAAAACGATGGACAGAAACCGATGGATAAAATCGAGGGACACTATTTTTTATTTTTTACGGAAACCAACGGAAGTCCATCGGTTATTTTTGAGGAAAAATGCGCGAAAGTCCATCGTATAACCGACTAACGTCCGTCGGTTTTGTCCCGAGTTATTTGACCGATCTAGAGTTCTCACTAATTTTTCCCTTTTTTTCATAGTTCTCGTCAAATCTAACAAATAGAGTTCGATGAATATTTTGTCGAGACTAAAACTGTCAACTTATGGCAAACTTAAAGGACCAAAACCGTTAAGTGCATAGTTAAGGGACTATTTTGAACCTACTCTCATAGTTAAGGGATCGTTTTTGTTAACTTGTAACAAACTTAAAGGACTAAAACCGCTAAGTGCATAGTTAAGGGACTATTTTGAACCTACTATTATAGTTAAGGGACCATTTTTGTCCTTTTCTCACCCTAGTAATTACACCAATTCCAATTACCAGGTGGCTTTCCAAACAGGCCCTAAGAAAGTGTAATTACACTCTCTAATTCTCAAGTGTGTTTTTTTTTTTTTTGGGGGGGGGGGAGTTGAGAATTGTTGTAATTACACCCTGTAATTACATGGTTACTTTTTAATTCTTTCTTTTTTGTTTTATTTTATTTTTTTTCTTTTTTAATTTATTTTTATTTCTATTATCTTAATTTCTTTTTATATTATTTGTCTTTCATTTCCTTTCCTCTCATTCCCAAGCTTTTCTTCTTATGGTTCCATGTAATTGTTCGTATTTGTTTTATTTTTTATTCTATTCATTTAGCATAACTGTGTTATTATTCTGATTTTTTTAAAATACGTCTCTTAATATTAGAAAGAATGAGTCATTAACAAACCTGACATAAGAGTAATATGTTAAACTTTTTCTTTTGGATTTTAAATTTAGGTTATATTTTCGATTTTAATTTATTTTTGACAATATTAGTTACAAATTTATGATTCGTTGTGAATGAGGTTGTTTTCCTTTCTTTTGAATTATATTTACTTAAGTTACATTGAAACTTAGTTATGTCATGTTGAAATTTGACATAAGAGTATTATGTTAAACTATTTCTTTTGGATTTTAAATTTAGGTTATATTTTCGATTTTAATTTATTTTTGACAATGTTAGTTACAAATTTATGATTATTAATTAATATATTTTCAAGAAGCAATGTGTTGTTAAATACCTAATTTAATATCATTTATAATAGCACATATTTTTCATATATTAATTTTTAATTTTGAAAATTAAATTTTATTTTTCAATTAAACTAATTGTGTAATTACACTTGTGCAACCAAACAGTATGCTTGTATTTACACTGTAATTACATTATGACAAACAAATAGGTCGTTGTAATTACACAGCAATATAATTTCTGTATAATTATTACCCTAATAATTACACCAATTCCAATTACCAGGTGGCTTTCCAAGCAGACCCTAATTTCAGTTAATTCAAATTTAAGATCTCATTATAATCTATATCTTTATCTATATGTAATATAAAGCTAGGCATCAACAAGGTGATGTGACACCTCTCTATGGCCTCAATTGATATATTTTTTTTCAATTTTTTGACCATTTTTCTATTTTTTAAAATCTATGTGTTGTTTTAAAAAGTGCAAAAATAAAAAATCTGAAAAGCCATGTTTAAATGACTTACTTAACGCCCTTAATTATGTTAGGTTGCACTGTATCAACTAAGGTTTAATGGCAGCGTAACTACTCAATACTGTTAAAATCGAGGCAGAGACGAGAATTTGTGAGAGACAAGAATAATGGATGAATTCTTTCTACTTTGTATTCATCATAACGACCTCCTTATATACAAGGTCCTCCTTATCCTAGTCTAATATGGTAACCCTATTCTAATAGGACTACAAATCCTATATTTACCATAATTACAATGGTACCATAAATAGACTAAACTATTACAATTAGACTAGAATAGGGTCTTCGTATATCCGGTCTCAATACCCCCCTCAGGTTAGAGCATGAGGGTCTCGAATGACCAACTTGCCAAGTAATATTCATGTTGTGATTTTCCCAAAGCCTTTGTAAACACATCGGCCAACTGCTCACTAGTTGACACATGACTAGGGAATATTATACTGAATTGGATTGCGAAATATAGTGACAATCCACTTTAATGTGTTTAGTCCGTTCATGAAACATCAGATTTCGGGCAATATACAAAGTTGTTTGACTGTCATAGTACATTTTCACCAGAGACTTGTGTTCAAAGCCCAAACTATGCAATATTTTAACCATTTCAATTCATAGACGGTCATTGCCATCGATCAGTATTCAGCCTCCCTTACGAGCGAGAGACAATATGCTGCTTCTTGATTTTCCAACAGGCGAATTTTCGAGTGAGATAAACCATCCGGTAAGTGATTTTCGGGTCAACAAACATCCGTCCAGTCCGAATCACACAATCCATATAACTAGAGATCACAATCTTTTCACATTACTATATCTTGTCTTGGGTTCTTCTTCAACTAATGCACTACATGAAGAGCCGCGTTCCAGTGTTCTTCCTTTCGTTGCTGCATGAACTGGACAGAACGTGCACGCAATATGATAACTCTGATAGTGTAAAGCTGAGGTATATCAATATTCCGACCAAACGTCTGTATAGTTTTGGATCTCCCAAATTGGCTCCTCCGATCAATGTCAAACTATGATTCTGTTCAATAGGAGTGTTGATGGGTTTAGCTCCCAATAATCCGGTCTTAAAAATTATATCCAAAGCATATTTCCGTTGACAAAAAAATAACTCGGTCGGCCCGCGTGCAACTTCAACTCCTAGAAAATACTTCAGAGGGCCCAAATCCTTCATGTGGAAAAATATACGGAGATAGTCTTTGAACCGTTCAATGGCATTATAGTGGTTTCCGGGGATAATCAAGTCATTCACATAGACTAAGACGTTGAGCTGCATACTTCCCCGATGCATAGTGAACAAAGAGTAGTCCGAATACGCTTGTTTGAATCCATGTTTTAGCAAAGCTCTTGACAATTTTGCAAACCAACACCGAAGAGCTTGCTTCAATCCATACAAAGATATTCAGAGTCGACACACTTTACCCGGACTAGGAACACGGAAGCATAGTGGTAATTTTGATGTATACTTCTTCCTTAAGGTCATCGTGTAAAAAAGCATTATGAACATCCATCTAATGCAATTCTTAATTTCGCGCTGCCGTAACTGCCAGGAAGGTCCGAACTGTTACTACCTTAGAAACCGGAGCAAAAGTTTCATTGTAATCAATTCCTTCTTCCTATTTATTTACGAAGATGACCAAACGAGCTTTATATTGCTCAATGGTGCCGTTTGAGTTGTACTTGATCTAGTACATCCGTCTACATCTGATTGCTTTCTTATCCGGTAGCAAAGTTTCTAAAGTCCATGTTCCATTATCCTACAATTCTTAAATCTTTTGTTGCATGGCTTTCCGCTAATATTCCTTTTTTGTTGCCTCCGAGAAGGTTTTGTCTCGTTCCAGTGGTAGCTAGTGCAAGAAAACTTTGGTGTTTCAAAGAAAAATTATCATAGAATATAAAGTGAGCTATAGGATAAGGCGCACCTGAGGTTGCTGAGGATGGATCAGGAGGACGAGTTGATGGACTTTGTTTCCGGAATGTTTCAGTGATGTAGTCACGCAACCGAATCGATTCCTGCTTATGGCGTTTCCATTTGCTCCTCCGGGTGCATTTTCGACTGTCCGGACCCCTTCTGTCTGTAATTCCTCCACATTTTCTCTATCTAGACCGACATCTGTACGGTCTAATCTGGCTGATTAGTAGGTACGGTAACTGGTATCTTGACTTCATTTCTCCGGGTTTCGTCTATACCTACATTATATGTTTGGTCTTTTTCTACGGTGTGTTGGTTTCTTTCTTCCTAAGTGTCATCTACGTTCAGAAGACCTTTTTCCGTAGTCTATCCTTCATCCGGGATAACTTATATGCTATCTACCAAGTTACTCGATCCTACAGCAAATGAGAACTTAGTCTCATAGAAGTCCATATCTCTTGAGACCAAATATTCGTTGTTCTCTAAGTCAAACAATCTCCAACCCTTCTTTACGGAGGGATATCCTAAGAAAACTCACCTACGACTCCTGCTTTCAAACTTGTCCTTGTTCTTCTCTTTGCGTGCACGTAGCACAAAGACCCTATCACCCTTAGGTGATCATAACGAGGCGCATTCCCGTATAAAATTTCATAGGGTTTGTCCCATTCAAAATTGAGATGACATTCTGTTAATCAAATATCTCGCAGTCAAAACACATTCTCCCCAAAATTTGATTGGAAAGTGACCTTGAAATCGCAGTGCTCGTGCTATATTGAGAATGTGACGTTGTTTTCTCTCGACTCTTCCATTTTGTTGGGAGATGTTTGGAAAATAATTCCATGTTCGAAGAAGTAATTCTTCATACAAGGGACTCAGTTCCTTGATCACTTCTAACTATCTTCACCCATTTACCAAACTGCCTATCCACCAAGGCGAAGAAATTCTTCAAGGTTTGAGACACTTCTTTCTTATCAACTAAAAGAAAGATCCACACGGCTCTCGAACGATCATCTACAACAATAAAAAAATATGAAGCACCATAGAAGGAAGGAGTTCTATACGGTCCCCTTAAATCACAATGAATCATCTCAATAATATCCGAGGCTATATTATCACTTAAAGGAAAAACAATCCTTATTTGTTTTGCCCTTAGGCATATGTCACATTCTTTATCCAATCTAATACTACTATTTTTTAGGCCTAATGTCGTAATCGACTTCATTACTTGTGCTAAAGGATGACCCACCCGTTTGTGCTAAAGATCGAACCAATCAACTGTCTCTGCCTTCATAGCTCGTATCCACGGCACATTCTGGAAATAGTAAAGACCACCTCGACGCTCACCCGTTCCAATCAGCTTCCTCGTGGTGGGATCCTGTATAACACACATAATTTTATTAAATTTTACATCGCAGTCTAAATCATCAACAAGTTGTGACACAAAAAATTAAATTTCTCATTAAATGCGGAACGTAAAGAACATCCTTCAACCATATGCTATCATTCAACCTGATTGTTCCTTCTCTCGTGGCGACCGAGCTACTTCCATCCGGAAGTCCAACCGGACACTTAGGAATGTCCCACTGATTGCTTAGTCCCTCTGGATTACCTGTCACATGGTTGGTAGCACTGGAATCAATAATCCAGGATGATTTTTCGGAGACCCGTTTAGCCTCCGCCTGAATTCCTTCTTTGGCTACCACAGGGTTAGCCCGGTAGTTACCTCTTCCATAACCGTATCCCGGTCCATCCTTCTATTGTTGTTGTTGTCCGCGTCCTCTACCTCCTATTTTTCTGTCTCTTTTTTGATTTCCTGGCCACCAATCCGGATAACTAGGGTTGGGCGTTCGGTATTCGGTTCGATATTTTTAAAGTTCGGGTTCGGTAATCGTTAATTGAAAGTATATACCAAATACCGAACTTTCAAACTTCGGTTCGGTAATTCGGTAATCAGAAAATCAAACTTCGGTTCGGTACGGTATTTGATAATACTATTTTTTTGCTAGCAGCTGCATTCATTCATCATGTGCAAGAGATATTTTCAATATACAAGCTTACTGCTAAACCGAGCTAATTAGATGCGATCTGGTTATAGTTACTGAGGCAGTAAAGAGGCACTGAGCCATCACCACCTAACTGTCAAGTTAGCATCATTATCCAGTCAACAGAATTATCTTTGTGGCAAACACATGAAAACATTCAGTAATCCTAAATACTACTAGTCAATGAAAACTTCGGTATGTAAGTATGATGTATCACTAGTTTGATAGGAAAAAGGCAATACTCCTCCGTCCCTTTCATCCCAGTAAGCATTCCAACAGCCACAAGAATCTTGTAGTGCAAAGACTCAGGATTTCAGTTTGGAGCTACACATGAATTTCAAATGCATCAGCATTAAACTCTTACAAGTGATCTATCAAATGCATCATCATTACATATGTACCTTTCTTTTCCATATGACTACAAAATTTCTGAAAATGTGAGTACTCCCACTCCCCTCCCAAATTCTTCTAAGGAAAATATAGTTGTACACCCCAGTGAAAAGATTTTGCCCCACACACGGTGGCAGATCTAGCAAAATCTCAAGATACTTAATCAATACATAAAGAGCATATGTGTCGTGAATGCATTATAAGATTTTGTAAGTAATTAAATTAAAATCCCAGCAATAATAGTTGGAAAAATAAAATCAACCTATTACCTTCCTTTATCTTCTCCACGGAATTGAAGAACAGATGGCCCGAGATGGGTATTGAAGAAAAAGAGACTTGGAGGCGAGATGATACCGTTAGAGGGATTACCAGACTTGGGGAGCTTTTGTGTTACAGCGTTCGGGATTTTTAGTGTGAACTGATGGCTGGGTATTGATTTTTACTCCTTTAGGCTATTGTGATTTGAGCTGGACTAGGAATTTTTTTACAATGGGCCTTTAGCCTTTTACTCCTTTAGGCTTTATTGGTATTTATTTCGGTATTTACCGAATTACCGAACAGTATAATGGTAAATACCGAAATCGAAATATTATGGTGTTGTGGATCCACGACACCAACAGTGAGTTTAGAGTCCACCAATCTTCCAAGTCCGACGACTCTTCATCCGGCTTCTTCATCGTACCATCGATGAAGCCAAACTTCTTTCTTGCTCTTAGGGTTGCCCTCATGGATCTAGCCCATTCTTCATAATTGTCACCGAATTGGACTTGTGTCACCACAATTTCAGGGTTATCATTTGAAGTAATGTCATAGGGAGAGATTGTTTTTCTTTGGGTTTTATTTTCTTCACCGGCGATTCCTTAACTTTTATCGCCGGTTTCTTCCTTTTCGTCACGTGCCACTGTTTCAAGGTTTTTGTGTTCTTTCTAACATGGCTCTGATACCATGTTAATATCGAGGCAGGGACGAGAATTTGTGAGAGACAAGAATAATGGGAGAATTCTTTCTGCTTTGTATTCATCATAATGACCTCTTTATATACAAGTAAGGTTCTCCTTACCCTATTCTAATAAGGTAACCTTATTCTAATAGGACTACAAATCCTATATTTACCATAATTACGATTGTACCATAAATAGACTAAACTATTACAATTAGACTAGAATAGGGTCTTCGTATATTCGATCTTAATATATGAATTCAACAGTCACAAGTCACAACTAAGTTGCTGGACATTAGCTAATTGTTTTATTGTAACAATGAACATTATATATGTTACCAATTAAAATTGCATGTAACTGATGCAATAATTCTTTTTACTAATTAAAGTTGTAACTGATGTAATATTTACACCTTTCCGTACCAATTTGCAAGCAATTCTTTTTGGCTTATAATAAGGAAGTTCTATTACTCTACTCAGCATTCTTGAAGCGTATCAAGCACCCTATCGAAAAGAAAAAGTTGCTTCTTCAAAAGTTTTAATCCCCAAAGTTTTGCTTGCTATTGTTTATCTACTGCCTTAGTTACATTGTCCTATCTATATGTAAACAGATATTTCTCCCTAATACATAGTTTCTAGTGCGTACTCAATATATGAATTCAACAGTCACAAGTCACAACTAAGTTGCTGGACATTAGCTAATTGTTTTATTGTAATAATGAACATTATACATGTTACCAATTAAAGTTGCATGTAACTGATGCAATAATTATTTTTACTAATTAAAGTTGTAACTGATGCAATATTCACACCTTTCCAGAAGAAGTACCAATTTGCAAGCAATTCTTTTTAGCTGATAATAAGGATATTCTATTACTTTACTCAGCATTCTTGCAGCATATCAAGCACCCTCTCGATAAGAAAAAATTACTTCTTCAAAAGGTTTGATCCCCAAAGTTTTGCTTGCTATTGTTTATCTATTGCCTTAGTTACATTGCCTATCTATATGTAAACAAACGTTCTCCCTAATAAATGGTTTTTAGTGACTTGATCAATATTTATTTTCAGTTTCTCCTCTTTTTTTTCTCGATCTAATTTTTTGCCATGTATTCGTCACATGCTTTTCATTCTAGATTTTATTACTTTAGTGGGTTGATTCAAAGTAGAGGATCAGGGAATGAATGATTAAGAAAGGGCTTTCAGCCAAAAATTTTATGGCTAAAGCCTAAAGGGCGTCTCAAGATGAAACGGCAATGATATAATTAGTAGTGTGAGAAATTATCTATAGAAAATTCTCATGAAGTTTGGTTAAGCTTTTACACTTATTTTACTATTTTCTCCTTATTTGTTTTTTATTGTCCTCAATTTTTATTTTTTCTGGAATAAAGAAAATATATATGAAGATAATTTTAATAATTAATGGCTCCCGTCTCTTTTTTTACACACACTGTTGAAATAATCCTCTTGAACGGTAAGAATAGCATTGGAAAGAGAAGAAATTATCACCCCTAAAATTCTAAGATTTGATATGGAAATAATGTATTTATTATTCTAAACGTGATTAGAACCTTACTTTAGTAAATTAAATCTTAACTATTAATACTGGATTATGACATTTCTCTTCTATCCAAGTAAAGAACTCAGGGAAATGAAAACAAGAAAAGTTAGAGAGGAGACCCATCCGTTAGATATAATCATTTTTATTTACTCCCTCTGTCCAAATTAATTGTTATGTTTTCTTTTCCGAAATTCAATTTGCTTTATCTTTTAAGCTAAATTGAATTAGCTTTGCACAATATTTTATATTTAAAATTTATATATTCAAAAACTATACGATAAGTACTATAAGTTGCTACTTTCTCATGTTCATTCGATAAGAAAATATATTGTAAAATGTTATTCAAAGTTTACATAGTTTGATTCTCGAGAAGTGAAATATGACAACTAATATGTAACAGAGGGAGTAAATTTATTTTGTTACGTGATGTTCCCCAATTTTACAGTTTTGTTTTGGAAATGAGTGAAGTTCGTGTTAATTAATAGAAAATAATGATCTTTTTACTTTGAAGGATTTAAGCAAATTGTGTGTGTACATACGTACATAACTATTTATATATTATTATTTTTGGAATTTACTGTTTTTTTCGTGATCGCGCGAAGCGCGGAAAAATTGATTAGTATAATCATAATCGGGGCATATAAAAAATATTCATCCACATATTGTGTTTGCATCAAACTAATGGTCACTATATACTTATCAATATGTATAAATTACAAAATCACCACTTCAATCTACAAAATTGTGGATTCCACGTGCCCATATGATACTCTCTTGAATAATGCTAGATAAAACTATCCACAGATTCCTAAACAATTGTAATGTGTAGATTCTTATGGAAAAGATGCCTATTGTGTGAATTACATATTATAAAAATCTTCTTCATGTCAAACCACGACCAATCTGATTGTTTGATCGTAGTAAACCTCCTCAAAATAGTTATCAATATTTATTTATATTAAAATGTATTAGGAGGATGTCATTTTTAAAGCGGAAAAAGGTTAGATTTATCCCAGTACTCTCACAAATAAGTTATATTTGTCCTTCGTTATACCTTTTTAATATATTTGCCCTTACCATCCAATTTAGGTCATATTTTTCCCTGTACTCTATTTTCGGGCTATATTTAACCTCCGTGTGTTAAATTCTCTTGTCCCTACCTTTATTTCCCTACGTGGAATTTTTTGAGGGATAATTTCAATAATATACAATCCAACATAAAATATTACATTTACGTAGCCATATTTTTAATTTACATCCGCATAGCCATTTTGTTTACAACAGTGTTTATACACACGATATACAACAATATATATTTACCGTAGACAATGTATAAACCTTGTATAAAAGTGTATAATAATGTATAAAAGGGCTATTTTGGGTAATATTAGAAATATGGACCATTTCGAATAAATATTTTCTCCAAATAGATATAAAATGTTATTTTCTCTATTTTTATCCCAATTTAAACGGTCACAATTAAACCCGACCCTATAATAAAAATAAACCCAACTAACCCCCCCCCCCCCCCCCCCCCCCGGGTTGTCTTTTCCGCCCCACTCCAAATGAATCAAGAGGTGGGGACATGAGAATTTAACAGACGGAAGGTAAATATCAGTCAAAAATAGAATACAGGAGCAAATATGACCCTAAAATTTGATGACAATAACAAATATATCAAAAGAGTATAAAGAAAGATAAATACAGTGCAACTTATTTGTAAGAGTGCAGGGACAAATCTGACCTTTTTCCGATTTTGAAAAAGCCAGCCGGCCTTTCAATAGAAACTATTGATAAAGGTGTTAGGATCGTCTGTCGTAGTCAAGTTGCATTATTTATTGGGGGTGGGGGTGAACCATGTTAATACCTAAAAATAGATATAATACTACATGCTGCGACATGTGGACACAGGTCGATGAGAAACTTGAAATGTATTTGCTGTGTGCTGTGCCTGTGTGCTGTATTTATTTCATCATCTCTTTCAAATGGACTAATGATTTCCTTTTTCTCAAATAACTTGGCAAGGAAAAAGGACAATTCCTAGTGTTCATATTATATGTCTTCTAAAGTTTATACGTATTTTAAAAAAATATGTAGTAGCCTGAATTTTAAGATTATCTGTCTAACTATTATTTATTTCTCCTCAAACATCTTATATAACTAACATTCCTCTTATTGAAATAAATGATTTGAGAAAAAGTAATAATTTTTTTGTTTTCCTATGCCTTCAAATAGTTTGACACAAGTTTGAAACCTACCAATTAGAATATATTTTTAAAATTGGTCACTGTATTAAGCCAGAGCTCTGAAGATTATAGAAGCAATGTTACAACAATACTGAAGTAAATGAAAAGTTAGTTTAACAAAAAGATCATCACATCAAAATTTATATATAAGTAATTAAATAGACTTAAAAATTTAAAGGTTATGTTAATTTTAATACATAAGTAACCAAGAAGTGGAGAAGAATTAATTTGAGATTTAGAGTGACACTGTTTGAAACAAAAGTTGCACAGTTAGGTTAGATTTCAACATATTTTAACAACCATACAGATTGGAACTATTGGTGAAGCTGCAAAGACTCTAGAGGAACTTACCCAAAAGTCAAAACTACAGAAATGGAACGCGTCCATTCTAAGGAATCTAAATTGACACTTCTTTTAGGTGATGATGAAAAAAATACAATATCTTATTTTTACGACTGGCTAATAATTTGAAACAAATTTATTTGCCAACGTGACTAATATTTGGGAGAAGAAATAGTACTATTTGGGGCAATTTGCACGATTGACCTTATTCGGGGGTGGTGGTCTTTAATTTTTGCCCCTCAAATTGCTTGTCTTTGATTTTTATCCTTGGTCTAAAATACCCCGAGGTTCTTGGTTCGAACAATGCTCAGTCAAAAAAAAATCGCAAGACAGAGTTTCGTTGCAAAATTAGGCCTAATTTGTAGAATTCCAGCAAAGTAAAAAAACTTTTGTTTTGCCTTAAGGCAGACTTTTCGCGAAGCCTTGCCTTACGAATTTTTTTTGACTGAGCGGGAGTTCTAACCCACAACCTCAGGATATTTTCGATCACTTTTTAAGCGAACGACAAAAATTAAAGACCATCAATCTGAGGGGCAAAAGTTAAAGACCAACGCCTTTGAAGGAAAATCCGTGCAAAAAAATGTACTATTTGTGAATGTATTTATTTCCAAAACTAACCAATATATTGGTCCTTGTATGTATCAAGCATGTGTAATATATGAGGACAAGATTGGTAAACATCCACTTTTAAAATAGGCTATCAAATATTAATTATTACTTTAAATGCTATTAATATTTAAAAACTCTTTTGGTACAAGGATTTTGAAAAAACACCCTTAATACGGAACAATTCCCGTAAATCGTGCTGAAATTTAAAGGATTAACAAGTGGAACCTAAGGAACGATTCATGATTTCAAAATTTGTTGGAGTTTCAGATCTGATGAACGCTTTATGTTGTTCAAATATTTATAAGTTTAATTCCAATTAACGGTTCATAGAGTTAAAAATCAAACCACATGAACGATTCATGGGGTTCATTACCTTTATATGTTCAGACGAATGATTCATAAGGTTAAAAAATTTGCTAGAGTTTCCAATCTCACTAACGATTCATAGGGTTCAAACCTTTATAAGTTCAAACTCAAGTAACGATTCATGGGGTTCAAACACAAGGAACGATTTATGGGTCAAACATGTATAAGTTCAAACCCAGTGGATCATTCATGGGTTCTCGAATTTTATGGAGTTTTAAACCGCATGAACAATTCATGGAATTCAAGCAATTATAAGTTCAAAGTCAAGTAACGATTTATGGGTTCGAAAATTTATTGAAGCTTCAAACTACATTCATGATTAATGGGGTTCAAAAAGTTGCTAGAGTTTCAAACCCCATATTGATTCATGGTTAAAAAATTTGTTGGAGTTTCAAACCCGAGGAATGATTCAATGATTCAAACATTTATAAGTTCAAACTCAAGGAACGATTCAGGGTTTCAAAAATTTCCTTGAGCTTGAAACCACATTAACGATTCATGGGATTCAAAAAATTGCCGGAGTTTCAAACCCCATTAACAATTCATGGGGTTCAAACCCTTATAAGTTCTTCCATGTTATAAGTAGGTGTACTTTTGTCCAACTAATTTTTTTTTACGTTAAAGTATGATTATTAAGACAAATGCAGTGTCTGAACCAAAGTTATTACTGAGTTCGTCCGAACCCCTACTTTGATCTCTACCTCCGCCTCTGTTAAAAAATTACAAATATTAAATTTCAAGTTCATTTATAAGCACTCGAGGATGGTGTTTTAGAATTTCAAATTCATAAAATTTAAATCCTAAATCTATTTCTTGATAGAAGAGGACTATTGAGGTGTGTATATTTCCCAACAATTCCTAATTTAACACTGTCCATTTTTTATTATTCTCAATGAATAAGATTATTCTCTTATCTTGGGCGTTGCGTAGAGTAGTCTGGTAGCTCACAAGGCTAATAACCTTTAGGTCACGGGTGTCGGGGGTTCGAATCCCTCCTTGCCCACAACCGGCCAAAAAGGGAAGTACATTTCCCTCCAGAGATAGAAAAATCATGAAAAAACGGATCTTGCAGGATTCTCAAAAAATTCTTTGATCTGTAAAGGCCCCAAGGCTACTCATATTTTGGATAGCTTAAGCATATTTTTCAGTTACATGTTTGAGAAAAAAAAGAATCGAAGTGAAAAGTTTGTCGGGTTGATTTTTGGTTATTTCTGATCCGTGTCTAAAGTGTAAACAACTAGAATGATTGACATCACCAGATTCTTCAATGATAATCTTTGGCACTTTTTGTTTGTGTGGAATAGTAATTTTTCCCCACCCCACCACTCTAAGAAGGATCAATAGTGTTCCCACTTACCCTCAAGCGTGACTCGAACCCTTAACCTACTGGTTGATTATGAAGGTGCTAAACCACTTGAGCAATCCTCACTTGTCTATGGAATAGTAATACTTATATGTATTTAGTGTTTATATCAAATTATTATTTATTATAATGATTAAGTGATGAAGTAAGATGAAAATAAATACTATAACTGATACAGCGAAAGTCTTTGCGTTGTTTGCAAAGTTAATAGATTCTAATAAGCGTGAAGGCTCAGATTTTCAGTTAATTATATTCAACACCTCATTGTAAAAATTCAGAATAGAGACATGCAAAGGTGGAGCCAGGATTAAAACTTTATGAGTTCTAAATTCTGGAATAATGATATTAAGTCTTACTAAGTGGTTCTGATATATATATATATATATATATATATATATATATATATATATGTATGTATGTATGTATGTATATATAAGCTAGAAACCGACTTACGGGTTCGATCGAGCTTTAGTTTAAACGATGTATTTGTCTTAAGAAATATACATACATACATAGACGTATATTTGTCTTAAGAAATATATGTATGTATGTATGTATATTTCTTAAGATAAATACATCGTTTAAACTAAAGCTCGATCGAACCCGTAAGTCGGTTTCTAGCTTCGTCCCAAAGACGTGTGTAAAATATTTACCCACTATTTGGACCAAATCATGTTAATTAACTTACCAAACTGAGGTGAAACGTATAGTGTAAACGATGGATGCGAATAAGTTATTTTGGTTGTTTTCTTAGCACAAAGTTAAGAGATTTGAATAAACAAAAAGGGCTCTAATTTCAGTTAATTCAAATTAGGACTTTGTTATAAAACTAAAAAAAAAAAAAAAATAGAATCAGGACTTATAGAAAATAGTCATTTTGCATGTGGTGTTTGCACCAAATTAATGGCCGCTCTATGCCATCAATTGTTATAAAGTACATAATCATCACTTGACTATAAAATTGTGGATCCCAGATGCCCTTATGATATTCTTGTTAATGTGTAGTAGATATATCTTATGGTACATATGCCCATTGTTTGAGTTACAAATTATAAGAAAAAAAAAATCTTCAAAACCACGACCAGTTTAATTGTTTGGTACCAAAAGTTTATCTATTCTTGGTTCATAACATGTGTCAGCTTAGCTTTTTCATTTTGGTTCAACATAAGTGTTCATTTACGTAATCAAGAAAGAATTAATTTTTTTTTCCAAATTTACTCCTATTTAGATAAGTGAATTTCTATGTAACCAAGAAATTATATGAATTACTAGATAGTATTTAAATAAGAATAATTTAATCAAAATACCTATTTTTTTGAAGGAGCCAGTATTTCTTTAAAGAGTATGATAAAGGTTAAGTGGACACATGTTTTGAACTCGATGGTGTAATTAGTTAGTTGAGTAGTAAGCCTTTTCGATATCAATAATTATTTCTATTAAAATGAGATTGGGAGGACGTCTTTTTTCTTAAAAAATAAGCCAGCCAATCTTTCAACAGAAATTATTGACAAAAATGTACGATTGTCTGTCATAGTCAAGTTGCATAATTTAATTGAGGAGAGAAAACCATGAAATACCTAAAAATAGATGCACTACTAAATGTTGGGATATGTAGACACCCATCAATGAAAAAAATGTAGTTGCTGCATGCGTGCTGTATTTGTTTCATCATCTCCTTGAAATAGACCACCAATGCGACCCTTTTTCCTCTTCTTTCGAACAACTTAGCTAGGAAAAAAGGATAATTTCTTCGGTTCATATTATCTGTCTTTTAAATTTTTTAAATATTCTTTAAAAAAAGTATGTAATTAACTGAATCATAAAAGTATATATCTAAATTAGTACTACTCTCTATATCTCAATTTATATGACACGTTTTTCTTTTTAGTCGGTCTCAAAAAAAAAAAATATACACATTTCCTTATTTGACAACATTTTAATTTTAAACTTTACCTTTTACGCTTAACGAGATGATCTATAAACACACAAATATCTTTAGCTTGTTTTAGACCACAAGATTCAAAAGTTTTCCTTTATTTTTTAAATTTCGTGTCCAGTCAAACTACGTCACATAAATTGGGACGAAAGAAGTATTATTTATCGCTCGTAATCTCTCACATAATTAATATTGAACTAATTAAAACAATAAGGCATAATTGGAGAAAAAAATCAACAAATAATTTTTGTTCTTTCTATAATGGCAAATAACTTGAAATAAAGTATGTTTGCAAATGAGTAATATTTGAAAGCACTTGTAGTACTATTTGTTGTATTTTTTTCCAAAACCTACCAAAAAACATATTGACACTGTTTGAAGAAGAAGTTGTACAGTTAAGATAGTACATTCTTGTTCGGTCAGTTCTAAACATATTTAAAATGCTATACAGATTGGAACTAATGGTGAAATTGTCAAAGACTCTCGAGAAAATTAAGGGAAGCTACAGAAATGGAATGCGTCCATTATAAGGAATCTTAATTGACACTTCTTTTTGGTGAAAAAAGAAAAATATATGACTCTTTGTTTTCTTATAACACCAAACTATTTGACGTATTTATTAGCCAATGTTAAAGAAAAATTAGATATTGGTCATTGTATATGAGGGAAAATTTGGTAAACAACCACTTTTAACACTTGTCATCAAATATTAATCACTTAAAAGTTATTACTAACATTTACCACTTTTTTACTCAAAAAGTTTTGGTTAAAAATACTCTTAATTAAAACACAAAATAACTCCAACAAACGGTGATAGAATTCGAAGGTTTGACAAGTGAAACCCAAAGAACGATTTATGGGGTTCAAAAAATTGTAGTATCAAACCCCATGAACGATTCATGGGTTCAAACCTTTATAAGTTCAGGCCCAAAAAAACGTGTAATGGGGTTCAAAAGTTTGCTGGAGTATCGAACACCATGAACGATTCATGGGCTTCAAGCATTTATAAGTTCAAATCCAATAAACGATTAATGGGATTCAAAAGTTTACTAGAATTTCAAACCTCATGGATTAATAGGGTTCAAACTTATATAAGTTCTCCAAGAAAACGTCATGGAATTCGGAAGGACATTTAGAGCATTTTAATATTATTAAAGTGTGTCATTTGCTTCCTTGTCCACTATGCTGCATTGACCATTCTTTGAAGGACATTTAAAGCATTTTAATATTATTAAAGTGGGTCATTTGCTTTCTTGTCCACTATGCTACATTGACCTTCCACGTTAGAAGCATTATTTCTCTAGTTACTCATATGAGTAAATGGATGAATGTGGACATAAGTTCCTTTGAAATTTCATAACCACTGGTCATTACTCCTACACGTTGATGGCTAGTAATAGTCACTTTATTTCCGTTGTAACCTTCTAGTCATTATTCTCCATTAACTCAATATTCATGCACATTCTTCTTGTAACCTCTAAATGATAATTCTTCCATTTATCTACCTCCTTTACTATCCTATTCATATCAAATTAATTCAAGGATGATTTTCCTAGCTATAAATAGTTAGTCATCCTTATCTTGTGAGGTGTAGAGAAAAATATATACTTTGGAGAGTTCTTGAAAAGTGAGGAAAATAAAGAGAGTTTATTAGTTGAAGGAAAGTGTTCTTCTTTTTGGTGGAGCTTTGGACTCAACATCTTGTGCAGAGTTTGTTGAGTTGTACGACGTGATCGGACTGTTGTATCCTGGAGGGGACAAGTCATAAGATTACTGCTGGACCGGTAGATTTGCTGCAATAGACTTGAATCTCCTTAAAGAGAGCGAGATATCCGCGCCTCAGCCGAAGATATTTTATTTCTTCATTTTATTTTTCAATTGTAATTGTAATTTCATTGTAATATCACCAACAAATTCAAATAATAATAAGTTCAGACCCAAAAAATGATTGAAATTAAAGTGACACTATTTTGAAGAATAAAAAATGTACTGTATAAGATATATACTTGTTTGGTTAGTTCTAAACATATTCTAAATGCCATACAGGTTGGGACTGATGGTTAAATAGTCAAAGACTTTGGGAGGAATTTAAGCAAAACTAAAGAAAAAGAACGCGTCAACTATTAGGAATCTAAATTGAACACTTCTTTTAACTCGCCAACTATATTGTGAAAAAATGGAGCAGTTTACTGTAAAAAAAAAAAAAAAAAAAAACTATATTGTGGAATGAAGAAAATAAAAAAATAAAAATATCGGCGACTATATATGGACTAAAGTTATTTCAAATTTGGCGTTCGTAAATTGAATGGATTTCTTCTTGTCAGGTCAGCGTTGTTCTCGAACGTCTTTAAGTCGGCTTTGAGAAGTTTGCATAATGCCCCCTCCTCCTCTTCTTCCACTTGTCCCATTGACCCCCATTTTAAAAAAAATTAAATTGGTGACATTTACCAAATCAATCATAGTTCAAGCCAAGGCAGATGTACCTTATCCCAAGCGGTATAACGAACATCACTTTGTTGAAATCTCTTACTCCTTCCGGATAAAAAAAAGTGTTCACTTAGTCTTTTTTTCTTGAGTCAAAAAAAGTGTTCACTTATCAAATCAAAAAAGAATTAAACTTATTTTTTTAGATTTGCCCATATTAAGTGTTATATAATCAAATCCCGATATCTATTTAATTAGGGGTAATTTAGTCAAACTATCTATTTTTATCTAGGAGTTAGCATTTTCTTAAGGGATATGCAAATAGCTAAGTGGACTCTTTTTTGGATTCGGAGGGAGTACTAAATATACATATGTAAGTAATTAATAATAAAAATATTAAGTATAAACATAAAATTTCCCAGAGAAGATTCTATCGCGTGATAACGCTCTTTAAATAAATGTTAGCCTTAGCTAATCATGACAAAAAATATAATAATTTACTTATTTGTTCACTTTTTCAAAATGATGTTGCTTATGAACGTTTTTTAATACGTCCCTAGCTCAAACTACAAGTAATACTTCATAAGGAACGCATGGTGTGACAGTAAAGCAACCGCTTTATCAATAACATATCTAAAATTTTGGATAACCTATGTCGGTCTATTGCTATAATTCAGCTTGTAAATGAAGTTGAGATTATAATGGCTCTAAGATGTTACTTTTTTGTCTCAAACTGTAATTTTTTTTTTCTTTTTAAACAAAATCAACCTATTGTATATTAAACATATTTATAAGATTTTTTTTTCGTGGAGTGCTATTGGATAAAACCTTTTATTAAAGAGTGTTGCTACTGATAAAAGGTTTTGAATCCAAGCTTGAAAAATGAAGTCGCTTGAATAAACGTATTTTTCACGAAATCATACTACTCAAGTCAACAAATTTCGATTATCGCATTTGGACGAAAAAAATATTGAAATTTCTTTTTCAAAAAACTTCTATCATATGTTCCGAAAATTAGAAAAGTATTTCAAGCCCTTTCAACCAAATGTCATTAGAGAATTTTTTTTTTCCCCACTATTTTTTCGAATGACGTTTTGTTGAAAACAATTACACTGAAATGAAAATAGTAAAAAAAAAAAAAAAAAAAAAAAAAGGAAAATGGAAAAAGTAAATTCAATGGATTTCCTCTTGTCGGGTCAACGTTCTTCTCAAACGTATTTAAGCCGACTTTTGAGAATTTTGCATAATGCCCCTCCTTCTCCTTCTTTCTTCTTCCACTGCCCTTTATCTTTCCTAAAATTAAACTGCTAACATTTACCAAATTAATCATAGTTCAAGTCAGCGGCGGATATACCTTATCTCAAACGGTATCACGAACAACACTTTGTTGAAATCTCTTACTAAATATACATATGTAAGTAATAAGTAATAAAAATATTAAGTATAAACATAAAAAAATTCTCAGAGAAGATTCTATCACGTGATAACACTCTTTAAAGAAATTTTAGCCTTAGTTGATCATGACAAAAATATAACGATTTACTTATTTGTTCAGTTTTTAAAAATATTGATGTTGCTTATGAAAGTTTTTAAATACGTCACTAGCTCAACTACTAGAAATACTTCATAAGAAACGCCTGGTAGAACAGTAAGGTAACAGCTTTATCAATAACATAACTAAAATTTTGGATAAGCGATATCGGTCTATTGCTATAATTCAGCTTGTAAATGAATTTGAGTTTATAATGGCTTTAAGAGGTTACTTTTCCGTCTCAAATTGATTTTTTTAGAAACAAAATTGACCGATTGTATACTAAACATATTTATAAGAATTTCTTTTCGTGATGTAAGAATGACACCTTTTATTAAAAAGTGTTGCCATTGATAAAAGGTCTTGAATCCGAGCCTGAAAAATGAAGTCCGTCAATAAATGTACTTTTCATGAATTCATACTATTCAAGTCAATAAATGCCGATGTGGCGCTGACGTGGCACTGGCATGGCACTAACGTGGCACATAATCTTGGAAGTTTCTAGATGATCATTTTGTAAGTTAAAGTGTTCAACCGACAAAGTGATGACAAGTTGATATGTCTACTTGTGCACATCAAAAATTGAAGGTCATACTTAAAAAATGAGACCGAGTTTGAGGACCTATTTATGTATTATGCCTTTCCAAATTAATCATAGTTCAAGCCAAGAATACTTTATCCTAAGCGGTATCACGAATGTCACTTTGTTGAACTCTCTTACTAAATATACATATGTAAGTAATAAGTAATAAAAATATTAAGTAGAAACATAAAAATTTCCCAGAGAAGATTTTACCACGTGAAAACGCTCTTTAAAGAAACGTTAGTCTTAGCTGATCGTGAAAAAAAATATAAGAATTTACTTATTTATTCACTTTTTCAAAATATTGATGTTGCTTATGAACGTTTTTGGATACGTCACTAGCTCAAACTACTGGTAATACTTCACAAGGAACGCGTGGTGGAACGGTAAAGTAACCACTTCATCAATAACGTATCTAAACTTTCGGAAAAGCGATGTCGGTCTGTTGCTATAATTCAACTTGTAAATGAATTCGCGATTATTATGGCTTTAAGATGTTACTTTTCGTCTCAAACTGAAACTTTTTTGAAAAAACAAAACCGACCTATTGTATATTAAACGTATTTATAATTGTTTTTCGTGAAATATTATTGAATAAAACCTTTTATTAAAGAGTGTCGTTACTACTACCCTCTTTTAATAAAAAGCCTTGAATCCAAGCTTGAAAAATAAAGTCGTTCGATAGACGTATTTTTCGCAAATTCATACCGCTCAAGTCAATAAATTTCGATCATATTGCATTTGGATGAAAAACTATTGAAGTTCTTTTCCAGAAAAACTCCGAAAATTAGAAAAGTATTTCAAACCTTTCATTAGAGAATATTTTCTTTCACTATTTTTCCAAATGACGTTTATTGAAAACAATTACACCAAAATGAAAATAGTACAGAACCAAAAAAAAAGAAAAAAAAGTAATGCTTCCCAAAATGGTGACCAGTCAACTAACACCGTTAATAGATGCCCCTTTCTATCTCTGTTGCCAGTTGCCATATTACAACTCCTCGTCTACTAATTATTCCACCACTTCCGTTAAAACCAAGCGCGCTCCATTCAACGCGTGGACCACACGCTAACAGTAAGTAAAAAAGAGTTAATAGCTTTTTTGGTCCCGCAATTATTGTTAGACTTTGCTTTTTATCCTTGTGGTATTTGACTAGGCAGAATTAACTTTCAATTATTTGTATTGTACGTTTTTGATCTCTTTGCTTATGAATAATAATAAAATTTCTAGAATTATTAACTTTCCCATCAATTAATTTCATATGTGTTACGTTAAGTTTGTATTATTATTTCATATTTAAGAGTAATGTATTTTTAAAAATAGTCTACATATAACATATGCCGAGGGTCTATCGGAAACATCCTCTTTACCTCCCAAAGTAGAAGTAAGGTCTGCGTACACTTTGCCCTTCCAGACTCCCACTCTGTGGGGAGTGTACAAACATACTCCATCCGTTTAAATTTATGTGAACCTTTTCAAAGTACGAGAGTCAAACTTTATAACTTTGACCGTAAATTTTGACATAAACTTTTTAAGTTTGTAAAGATAAAATTTATATATTTAGAAACTACATTTGAAGTACTATAAGTCATGATAATTTATAATTTAAATAATTTAAGAAAAATGTGATCAAAGTACCACCTCATAGACTTGCTAATTAGTAATAGGTTCACATAAATTGAAATAGAAGGAGTATATAGTCTGCGTACACACTACCCTCCCCAGACCCTCCTAAAATTTCACTGGATATATTGTTATTGTAGTCTAAACATAACATATTTCCTAACATAAAATGACCACAAGCACACAATTTTATTGATTGAAGATTAAATATGACAATGCATATATTACAAGAACTAAAAGTAGATTTCACCAATAATTGAAGGACTAAATATGCTATTACCAACCCACGCGTCTTCGTATTTATAAACTCTTTCTTTTCTTCCTTTCTTCTTTATCTTCTTCAACGCTCCCTCATTTTCCTCCTCTTTACCAGAAAAAAAAGAAAAACTTTATTTTCTCCGGCCATCTAAATCGGAGCAAAATATTCGGATCTAAACCGGGTCTAAATCGGGTGAAATCAGGTCGGATCTACTGATGTCTTCATACTGGTGTTACAGATGTACTCGATTCATCAATATTTCAACTGATAACGACGTCGTTTGTCCTCACTGTAATACCGGATTTATCGAACTAGCTGAAGGCAACAACAATACTAATAATAACACCAACAACAATATCAACTCGCCGGAATCTCGCCGGAATATGAGTAGTTCTCGCCGGAGCCGACGTAATACTCGCGCTGGCGCCGGTGATAGATCTCCGTTTAATCCAGTTATCGTTCTCCGTAGTCCATCTGAAGCAGCACTTTCGAGAGAGAATCACGATGATAATGCTGAAGTTGTCGTGGGAGAAGAGCGTAATTACGAGCTTTACTACGACGACGGTGAAGGTTCCGGTTTAAGACCGTTACCTCCAACGATGTCGGAGTTTTTAATGGGATCTGGATTCGATCGCTTGCTCGAGCAGTTATCGCAAATCGAAGTGAACGGTTTCGGAACTCGACCGGAGAATCCGCCTGCCTCGAAATCGGCTATCGAATCGATGCCGACAGTGCAGATTGCCTCCAAGCATGTTAGCTCGGAGGCGCACTGCGCTGTCTGTAAAGAAGCATTTGCTTTAGGCTCCCAAGCAAGAGAAATGCCCTGTAAGCATATATATCACTCGGATTGTATACTTCCGTGGTTGAACCTTCGTAATTCGTGCCCGGTTTGTAGGCACGAATTACCAGCGGAAGCAACAACAACGGAAGGTACTATGAGTTCCAGTGATTTTCCCCGTACTCGTAATAACAACGATGAAGAAGCGATGGGGCTGACGATTTGGAGACTTCCAGGAGGTGGATTTGCTGTCGGGAGATTTTCAGGCGGTCGGAGAGGAGCGGAAAGGGAATTACCGGTTGTTTATACTGAAATGGATGGTGGATTTAACAATGGTGTGCCTAGAAGAATAGCTTGGAGATCAAGGAGGAGTAATACGGGTCGAAATGGTGGTGGAATAAGCCGGATTTTCAGTAATTTCGCGTCGTTTTTCAGGCGATTGACACCGTCGAATCGACAGAGGAGATCGTTATCGATACATTCGAGTAGTTCGGATTCATCCGGGTCTGGATCTGGTGTTTTTAGGAGTCGGAGTGTGTCGAATAGTTCGATGTTTACTAGGTATTTGAGGAGAAGTAGAAGAAATTGGGTACCTGAAGAAAGTAATGGAGTAACAAGATGGTAATTTAAGTTACTTTGGGGGTGAAAAATGTCAAATTTTTTAATTATTACTTGTCGAATCGAAGCACTATGAAAAGAAAAAAATTGTTCGTAGAGCAATCGACTAGAAGCAGAAGAAGAAGTATGTCATTTTTCAATTATTACTTGCTTAGTTGAAGCACTATGAAAACAAAAAAAAAAAATTGTTCGTAGAGCAGTCGACTAGAAGCAGAAGAGGCAATATGTCATTTTTCGATTTACTTGTTGAGTCGGAGCACAAAAAAAAAAAAAAACTAAAATTCGTTGTTAGAGCAGTCGACTAGAAGTAAAAGAGGAAGAGGTATATAAGGAGAAATGTGGCATTATTGTCTCTCTTATTTATTTTGGGTTCATTTTGTGGCAATGAAATGTAGAAAGACGGCCATTTTGGGGGAATTTGTAAATAGAGAAGGCTTTGATATGGAATTTAATACTTTTTAGTGTCATTTTGTGAATTTAGCAGTATCATCAGTTATAGAAAGACAATTGTAGCTTCTTTAAAATGTTTATTTTTGATTATTTTTTGGCAGCAATTGAAAGAAGTAACTTAGCTGTGAATAGTTTTTTTTTTTCCTTGGGTTTTGTTGAATCAATATGTAAGCTCTTTTATTGTATTTCTCTTGTCTAAGCTGATTATATTAACACTGTAGATTCTTGCTTGTATCTTTCTTACTTTAAATAAGTTCTCTGTTAAAACCCTCTAAAAAGATTGCAGCTTTGCACTGGACAATTTTGTGACTGCTGCAATACAGAAGTAGGCTTATTTTTTAGTAGAATTCATCTTTTAAATTCTTAATTCTACAGCCTTCAATTTGGATTTTGCCTTTACTTTGGGTATAGAAAGTCGCATTTCAGACCCACCAAAAAAAAAAAGAGAGAAATTATTTGGCATGTGTGTAGAAACAATGGTCCTTTCAAACGGCCTAACCTTTAGGCAAAATTACTCGATATCTTATAAATGATAGCAATAAGTTTAGTTTAATATAATTATATTACGCATGGAAATAAGTATATTACGCATGGAAATAAGTACACTATTTAGTAAAATAATTGAAGTACACGCAAACTGGTTTGGATTAATATCGTTTTGAAAAGCAAGGGTCCTTTCATAGGAAACAAAACACAATTACTATCAAAGGTTGTGATAGAGTGATATATAATCATTCATCTTCAATCAGAAGTCTCTAGTTTGAGCTTTGTAAATATAGTCACTCTTGGTAGAGGGATTTTACCGTCAATGAAATTTTCCAATATAAATTCAAATTAGTCAGGTTCAGAATGAAATATCGAGCACCAAGGGGAACTAAAAACAAGAACAGCTCATTGTCCAAGTGTGATGGTGGAAGACATCAAATTTCTATGCTGATTTGCTTGTTAGGTGCTCTTGTTCTTATCTCTACCATTTGAATTTCCTTAAAACTTAATGGAGTAGCTGAATATTAGCTGGAAATTACTGGCAGTTAACTTTTGAAAAGATGTTCCCAACAGTGAACATTTGCTATGTTTTCTTTTTTGTTTTTAATTAATAAAATCAGTCTTGGGATGTGAAAAAAGAGAAATTGATGTTGAAGTTTCAATGAAACAACCTTATTGGATAGACAAATTCTTGAAATTGGAGGTTGTTTCATGGAAATTACAATATATAAAGTCTCACCACATATTCAGGCTAAGCAATTCGAGGTTTTAATTTGGGCCACCGTTTCTATGGTAAAACCTAGTCGGTTAATGACTTGATTACCATTTGTTTTTTTAATTGAGGATCAGCAAGTGGTTTTTTATTTCTATTTTATATAACATTATTTGACTGAAAAATATAATTTTGTAATTTTTTTTTGACAAATAAGTGCTATGTATACTCCATGGTATACCAAAGATGTCTTCAATATATAATGGTCTTCAATATTAGGCTAATACATTGACAACCTCTTAAACTTGACATCGAATTTCATTTAGACACTTCAAATTACAACGTGCTCCAATTGAACACTTGAACATATGATAAAGTGTTACTATTAGACACTTTCGTTTCAAATTTTGAAAGACTTCTGTGTGTGTTCTCAAATGCTTAGTATGTAGATAAGTTAACCACTTAAAATATACCACCTCCTTTAGTTATAAGGATTCACCTCAATAAGTTGGAAAAATCAGGCGTTTTCTAATTGAGGGTAATGTGTATAATTAAAAGAGGTGACAAATTTCACGTGGTTAACTTAACTACCTAGACACTTGAGAACACACACAAAGTTTTTCAAAATTGGATCGAAAGTGTCTAATAAGAACACTTTATCATCTGTTTAGGCGCTCAATTGAAACAAGCCGTAGTTCGATTTCTAAATAAATTTTGCTGGCAGATTTTAAGGGGCTATCAATGAAGCCTCAATATTATTATATGCCATTATTTTTTTAAATTTATGTGTCTTAATTAATATGTTTTAAATAATTAGCTCTTTTTATATTTAACAATTTTTCAATTCCAATATTCCGATTTAACTCTGAAGGACATTTCCTAACAGGAATGCATGACATATTTAGGACCATAATACACAAATTTTATGTCAGGTCGAGCTAAGACATATAAAATAAGATAGAGTATCAAATTTATAAGAGCCCTAAAGATGGATGTGATAGAAATTGTTGAAATCCTTTTATCCTTACGCAAAAGTTTCAGAGTTTGAGTATTGAAAATGGAAAAAAACTTTAAGGCAAATAGTAAGTGTTGAACACCCTGAGTCGGCTAAAATTCAAACTAGTTTGGTCAGTAAACTCTGCCGAATGCCTAAACATAAAAAACTAATAAAAACATGACCCGTTTGGTCGTTTAGGCCTTTTGACCCTTTTATCCATGTTAATCCCTCCCCTAGCTTCGTTAGAGCGTGTTTGACATGGTTCCCCAGATGATCGGGAATAGCTTTGAGGAAATTAGAGGCTTAAAGCGAAAAACTGTTGACCAATAGTTGACTATTGGGTGAACGAACCCTTTTGGAAATTTCATCGATTTCATGAGGTCCAGAGAGTCGTTTATAACTTGGCGGGGTGGTTAGTTCGGTTCTCGAGGCATTCGGGAGTGTTTTGGTCACTTGGTTGGAAACTTGTTTTTGGGGTTTTGGGTGCTACTCGGGTCAAAATGACCTCCATTGAGAATTTCGAGGGCACGGTGAGTTCAACGTGTTTCTAAATTAAGATGCATATCTGGTTTATATCTGCAGGGTCTCGGATGAATGTCGGATTTTAGGTTGGACTTGGTGAAAAATAAGATTTTTGCTCGTTTTTGGTGTCCCGCTTCTGCGGATGTGGGTTCGCCTCTGTGGGACTTGGCCCGCAGACGGGAAGAAGTGAGGTGGAAAGTGGCACCGCGTATGCGGTCTTTCTTCGTGGAAGCGATTCCACATTTGCGGACAAGGTGTCCGCGGATGCTAGAATCGCTGAACAGAAACCCTTATATTTTCCAACTTCGAAATCACTTTTTCCATTGGCAACCCAGAGAGTAATTTGGGGCTATTGTGAAGAGCTTTGAGAGGAATCTTCTTGGGGTAAGTGTCTTAAACTCCCTTTGTGACTTTATTATGATTAATATGAAATCCTTGGTAGCTTTTCATCTTCTAATTGGGGAAAAATGGGTCCAAAACCCTAAGGTGTTATTATAAATCTTTTTCAATCTAATTGAGTTTTGTTGGGAAATTTACTGATTTCTGTCATCTAATCAATGGGTAATTAGTCCCTAGGCTTGAATCCTCCTTTTATTTCAAGATTGTAAGTCAATATGGGGTTTTTCGATTAATGACGTAATTAATGCTAAATTGAGATTATATTGTGTTGATTATTAGTGTTTGGACTTCTTAGGCTTGGAGTTAACCATTCCAACTTAGAGTTTCCATTTTTACCCTTGTGGACCCAGACTTATCCTTTTAAAGGGTGTTTTTCGAATCGAATAATTTTATGGCAATATGGGCATCGTTAGTTCCGGTTTCTAATGTAGATTATGTTGTTGATTAGACTTCGACCGTTTGAAAGCTCTTTGTAAAGGGAAGGCTTGTGTTAGATAGTTCGTGGTGCCTGCTCGACGCTGAGGTAGGTTATGACTTACCTTATGGTTAGACTTCGGTTAGTGACGCATATAAAGAGTTTAGTTATTAACGGGGAATGCATGATAGACCTTCGGGCATGAAGTGGAGGTGAAATCCTATAGGTTGGTTCGGTCAGCTATTATGTGGGCTTGTCGCCATGTTTGATGTAGTTGTGATGTGTGTTTACTTTTATCTCACTCTTGATATCTCACTTATCATCGGAAAAAGAAAAGGTTATGAAATTGACTTGTAAATGTGTTGTGTACTTCGTGATAAGTAACGCATGAGATTTGATGTGATATACCGTTGGTGTTGACCTCATGCATGACATACATTCTTATTACCTGTTGATGATTTGAGTTGTTGATTTGAGACATATTCACTCATTTATATATAATCCATGCATATGCATCAATGGTTACTATGGAAAGAAAGACACTCTATGTGGGCCTGTTTGGCAAAGGTAAAAAAAAAATTCTATGTGAACCCTTGAGGCGACATTCTGTGTGAGCCCTAGTGAATATTGGTATTCTGAGTAAAATTAGTGGCGGTGTTCTGTGTAAGCCCTAGTGGATATTTCGTGTGAGTACATGGACTTCGGGGGTTCCCCATTTGTCATGGCTATGAGGCTTTGCCCTCAGCTTGTGTGTATAGTTCAAGGTTGGCCAGTGCATTGCATCTCATACTCATTCATTCACTCATCTTGAGTGTATTCATGACATCTTATGCGTTTGGATGATTTCATACGTGGACTGACTTTGTATGCTTGGCTTAGGTTTTATTTGAGACTGTTCTTGATTGTACTTGATTGCTTATCTGCTTACTTGTTGATTTCTTTCCTTTATATATGTGAACTAATCATTGACAGCCTATGATGCTTACCAGTATTAGTGTTGTACTGATACTACATTGCAATACTCTTTTTATGAGTGCAGAGTTCGTCACAGGATCCACGTCTCAGCTTCGCGAGTGACCCCGAAGCCTAGTTGCCAGAGTCCCCGGGGTGAGCCATATTCCTGAACTGGTGCCCGAAGATTCTTGACTACATGTCTTTTCCTTTACTCTTGAGATAGTTATTATCATGTATTATGAGACTAGTTCTATTTGATAGTAGCTCTTGTACCGTTTCAGACTAGATCCTTGGGTTGTATTATTTCCTTACTTCCACACTTACGTTATATATATATATATATATATATATATATTGACTTGATTATTTAGGCTTCGTTTTCATTATTTATATATTAATGATGTGTTATCAGGGGAGGATTTGCCAACCAGGGGATAGAGTGAGTGCCCTCACGATTCACGAGTTGGGTCGTGACAAACATGTTATTCACGGTAAATAAAAATGTTAAGACTACAAAAAATTAATAAGTACAGAAAGTAAGAGATATGCTTTTTGGAACGGACATATATTGGAATGAATTTTTGAAACAAAGTCGCCTTTGCTAAATAGAGCTTTACCTCCTAAAGTGGAACTTTAGGAGCGAATTCAAATTAATCGACATCAAAGCATATATCAAATAGTGAACACAAATAGATATAGATTGAATCTTTTGACCCTTGCTTGTCCTATGAATATTTAAAATTTTGTCTATAGAACAAGTAGAATAAAAACTTCAAGACCAGCCGCCTCGAAAATCATTCCGGTAAATCGGAGGGGGGTAACGTGTATGTAAAAGGTTCCTTATAATTTTGCATCTTTTAAAAGGAGTAGTATGTACGATGAAGATGTGGGGCCGTGGTCCTAATAAGCACATGAAAGTGAAATGTGAAATGGGATACAGTTTTTTTCTTTGAATGGAAGAATTTTAATGGAGTGTTTTTGACTATACATAATATGAAGTAGTTTTCATACGCATGACAAAATTGGCTTTGGATCCCTTCAAATTCAGTTTGACTATTGCGCGTGAAATTTGACTATACTTTTGTTGCCTACTTAGTCAATTTCTCTACGCAGTACACACACGAAGTCCTCTATATATAGTTTCTACTTCCCCCTTTTTAAATGGAGAAATATTCACAAAATATCAAGAACGACAACAACAACAATGACAAATCCAATGTCATATCACAGGTGAAATATGAGAAGGTAGAGTGTATGTACATGTTATCCCTACCTTATGGAGGTAGATATGTTGTTTCTGAAAAATCATCAGTTCAAGTGCATCAAATCAAAGTAATTATGAAAAAAGAATTACTACAGTGAAGAAAACATGTCAACTAATAAGAAAAGCTGTACAAAACATTTAGAAAAATGAACAATAACAATAGCGAGCATGGTGCTATAATCGAAACACAATAAACAATAGATGGTAACAGATATCAAAAGAAAGAAACTACATCAATAAGACTAATACTATGACAAACACGGTACTCCAGACTACCACCAGGCCTAATTCTGTGGAAAAGTGAGACAAAACTCAACTACCTACTAGCCTTCTACCTAATCCCGACCTCCTTACCCTCCTATCTAATGTCATATCCTCGGTAAGTTGACGTAAAAAAAAAAAAGACGTTAATACTCGCAAAATCTTGATTATATCGATCTTGTAGAGTTCTAGTCACTATGTTTCCTTATAAATATCGAACTAATTACTAACTTGTTAACGGATGTGCTTATGAATGTGTAAGCAATATAATGGAGAAATCGTGCGTTGCAATAAAGTTATAATAGTTCTGGAAAGAAAAAAAGGTTAAATTGGTTTTGTTGTATATGATTGCTAATCTTTTGACTAAAAAGAAAAGGAAAGAAAGTAATGGATAAAATCGTTTAAGACTATAAAATTTACAAAGAGTTTAAGTTTGTATTTGGCCAAAGAACTTTTGCTAACATTAGACCAGCAATCTTTACTTGGCTAAGATTCTAAACGCTGATTTGCTTGCAATTTAACTATTTTTTATGAGTATTTGTTACTTTCCACCGATATAAAAGTCGAATAATTTATTCTCTAAAACCCATAAAGATTAGTACATCTACATTATAAACAAGCTGTAGCCTATAAGAGACTTCCCGTTCTTTTGATAAGGAGGTACAACGATTTCAGTGGCATTAGGCATGTACTCTCTCCGTTCATTTTTACTTGTTCACTATATTATTTATTTTACTTATTGAGTTTGAAAAATCAAGAAATAACTTAACATTTTATACCTATTTTATTCTTCTTATTATGTACTATAAATAATTATTTTCAACATATAATAACTAAGAGTGATATGGTAAACATTACTATTTTCTATATTGTTCTTAAGGAATGTGACAATTCAAATATGAGCGGATAAACATGAATACAACAACAACAAATCCAGTGTGATCCCATAAGTGGGACTAGGGGTGTTCATGATCCGATTTTGTTAATATTATGATTTTAATGATGACAAAATTGTTGTGTAGGTACTATACTCAAAGGATCAATCAAACGGATTGGACAGATAAGCCCAATGGATAAAAGGAGTTTAGTCGGCTGAATAGAAGTACAAGCCCAAGTCAGCTGCATAGTCAAGGCTCAATGAAAATAAGCTACTGCGTATTTTTGGAACAAGAATCAGAATTTTACTGAATCAATTAAATCAGCAATCATAGGGATTCAAGCATTAAATCAAATCTGCTATACAAGGAAACAAGTACCACTCCAACAAGGCAAATAACGCATAAGAAAGGTAGCTGTACAACCTTTATTACATATCAACGATGCACAAGGCAAATAGCGCATAAGGAAGGTAGCGGTACAACCTTTATTACATATTAACGACGCACAAGGAAACAAGCATCTGCCAACTAGGATGATACCACAGAAGGAAAGCATCGTTACAAGTCTTAATAAGCTCTTACTTTATTCTTGGAAATTAGGATCCTCAATATTCGTAATTTATAAGGATCAAATCTCTTGGGTTGACATCTCTGCTGAAAAAGAGTCTAACGACTAATCACTTGAAACTATATATTCGAGGTTCTAGAGACGAAGAAAAACATACATTCGTCTCATATCTGGTTTATATCTGCAGGGTCTCGGATGAATGTCGGATTTTAGGTTGGACTTGGTGAAAAATCAGATTTTTGCTGGTTTTTGCTGTCCCGCTTCTGCGGATGTGGGTTCGCCTCTGTGGGACTTGGCCCGCATACGGGAAGAAGTGAGGTGGAAAGTGGCACCGCATATGCGGTCTTTTCTTCGTGGAAGCGATTCCACATTTGCGGACAAGGTGTCCGCGGATGCTAGAATCGCTGAACAGAAACCCTTATATTTTCCAACTTCGAAATCACTTTTTCCATTGGCAACCTAGAGAGTAATTTGGGGCTATTGTGAAGAGCTTTGAGAGGAATCTTCTTGGGGTAAGTGTCTTAAACTCCCTTTGTGACTTTATTATGATTAATATGAAATCCTTGGTAGCTTTTCATCTTCTAATTGGGGAAAAATGGGTCGAAAACCCTAAGGTGTTATTATAAATCTTTTTCAATCTAATTGAGTTTTGTTGGGAAATTTACTGATTTCTGTCATCTAATCAATGGGTAATTAGTCCCTAGGCTTAAATCCTCCTTTTATTTCAAGATTGTAAGTCAATATGGGGTTTTTCGATTAATGACGTAATTAATGCTAAATTGAGATTATATTGTGTTGATTATTAGTGTTTGGACTTCTTAGGCTTGGAGTTAACCATTCCAACTTAGAATTTCCATTTTTACCCTTGTGGACCTAGACTTATCCTTTTAAAGGGTGCTTTTCAAATCGAATAATTTTATGGCAATATGGGCATCGTTAGTTCCGGTTTCTAATGTAGATTACGTTGTTGATTAGACTTCGACCGTTTGAAAGCTCTTTGTAAAGGGAAGGCTTGTGTTAGATAGTTCGTGGTGCCTGCTCGACGCTGAGGTAGGTTATGACTTACCTTATGGTTAGACTTCGGTTAGTGACGCATATAAAGAGTTTTGTTATTAACGGGGAATGCATGATAGGCCTTCGGGCATGAAGTGGAGGTGAAATCCTATAGGTTGGTTCGGTCAGCTATTATGTGGGCTTGTCGCCATGTTTGATGTAGTTGTGATGTGTGTTTACTTTTATCTCACTCTTGATATCTCACTTATCATCGGAAAAAGAAAAGGTTATGAAATTGACTTGTAAATGTGTTGTGTACTTCGTGATAAGTAACACATGAGATTTGATGTGATATACCGTTGGTGTTGACCTCATGCATGACATACATTCTTATTACCTGTTGATGATTTGAGTTGTTGATTTGAGACATATTCACTCATTTATATATCATCCATGCATATGCATCAATGGTTACTATGGAAATAAAGACACTCTATGTGGGCCTGTTTGGCAAAGGTAAAAAAAAAAAATTCTATGTGAACCCTTGAGGCGACATTCTGTGTGAGCCCTAGTGAATATTGGTATTCTGAGTAAAATTAGTGGCGGTGTTCTGTGTAAGCCCTAGTGGATATTTCGTGTGAGTACATGGACTTCGGGGGTTCCCCATTTGTCATGGCTATAAGGCTTTGCCCTCAGCTTGTGTGTATAGTTCAAGGTTGGCCAGTGCATTGCATCTCATACTCATTCATTCACTCATCTTGAGTGTATTCATGACATCTTATGCGCTTGGATGATTTCATACGTGGACTGACTTTGTATGCTTGGCTTAGTTTTTATTTGAGACTGTTCTTGATTGTACTTGATTGCTTATCTGCTTACTTGTTGATTTCTTTCCTTTATATATGTGAACTAATCATTGACGGCCTATGATGCTTACCAGTATTAGTGTTGTACTGATACTACATTGCAATACTCTTTTTATGAGTGCAGAGTTCGTCACAGGATCCACGTCTCAGCTTCGCGAGTGACCCCGAAGCCTAGTTGCCAGAGTCCCCGGGGTGAGCCATATTCCTGAACTGGTGCCCGAAGATTCTTGACTACATGTCTTTTCCTTTACTCTTGAGATAGTTATTATCATGTATTATGAGACTAGTTCTATTTGATAGTAGCTCTTGTACCGTTTCAGACTAGATCCTTGGGTTGTATTATTTCCTTACTTCCACACTTACGTTATATATATATATATATATATATATATATATATATATATTGACTTGATTATTTAGGCTTAGTTTTCATAATTTATATATTAATGATGTGTTATCAGGGGAGGATTTGCCAACCAGGGGATAGAGTGAGTGCCCTCACGATTCACGAGTTGGGTCGTGACAAACATGTTATTCACGGTAAATAAAAATGTTAAGACTACAAAAAATTAATAAGTACAGAAAGTAAGAGATATGCTTTTTGGAACGGACATATATTGGAATGAATTTTTGAAACAAAGTCGCCTTTGCTAAATAGAGCTTTACCTCCTAAAGTGAAACTTTACGGGCGAATTCAAATTAATCGACATCAAAGCATATATCAAATAGTGAACACAAATAGATATAGATTGGATCTTTTGACCCTTGCTTGTCCTATGAATATTTAAAATTTTGTCTATAGAACAAGTAGAATAAAAACTTCAAGACCAGCCGCCTCGAAAATCATTCCGGTAAATCGGAGGGGGGTAACGTGTATGTAAAAGGTTCCTTATAATTTTGCATCTTTTAAAAGGAGTAGTATGTACGTTGAAGATGTGGGGCCGTGGTCCTAATAAGCACATGAAAGTGAAATGTGAAATGGGATACAGTTCTTTTCTTTGAATAGAAGAATTTTAATGGAGTGTTTTTGACTATACATAATATGAAGTAGTTTTCATACGCATGACAAAATTGGCTTTGGATCCCTTCAAATTCAGTTTGACTTTTGCGCGTGAAATTTGACTATACTTTTGTTGCCTACTTAGTCAATTCCTCTACGCAGTACACACACGAAGTCCTCTATATATAGTTTCTACTTCCCCCTTTTTAAATGGAGAAATATTCACAAAATATCAAGAACGACAACAACAACAATGACAAATCCAATGTCATATCACAAGTGAAATATGAGAAGGGTAGAGTGTATGCACATGTTATCCCTACCTTGTGGAGGTAGATATGTTGTTTCTGAAAAATCATCAGTTCAAGTGCATCAAATCAAAGTAATTATAAAAAAAGAATTACTACAGTGAAGAAAACATGTCAACTAATAAGAAAAGCAGTACAAAACATTTAGAAAAATGAACAGTAACAATAGCGAGCATGGTGCTATAATCGAAACACAATAAATAACAGATGGTAACAGATATCAAAAGAAAGAAACTACATCAATAAGACTAATACTATGACAAACACGGTACTCCAGACTACCACCAGGCCTAATTCTGTGGAAAAGTGAAACAAAACTCAACTACCTACTAGCGTTCTACCCTAATCCCGACCTCCTTACCCTCCTATCTAAGGTCATATCCTCGGTAAGTTGACGTAAAAAAAAAAGACGTTAATACTCACAAAATCTTGATTATATCGATCTTGTAGAGTTCTAGTCACTATGTTTCCTTATAAATATCGAACTAATTACTAACTTGTTAACGGATGTGCTTATGAATGTGTAAGCAATATAATGGAGAAATCGTGCGTTGCAATAAAGTTATAATAGTTCTGGAAAGAAAAAAGGTTAAATTGGTTTTGTTGTATATGGTTGTTAATCTTTTGACTAAAAAGAAAAGGAAAGAAAGTAATGGATAAAATCGTTTAAGACTATAAAATTTACAAAGAGTTTAAGTTTGTATTTGGCCAATCAGTTGAAAGAACTTTTGCTAACATTAGACCAGCAATCTTTACTTGGCTAAGATTCTAAACGCTGATTTGCTTGCAATTTAACTATTTTTTATGAGTATTTGTTACTTTCCACCAATATAAAAGTCGAATAATTTATTCTCTAAAACCCATAAAGATTAGTACATCTACATTATAAACAAGCTGTAGCCTATAACAGACTTCCCGTTCTTTTGATAAGGAGGTACAACGATTTCAGTGGCATTAGGCATGTACTCTCTCCGTTCACTTTTACTTGTTCACTATATTATTTATTTTACTTATTGAGTTTGAAAAATCAAGAAATAACTTAACATTTTATACCTATTTTATTCTTCTTATTATGTACTATAAATAATTATTTTCAACATATAATAACTAAGAGTGATATGGTAAACATTACTATTTTCTATATTGTTCTTAAGGAATGTGACAATTCAAATATGAGCGGATAAACATGAATACAACAACAGCAAATCCAGTGTGATCCCATAAGTGGGACTAGGGGTGTTCATGATCCGATTTTGTTAATATTATGATTTTAATGATGACAAAATTGTTGTGTAGGTACTATACTCAAAGGATCAACCAAACGAATTGGACAGATAAGCCCAATGGATAAAAAAAGTTTAGTCGGCTAAATAGAAGTGCAAGCCCAAGTCAGCTGCATTGTCAAGGCTCAATGAAAATAAGCTACTGCGTATTTTTGGAACAAGAATCAGAATTTTACTCAATCAATTAAATCAGCAATCATAGGGATTCAAGCATTAAATCAAATCTGCTATACAAGGAAACAAGTACCACTCCAACAAGGCAGATAGCGCATAAGGAAGGTAGCTGTACAACCTTTATTACATATCAACGATGCACAAGGCAAATAGCGCATAAGGAAGGTAGCGGTACAACCTTTATTACATATTAACGACGCACAAGGAAACAAGCATCTGCCAACTAGGATGATACCACAGAAGGACAGCATCGTTACAAGTCTTAATAAGCTCTTACTTTATTCTTGGAAATTGGGATCCTCAATATTCGTAATTTATAAGGATCAAATCTCTTGGGTTGACATCTCTGCTGAAAAAGAGTCTAACGGCTAATCACTTGAAGACTATATATTCGAGGCTCTAGAGACGAAGAAAAACATACATTCGTCTCATACTCTCAAGCTCTCTGCTTTACTTTTCACAAACATTGTATTCTTGAGTGATATAGTGTAAACAAAAAAAGAAAGGAGAGATATATAATAATTTGTGAGGCATTGTATCAAAAAGATTATGAGTGTTTGAGTGTAGACGTAGGAGCTCCATTCAAACAAACGACTGTACCAAAACATTTACAAAGAGCTGTAGAGAACCACCTTGCAACCCAAGGGGACTGGACTAAGATTAACATTGAATCTGAACCAGTATAAAATATCTGTGTCATTTATATTCTGCACTTTTATTACTGCATTACGTGTAGTCGACTAGTGTTCTCAGTTAGTCGACTGTCTGAACGAAAAAGTTATAATTCCCCCCCCCCCCCTCCCCCCCCTCCCCCCCCCTCTCTTGCACTTTCAGATTTGACTCGGTTTTTGGTTAAAAACAAACCAAATCAATCAAGTCGGTTTTTTTAATATACAAACCAAACCAAACCATTATAGTATAAATTCTATAGGTTTTGGCTTTGTCGGTTTATCAGTTTTATTGGTTTGGTCGATTTTTGCGGGTTTGAAGAATCTATTTTATAATGGAAAACAGTTGATACAATTGAGGTACAAAAATTTCATATTATTCATAAATGGATAACGGAGCTTCAAATAAATATTGACATACACTCGAGACACTATCTAGAACATCTTTGAATTGAGAGATGAAATCAAAGAGAAAATACTTGGCCTCTTGAATCTACCTATCTATTTACTGAGCGGGAAGCTCTTGGTTAGAAGTATCAAATCAAGTCTTTTAACTGAAGTGAATAACGTAGTATTCATAATTGAAGGTCGATATTAACAATTGGAAAACTAATAAAAGTTTGAATTTGAGATGAAAAACTAAATGAGGGGAAATTCCATTTTTACCTTCAGCACTTTTTTTTTTTAAAAAATAATTATTTTACCTTAAACATAAATGGGTAGGGGAACAAATGGGCTAAACTTTCTTCTCTAATTATTTGAGTATGTATTGAACTTGGAATGTCCTAAATTATGAAGAAGATAGATAAAATTTAATTAATATGTATAATATAAAGATGTATATATTTATCGGGTTGGTTCGGTTTGGTTAGGTTTTTTTTTATGTGTAACACCAAACCAAACCAAATGTTATCGATTTTTAAAAATTTAAAACCAAATCAAATCAAGCCGAGCCGGTTTTCGGTTTATTAAGTTGGTTTGACTCGATGGTCTCATTTGAACACCCCTAACCCCCTGTTTGGATGGTGGTTTCGTGTAGTTCATTAATGTATGGTTTTGTATGAAACCATGTTTGTTTCCATTGTTCTTAAAATTATGTGGTATGGTGTTGTAAACCCGTAGTTCATCCCATGGTTATATAACTATGATAAGTCCCAATTTTGTAACCACAGATTTGGTGGTTTTTACGTGGTTATGTATTTCATTTTCCCATTATACCTCACCCTCCACCATCCACCTCACCCCACCCCCACCCTACCACTCACCCCACCCCACCCTGCTCCACTCTCCACTCTCCACCATCCACCCCACTCCCACCCCCACTCTACCACTCACCCCCACCCCACTCTCCACCATCCGCCCCACCCCCACCCTACCACTCACCCTCACCCCACCCACAACACTTACCCCCACCCCACCCTTATCCCACAACCACCCACCTCACACCACCCACTACCCCTCACCACCACCCACCCCCACAACCACTCACCACACCTTACCACCCACTACCTCCATCCTCATCCCACAACCACCCACCTCACACCACCCACCCCTCCACCACCTACTACCCCTCACCACCACCCACTACCCCTAACTTCATCCCACAACCACCCACTACTCCCAACCTCATCCCACAACCACCAACCCCTCCACCACCCCGCTCACTAGCTACTTATTTTTTAAAGTTCCTATTTATTCTTTACCTGAATTTTATTAATATATATTGTCTAATTTCTAATTAAGAGCTAAGGGTATTTTTGTAAACTTACAAGTTATTATACAGTACCATATAGTTAAACCAAACAATACAAATGTTATTAAACCACAACAAACGATACAGTCTATCCAAACATTATATTTATTAATACAGTATAATACAATACAACACTATACTGTACCATACCATACCATATTGTGCATTAATGAACCATGGGAAACAACCATCCAAACGGAGGGTAAATGGGACAAATAAGCATGAAAGAAAGGAGTAATAAACTGAAACATTTAAATGAATGAACCCAATAGTAGTATTTATCGAAAAACATTGTTATTTCAAGCTTTACCCATGGGTAAACCAGGTAAAAAGTTCTAGCTTTGCCTCACGTTCGCTTGGATGCTTAATTATTTCTCTTAATAATTTGCTCTGAAACTGAAAATTTTATGGTTCGCTTGGATGCTTCACTAGCATTGCCTTCTCTGTATATGTGCATGACTTTTCTTCACAAAATGGCATTAGCTTCGATGTATCTTCCACTATTGTGATGATTTGCCATGGCATCTGTCATATCCTCTCCAAGATGTGCTTCATTACTAATGAGTCAGTCTCTATTATCGCCCTGTCAATGCCTGCTGTGATGCAATGATATATTGCTTCCTTTATGGCAATTGAATCAGCTTCCATATTTGTTGTTTCATGAATTTCCTTGGCTTCTACATATTCCTGACCCCCTTTATGATTTCTAATACGAAAATCAAAGGAACTTCTCCCCGAATTACCTCTACTTGCCCCATCTTTATTACATTTAAACCATCCTTCCGGAGGAGCAGTGGCGGAGCCAGGATTTTCAGTAAGGGGGTTCAAAAATATAAAGAGGTAAATATACAAGAAGCTAAGGGGGTTCAACACCTACCATATATACATAAAAAAATAATTTTAACCTTCAATATACACTGTAATTTTCTGCCGAGGGGGTTCGGACGAACCCCCTCAACTACACTTGGCTCCGCCCCTGCGGAGGAGGATTCCATTTAACCTTCCTTACCTGCAGTTTTGGTTTGAATCTATCCAGAAAACTGACTAAGTCTGGCCATGTTGTTGTCATGTTGTTTATCCTTTTATACTTCATCCTTACAAAATTGTGTATGTTTGCTGAGATCTGATATTGCTTTCTATGCATAGTCGCTGATCCTCCATGTCTCAATTTATTTCTTCTATCCCATAATTTCCCCATAATCACTGCTGGAAGTGCCTTAAAAATAGGTTTCAGTAAAGATTTACAGGGGGCTTTCCAGTATTGATTAACAATCAGAGATAATTGTTGTCCATTCATATTGATACCTGCACAAGTAACAAACATTCTCCACAACTTTGCGGCTGTAGGAAAGGTTAGAAAAATATGAGTCATAATCTCCTGTCCAGGATTCCGACAGCACCAACATCTGGATGCTGATTGAATTCCTATTCTGCTAACGGCATCATCAGTGGTAGTCTAAATTTCCAAGCTCAAAAGAGAATTTGAAAGGAAGCCCTTTTGGCCACATGAATTTAAAAATATCTTCCTTCTCCTCTTTGTGTCTTATATACTCCCAAGCACTATTAACTTTAAACTTTCCACTATTCTCCAACATCCACCAAGTCCCGTCCAGTTCTGTATTCTGTTTAGCGGGTGGTATGATACTAACAATGTGCTCAACTATATCCTCTACCAATTGTGTTCAGTTTCTGCACATCCCAATCATCCATGTTAGAGAATTCCTTCACTTCAATTTCCTCTATGAAATTAACTTCTGGTAAAATATAGTATAAGGCTCCCAAAGTTGTCCAACTATCAAACCAAAAACTAGAGTCTCCTTGTCTAACTTGCCACCAAATTTGATGTTCCACTAATTCTCTGACTAGAACCATTTTCTTCCATAGCAAATGCCCCTTGACTCTGGGCCAACACAGGATGAATCTTTTTGCTATATTTAGTCCACATGTAAGAGCTCCAAAGTGAGGGCTTGATTCTAAAATTCCACTATAGTTTACATAGTAAAGCATTAGATATTTCAAATAAAGATCTAAACCCCAATCTTCCTTCATGTTAGGCAAACACAGATTGTCACACCTAATCCAATGGAAACACAAGTTTTTGCCTATATAGGCATTTCTAGATTAGCCAGGGTTTGCCATGGACGACATTGTTTTAACCTAAAAAAAAAAAAAAAAAAAGGAAGAAGGAAGAAAACAATATTACTATATTAGTTTTGTCGTGTTGAAAAGAGTAGTGTGGAGTAAGCTAGTGTATCTTTCTAATTCATGTATTCAATGTTCCAATTGTGTATGGGAATTTTCATGACAGTTTTATTTGCAAAAGCAATTTTGGCATGGGGCGATCTTGATGATAAGGTTCATGCAAAAGAATAGTGTACCATCACCGACAACATTAATACATAAAGTCGGACTCCTCGATGATGCACTTCATTGCGGCTTCTGGCGTTGGAGATATTCTCTTCCTTTTTTCAGGTTTGTTAGATCTCCATTTCCCTTTATTTCTATTCTTCATTCTCAATTTTTCCTCTTGAAGTTTGCCTTACAATTTTGTAAATCATCCTATGTTATGCTTAAATGGTCTTGTGATTTTTGATTCTCCATTAGATTGTGGAAGAGGAAGAAGAAAACAGAGATCAACAACACTTAGGACCCGTTTGGACAGAGAAACTTTTTCCTTTTCTCCAATTTCGTTTTCAAAACATTGTTTGGTTATACATTTGACTGATTTTTTGGTTAGTATTTGAAGATGAGTTTTTCAAGCCCAACAAAATTGTCCTTCGTTAGTCTGGCTATATTGGGTAAAGTTTCTGCATCATCTTTTTAGTGCTTTTCTTGCAAATTCTTTCTCTCCTTTCTATCTATTAATTAGCCGTTCATTAAACTGTTTGGCAGTTCTCTTCTTATACTCTATAAGCCCTGCGGATGACACAATGGTTTTTATGGTATCTTCTGTCCTAGTATTTAAACTGAATATTAGTGGCATAGTATTTTGAGATAAACACTGTTAAATTTTCACGTGTAGGGCTTCGTTTGTGTACAAGTTGCTCCGATTATGGCATTCGTTATGATATACGAAATTTGTTTTTCACGTCGAGACATAACAAGGAGTACATCCACTAACCACTTGAGTTGTTGTTATGAACTTCATCACTACGTGCCTTCATCAAAAGCATGTCCCACAAGAAGAAGATTGCAAGAACTGAGGCACCAAATTGCTCTTCTAAACTGTGAAAGTTATGAGTTTGGTATGTTTGCTATGGCTATCTGCTAAACTTTTTCTACCAATAGTTTTGCGAGACAAAAACGGTCCCTTATCTTTGGTAGTAGGTCAAACTAGTCCCTTAAGTATCAACTGAGCAGTTTTGGTCCTACTAAGTTTGTCAAAAGTGAGCACTTTTGGTCTCCGTCAAATATTTACCAAACTCTAATTATTAATTTTAAGCGCTATTGTGGAAATATTTTTTGTAACCAAAAACACCAGAAATTTCCTTCATTCTAGAAGCAGCAACATAAAAAACTACATCAGGCACAAAAAATATACAAAAAAATAACAAAAATTGCACCTCAACGGGTAGCACCAGACTCTTGAAATAGACCAAAAATAACATAAACTACAAAATATACAACACCAACATACTAGTGTAATCCCACAAGTGGCGTCTGGGAAGGCTAAGATGTACATAGATCTTACCCCTACCTTTGTGAGGTAGAGAGGCCAAACTACAAAATAAATACTTCCAAATGTGAGTTCCCATTAAATATTTTTCATTTTCTTAGTTCCGATTAAATTTAATAATCAATATCTGGCGGATACCAAAAGTGCTCACTTTTGACAAACTTAAAGGACCGAAACTGTTAAAGTGATACTAAAGGGACTATTTTGAACCTACTACCAAATATTATGGACTATTTTTGTCATTTTTTAACCTTATCTGACCCCCTTTTTATGCTTCTATTGAGCCGAGGGTCTCTCGGAAACAGCCATCCTACCTTGGTAGGAGTAAGGTCTGCGTACATTATACCCTCCCCAGACCCCAAGATGTGGGATTTCACTGGGCTGTTGTTGTTGTTGTTGTTGTACCAAATATTATGGACTATTTTTGTCATTTTTTCTAGTTTTGCTGTCTATATGTTTTTGGAATCAGTATCATAAAGATTCTATCAGGAAATAGAAACGACCCTTTTCTTATTATATGGTTGTTTCCATATGCAGAAAACTTTACCTTGAGAGAGTTGCATTCTGCATTTAATGTCTTCGGAATTCCTTACATGAATGAAGAAGAGATAAATGCCTTATATATTCGCAAGTGCAAAGGCATTGGTTTAGAGAGTTAAATCACAAGCATTTAAGTCATGCTTATTCTCTCAAGCCACTAGTGATCAGTATCAGTGAGTTTATTTGTGTTGATTTTTTTGTTTTGTTTTTGTTTTGTTTTGTTTTTCTTTTTTAACAATAAGTTTATGACAACACAAACTTTTTCTTCTCCTTGACTATTAAGTATTGGCGAGCTGGTTGTAATTCGATCCTATATTGGTCTTTCCTGCAGTGAGGATGCACCACCAACACAAGCCTTGTCTTATTCAGCCTCAGCTAAGGTACTTTCTTTTAGATGCTCAATGTTTATGCCACAATATTATATATTGCTTGGTGACACCTTTAGTTATGGCTTAGGTAGCTAGGGGTGTCAAATGGGCGGGTTGGACGGGTGAAAATGAGCTGAGTTAATAAATGTATGGGTCAAGAGTTACTTGGGTTGAAGTGAGCTAAAAAGTTGATCATAACCCAACCCGTTCAATCTTTACTAAGTTTAAATTTCTTTATTTGTTCTTTTATATTCTTTTTAGTACCTAATAAAACTATTTTTTTTAATTATTATGGTTATATATAACATATCAAACAAAAAAAATTCTTTTTGAGAATATTTTGACAAGGTTTCTCATGGGTCAATTTGGGCTAGATATCAGCCCAATTTTTTGATGGGCTGAGCTAATAAATGGGCGGGTCAATGACCAGCCCAAACTTGGGTGGGTTGGCCGGGTCATGTTTTTATGGGCTAATTTTGCCACCCCTATAGATAGCCTTTTTTTTTTTTTTTTATGGTTGCTTGTTGTCCCTTCTCTTTGTTGGATTATTATAAATTTGCTTGAGCAGAATGTTGAGATCCAAATAACATAAATATAAATTCTCTCACAGCTGAATGCCTTGAGTTTCAAGAGGGGGAAAGGGGAAAGGACGTAAAAATCTCATGATATTTGTATTTGCATCCCGTTAATGAGAATTCTAACAGTATATTTTTCTAGCTCCGCAATATACTTGTCCGATATGGTCATATGATAAGATGAATCTTTTGTATGCTTCTTCTTCTTGTGAAATCCTACCATCTTAAAACATATGGTTTTATTCTCAGTATGTTCTATTTTGATCTTTCCAAATGAAGATAATTTAAATATTCCCGCCTTCAGCAGGAATTTTGGAAGATACTTATAATGGACGAGGATGATGAATTGACATGTAATATTTGTTTGGAGCAAGTTAGAAAGGGAGACCTTTTTCATAGCTTGCCATGTTTACATCAGGTTTCTTCCTATTCTATCTGATATTGTCTTCTTTTCCTCTGAAATAAATCATGTTATCCAATTTCGGTAAATCACCTTCTGAAACTTATAGCCGGTTTTGCCAAACTTCTAGGTAACCCAAAGTTTTTTTTTTTCAGAAGTCTTTGGTGAAGTTTCTGGGGAAAAATGTGCTTTTGAATAGTAGGAGATGTTTTTAATTTTGTCAGGACAAAGTACCCTTTACAAAACCTCATGCATTATCAACAACACATCTATGACCAAAGCATCATATAAACATAGCCCCTCGTTATATTTTTTTATTTTATTTTTCTACATGTTAATTAAATGAAATTGAAAATTTTAATTAGTATCTCATAGAAATATATCAAACCATTAATCTATTTAACGATAGTAACTGTAGAACGAATCTTTACATGTCTTTTTTTCTAATTTGACGCTATAGAGATCTTTTGTTAAGATTGATTAAACACTAACTGCTTCTATACACTTACAAAGGCGTTTTTGAAATAATTTGGCCAAACACAAACAAGTGGACAACTAGTATCTGAAAGTACACTTCTTCTGAAACTTGCATTTGACAAAAAGTACTTGCTGAGATAAATAGATTTTGAATGATTGGCCAGAACATGCTCGATGTAATTGGTGGTCTCAATTTAACATTCTCGTGACGGTTCCCTTTTTTTTTTTTTTGGCAGTTTCATAGCAAATGCATTGATCCTTGGCTCGGGCTGAACGCTTGTCCAATATGTAACATGAGTTACGATGAAATGGTCTGAGGACTTGCAAAGCTTAAAACTCATGTTTTAATTTTAGTTGCAACTGACAGGCTAGAGGCTTGTCATTATGAGAATAAATGAATTCTTATAAGAATTCTCACTGTAATTTACAAACTTGTTGAAGCAGTATGTAAATAATAGGCAGAAGACTCTACTACGTTGCACCTTCTTTTCACTTTGAAGTTCGTGAATTTGAAGCTTCTCTCACTATGAAATGCATGTTAAAACTTGTGTTGGTAGCAGTAAACTATGCTATTTTGCTAATATTTCATGCTAAATCACACAGAAAAGAGTTGCATCAATTGCTTTTCAAACAATTTCAGAGGAAATACATTTTGTTTGTACTCTTGGCTGTTTTAGACCGTTAACAGGAACGAGATCAGGCCTTTAAGCATGCAGACGAGTTTTATTATCAGTTGTCAGCCCCAGTCCTCCAGTTTCCAAATTGGAATAAGGAGTTACATATTCATGCTGACGCATCATCTGTCAGCCACAATCCTCCGATTTTCGGATTGGAATGAGTTATTTCCTCTCTGTCCCAATTTATGTGATACACTTTTCTCTTTAGTCTATCAAAAAAAGAATGATACATTTCCTTATTTGACAACAATTTAACTTTAAACTTTATTTTTTACACTTAACGAGATGATCTATAACCACAAAAATATCTTTGGCTTATTTTAGACCACAAGATTCAAAAGTCTTCATTGATTTTTTAAATTTCATGTCCAGTCAAATTATATCACATAAATTAGGACGGAGGAAGTATATATTTATACTAGCGCATCACTCTGTGCCCATTGAGGGTATGTTGACGTACTAAGAGCCGCTCGATCATTCCGTCCACTTTTGAAGTATATGACTTTCTGGTTGGGTGGTCGTTTGTGGAGGTGGGTAATTGTCCTGTTTTTAGTGCCTAGGAATATATCATATGAGATCTTCTGCATTATCTGGGTTCTGAGTGGCAAACCATGAAATAGTCTTCCATGTATTGTGTTACTCTTACTCGTCCAGGCTGGTATTAAATTAGCCTTCCATGATAGATGATTCTGTGTAAAATACTTGTATTGGCAATTTTCAAGAGATTAAAATTAGCCTAAATTACTGCCCACCCAATCAATTAAACTAAAAATAGCTGGCGGAAGTATAATGCATATATAAGTCATGTATAATATGTGTATAACTGTATATAATTTGTATATACCGATTAGAAAAAGTAAATAGTAAATTCGACCGACCACTTGTGTAAAGATCCCGTTCTCTCGAAATTGTAAAAAATAGGTGGGACTGTCAGTTTTTGGGCCTGCTATGAGTTTTTAGTCACTATTTGAAAAGTAATAACAACTACATTTCAACGCGGAAATAAAATTTGGAAATAGACGTGCCTACTTAAAACACAGAAGAACTTATAAAATGTTTGAACCTCATGAATCATTCCTTGATTTTGAACTTATAAGATTTGAACCCCATGCGTGCGTTTGTCATGAAGTTTGAAACTCTAACAAAATTTTGAACCCCATGAATTGTTCCGTATTTTAAGAATAGTTAAATGTTATACACCTTTCGTTTCAATTTGTTTGTCTGGTTTTGACTTGGCACATACTTCAATCGATTTATGTCATGTGAAAACTTAGAATCTTGGTCTTAAACATGTCATGTGAAAACTTGGAATTAAAGAGTTGCCATAAAAGGAAAGAGATATTCTTTTTTAAATGGACTAAAAAGGAAAGTAAAACAAACAAATTGAAATGGAGGGAATAACTTTTAATATGGTTGCTAATATTTGATAGCAGATATTAAAAGTGGTTATTTACCTACTTTCCCCCTTAAAATTTCGCTTGTATTTAGAATTATATTTTGTCGAAGTAAAGAGTAAAATTCTCACGTCGGAAAAGAAAAAGACAGGATTAACTAAAGAGAGAGGCATAAAAAAGAGCTTTGATTATGTTGTAACCATTTCAACTGCAATTTCTTGTAGCACTTTAATTCTACGCGTGAAAGATATCTAAATGTTCAAGAAAATAATTTCATAGATCTGACTAAGCTTCTATTTAATTAACTTCCATTCTTCAAGTTTTAAATGTACACAAATAAATACAAAAGATAGAGCTCCCACATCGTTTTTGAACAGTGACATTTGTGAATACTTATGTGGACGATAAATGACGTTCCAATGTCGAGCCTTGTAACGTGGGCTTGTAACCCAAGTGGGGGCAATAATGTGGTGGAATGTTGGGCTGTTCCAGATGGCTGGGCTTTGGTTGGCGTTAGTCTGGCTTGCCCTGTCCAAGTACGGAGTTGAGTCACGTGGTCCAAATGAAAGTATGGGCTTCTTGGCTCTTGGAGTGGGGCAGACTGCGTGAGGCTGGTTTCACAGAGCAATGAATAGCTCCTGCTCCGGGCTTCTTGGCTCTTGGAGTGGGGCAGACTGCGTGAGGTTGGTTTCACAGAGCAATGAATAGCTCCTGCTCCGGGCTTCTTGGCTCTTGGAGTGGGGCAGACTGCGTGAGGCTGGTTTCACAGAGCAATGAATAGCTCCCGCTCCGTGCAGTGGAAGGATGACAGGCCGGTGTTCTCCAAGTCCAATGAAACCCGATGGGCTGCTTAATTAAACTACCACTTTTTGTGTGGTAAGTCTCCGTGCAGTGGAAGGATGACAGGCCGGTGTTCTCCAAGTCCAATGAAACCCGATGGGCTGCTTAATTAAACTACCACTTTTTGTGTGGTAAGTCAGTGTACACTTCACACCATGTGTAGTCTGGCTTGCCCTGTCCAAGTACGGAGTTGAGTCACGTGGTCCAAATGAAAGTATGGGCTTCTTGGCTCTTGGAGTGGGGCAGACTGCGTGAGGCTGGTTTCACAGAGCAATGAATAGCTCCTGCTCCGGGCTTCTTGGCTCTTGGAGTGGGGCAGACTGCGTGAGGTTGGTTTCACAGAGCAATGAATAGCTCCTGCTCCGGGCTTCTTGGCTCTTGGAGTGGGGCAGACTGCGTGAGGCTGGTTTCACAGAGCAATGAATAGCTCCCGCTCCGTGCAGTGGAAGGATGACAGGCCGGTGTTCTCCAAGTCCAATGAAACCCGATGGGCTGCTTAATTAAACTACCACTTTTTGTGTGGTAAGTCTCCGTGCAGTGGAAGGATGACAGGCCGGTGTTCTCCAAGTCCAATGAAACCCGATGGGCTGCTTAATTAAACTACCACTTTTTGTGTGGTAAGTCAGTGTACACTTCACACCATGTGTAGTTCTGAGTTGATAGAAAAATGAACTTTTTATTTTTCTAAGTGGTGTCACATGGATATTTGCAAACCATGTGTTTTTTTTTTTGCTAGTATTTCATTCTAAATCTCACAGAAAAGAGTTGCACCAATAGCTTTTCAAGTAATTCAAGGGATATAGGTTTTGATTGTACTCTAGGTTGTTTGAGATTGTATTCGGGAACATGATTTATAAGGCTTGAAGCATGCATATGAGTTTTTTCTGTCAATCTCAATCTTCGATTTTTGGATTGGAATAAGGAGTTTCAGTTCATATCAACGCATCACTATATGCCATTGAATGAATGTTGGTGCAAGACAATCAGTTTGATCACTCCATTTACTTTTAAAGTATATGATTTTTTGCTTGGGAGGTCATGAAAGTGGGACAATTGTCCCTTTTTTTGTTAACAAAAAATCCTAGGAATATGTTTAATTATTAGGCCTATCTAGGTTCTGACTGGCAAACCATGAAATAATTAAAGATACTAATCAAGTTAGTCTTCTAAAGAATTCTTTTACTGGTGCAGATTGATACTAAATCAGTCTTCCATGATAGAAAATTCTATTTATGGATTTCCAGCCACTGGACATGATCTGTGTGATGATTCTGATAGATCATTCATGACGAAACAAGTATTTGTAGTTTGTTTTCTTCTTTTAAATGTAGTTTCTATTAGTTCCAATTCTTGGACATGAAGTCATGAATATACAATTTCAGTGAAATGGCTGATAAGGCAAAACGAATCTGAATATACATTGGAGTTGGTTTTGTGGGGTGGAAATAGTCCAGACCCAAGATTTTAAGATGGGGGGGCGCACTACTATCTTTAACGTAACACGCCAATTATTAGCTACAAAATTTTGGAGCGCAAATCTCTAAAAACTTAATGATTATGATAACTTATGAGAAAAGTATAAACTTCAAAGTATTATTTATTCAGTACTAACATAGCAATCTATTCACGCTTGAGCTCGACGCGCTTTCATATTATAATAACGGTCAATGATGATATCATTGCTTACACATAGAAATATGTAATTTCAATAATAATAAAATAAACAATTTGTAAAAGATTCATCACTAATATTATTCTGCAATTCATTTTTAATGATAATGAGTGATTCTTAAGGTTACTATCTAACTATGGATAGCTTGTCTGAACAATTTTGAAATAGAAGAGTACTGAGCTAGGGTTAAGATATCTTTCTTTTATCGAGAAGAGAGAAGAGGTAAACGTAAGATATCTTTCTTCTTTCTTTTATCGAGAAGAGAGAAGAGTTAAACGTGTTATAAAATACAGGATTAAAGAAAAAGGTATACAACAGAGCTTTTATTATGTTGTAACCATCTCAATTGCAACTATCTAACTAAGATTCCATTTAATTGACTTCCATTTTCATGTTTAAAAGTACTCATACAAATAAGGATCACCAAACAGGTCTGTCTCCCACATCATTTTTGAACGATGCTTTCGCGAATACATGTGTGGATGAGGAGACTTCCAAATGCCGAGCCTTGTAACGTGGGCTTTTAAACTAAATGGGGGCAACAATGTGGTGGAATGTTGGGCTATTACAGAAGGTTGGACTCTGGCATTAGTCCGTCCTGCCCAATCCAAGCACGTTACACGGAGTTGAGTCACGTGGTCCAAACGAAAGTATGGGCTGCTTGGTTCTTAGAGTGGGGCGGACTGCGTGAGACTGGTTTCACAGAGCAACGAATTGCTCCCACACCGTGCAGCGGAAGGATAACGGGTCGGTGTTCTCCAAGTCCAACAAAAACCTGACTGGCTGCTTAATTAAACCACCATTTTTTTTGTCAATATGGGCTTGACAATCTATTCAATTCAGCTCATCTTTTATTTTCTATTTATGCAAATTTTGACCTTTCTTGTTTCTGCTGATCTACAAAGAATCTTTACTTGTATAATTATGTTTCTCTTAATTATTTTACATATGTAGCAGCCTTCCATAGGCTGTCACATTTACATTGCGTAGTAAAATGAACTTTTTTATTTTTTGTAATAAAATGAACCTTTAAACGAGTGTTTCCTGTCAATCTCAATCTTTGGTTCCTGAGCCGGAATAAGAAGTTTTAGTTCATATTGACGCATCATTGTATGACATTTAGAGAGCCAGAGTTTGAAGCTTATGAGTTTAGAATTCTAGTCCTTTAAAGTTAATGGGTCTTACATTAACAATTTTTCCATATTCAATGAATTTTTTAACATCCTTTGCTGAAGCGCTAGCTCCGCCCCGGATGCCACTCGATGTATGTTGGTGCAAGACGGCCAGTTTGATCACTCCATTTACTTTTAAAGTCGGCGACTTGGGAGGTCATGAAAGTGGGACAATTGTCCCTTTTTTTTTTGTTAACAAAAAATCCTAGGAATATTTTAATTATGAGGCCTATCTAGGTTCTGACTGACAAACCATGAAATAGTTAAAGATACTGATTAAGTTAGTCTTCTAAGGGGTTCTTTTACTGGTGCCGATTGATACTAAATCAGTCTTCCATGATAGATAATTCTATTTATGGATTTCTAGCCACTGGACATGATCTGTGTAATGATTCTGATAGATCATTCATGACGAAACAAGTATGCGTTGTTTAATTTGTATTCTTCTTTTAAATGTAATTTCTGTTAGTTTCCAATCTTGGATATGGCATCTCTAAATACGTTCATGATATATGATTTCATTAAGATGGCTCATGAGGCAAATCGAATCTGCCCCTCATTGGAATTGAATTGGTCAGGGTAGAGGTGGATCCGGAATTTAAAGTTTATGGGTTTTAAACTTGCTACTATATCCGTTGTCGTCATAGTTACTAGGTTTGCAACTAAATAATTATACATATTTAAAAGATTTACTAGAATTTTTGACCAAAATAAGCTATTATTTAAACCAATTCACCAAAATAATACGTTTTTTTTACAGAACTAGCATAAACGTATTCCTGAGTAACGTATTAGGCATTATTTTATTCAAAAATTCTGACGGGAAAAATAGCTGGGGGTTGACGGTGTTAAAAGCTAATTCGTTACTGTGAGTAACGTATTATACCTAATACGTTACTGTCAGTAACGACTTTAGAGAATCCATAAAAGTTGTTACTAACATTAACGATTTATGCCTATTACGTATCCGAAGACCACGACTATTAGTTGTCTCTTCATTTAAAATAACGACGTCGTTCAATGTTTTCTAATAAATGTGAATAGATATTGAACAGATTTCCCTTTTCAAAATAAAACCCTAGCATCACTATCACTAGGAGAACAACAAAATTGACTCGATCCATATATTATTTTATCTATCTCTGCAAATTGATTTTGTTCCGATGATATACATTGTGACGTTTATTCGATTTTTTGCCGCAAATTTTAAATGTGAAACTTTCAAAGCTCAATATTTTGTGCGATTTTGCTTGCAAAAATCGATCAAGAAGCTTGGAACAGGATACTGTGATTAAGGCATGTGTTTTTTCACACACTCGTATAGTGGAAGAATTCTGGATTACGTTTTAAACTTTCAATTTCTGGATTAGAAGATAATGGTATGACGAATTTCCCCCTTTATCTTCAAAAAAATGTAGTATTCTTGTTTCTGTGTTTTTCGTTTGGGAAGATACAGAGTTTTTTTCTCTGTTTTTTCACTTTCTTAAGAAGATGTGATGTTCGCATTTTTTAGGCAAAACAAGCATAGAAGTTTCATAGAAAATATTCACTTGTGTAGGTATTTTTGTTTTATGGCGGAAAATAATGCATATCAGATGGATCCGGGTCCACTCGACTCGTCCATATTGAATGAACAACTCACCCATAGGTCACGGGATATATGGGATGGAAAGGATAATGTGATTTTGAATACAAGGAGATGTGATGGAAATTTTTGGGACTTCGTAAAGGAACATCCAATTGATACACGAGTCTTGGAAGTGATTAGACTATCGGGATTGTACGGTGTTTATAGATCTCATCGACCTACTATTGATCGTAGTTTGATTACTTCATTAGTGGAAAGATGGTGTCCTGAAACTCATACGTTCCACTTTAGGACGGGAGAAGCGACAATCACCTTGCAAGACGTAGAGGTATTGTATGGATTACCCGTGAATGGTGATCCAGTACTTGGGAATGAGTTGGCGAGGAGCACAGAGGATTGGAAAGACATTTGTCAAAGATTATTAGGTTTTAGTCCACTTCCTGGAGACTTTAAAAAATATAGCCTCAAGGTATCTGCACTTTATCAACACATGCTACGTCATCCAAAATTACTTGACACGGCAACACAAGATATGGTCAATCAGAAGGCTAGATGTTAGATGTTTTGGATGATTGCTGGTATGATGATGGCGGATACATCTGGAAGTAATTTTAAGCTTATGTACTTACATATGCTCGAGGACGTCAACACAATAGGATCTTACAGTTGGGGTAGTGCGACCCTAGCGTGCTTGTATCACTATCTTTGTAAGGCCTCACAGGCTAAGCAACATGAGATAGCGGGATTCCTACCATTACTACAGGTATACCTAAAAATATTAATAAAAGTATTAATTGTATTTATAAAAAAACTTGTTCAATTCCTAAACGTATAGTTCTCTTTCTTCTAATTAGATTTTTCTAACCTTCTTACATGGAATGTTCCTTCCAGAGTATACATATAGTTCTATTTATTTTCTTTCTAGCTAACGATAAGATTTTTTATTTCCTTTTTGCTATAATGAAAAAAATGATGTTGATCGTTTTAGTTTACTGCAGCAGTTGCATTAAATGATGCTGAAATTAGTGTTTTTTCTTCAGGTTTGGGCATGGGAGAGAATTACTGTCCTCAGGCCCCAGATATTAGCACAAAGGGACGCGAATGCTGGTTTACCTAGGGGTCCACGCGCTACTAGATGGTTTGCACATTTTAGTTGGACCGACACTACCCAATATGTGTTGAAAGTTTTTAGGGATGCACTTGATTCCATGACAGAGGATCAGGTACAATGTTGTATTAGTTTTGTTTTAATTTTCATGTATATTGTAATCGTAAGGACTCATTTGATTTATTTGTTTTATTTAGTTTATTTGGGAACCATATTCTGATGAATTAATTGAGAGCCTTCCCGATTATTGTCGTGTTGGACGAAATATATGGCGTGCTAGAGTCACAATATTTTGTTGGGATGTTGTCGAGGTTCACTTGCCTGATCGAGTTATGAGGCAATTTGGAATGATACAGGAGATACCACCAACTCCGTTTCCATTTGATCCCACACATTTTAACCACGATCGTCGGGGAAGGCCAAATACAAATTGGGAATTGGAGCATGCACAATGGTTTCCATTTTGGCACCAACGACTTCGATACGTTATTAATGCACCGGTAATCATGAACCACTTCTGTACGATGACCCCTACCTTGTTTGGTTCAGACGCATTACTCGTCTTGAACTTTCATAGTTCTTTTCCCACTTCATTTTGAACCTCCCGTCCATAGTTCATTTTGCTCCAGAAGTTGCTGCGCTGTTTGAGACCTACGAGTATACTGTTCAACAGTTTGCCCCAATGACAGTTTAACCATAGCAGTGACAGGCAAGCCTCGTGCTTTCTTCAGAACTCCGTTGAACGACTCTGAAAGATTTGTTGTCAACACTCCCAATCTTTTTCCATCATCATGGCTAACTGTCCATTTGTCCAGGGGAATTTCCATGAGGTATTGATATGCTTCAACATTTTCTTCCTTAATTTTCCACATCAAGGCTTCAAACTTTCTTATTTGATGGGCTAAAGCAGCCCTCCACATCAGTTTACTGAGGTCCTTGTTTGGATATCGAGATTGAAAGTTGCTCTTAAGATGCCTTAGGCAAAATCGATGGAAGGCCCGAGGCTCTTGATACCGCCGCAACTCCGATAAACTAGCCAAAATTCCTTTTGCCCTATCAGAGATCACACATATATCTTCTCTATCCTTTATCACATGTGCACTCAAATTCCTAAAAAACCATTTCCATGCCTCTTTCGACTCCCTGTCAACAATAGCAAATGCTAGAGGAAGAATGTTATCATTTCCGTCAATTCCAATAGCAATTAATAATTTGATGTCATATTTGCCATACATATGAGTTCCATCTACTGAAATAACAGGGCGGCACGTTTGGAATCCATCAATGCATGGCTTGAAAGCCCAAAATACAAACTTGAAAGTTTTTACCTCTGGTGAACTCGTAGACTCTTCGTGTTTCCATTCCACAACTGTTCCATGATTAAAGTGCTGAAAAGCTGCAAAACATTTAGGAAGCTCACTAAATGATTTTTTAAAGTCACCATACACCAATTCAAATGCGCGTTGACGTCCAAGCCACGCTTTCTTGTATGTCACTTGATGACAAAATTTCTCGTGAACCCTAGCCATGACATCTACTACTAACAACTTGGGATTTTTTCGAATTTGGTTTAGAAATAAGGATGCAATCAAATTGGTATCTAGGTTGACATGACCTGTCGTAAGCCTTTCAGTCTCACATCTATGATTATCAACATACTTTCCTATCTTCCAAAGGTTATTTCCAACCTTCCGGCCTCGAAGAAACCATAGACAACCTAATAAATTATAAAACCTGCATCTCACAACCCATAGACTTTTGTTTGACGTTACCACCTCGAACTCTTTATTTTTGCGCAAACTCCAAATCGTCACGGCCCGTTTCAATTTTGCTTTGCTGCTAAAATACATATTCTTTTCCAAGTCTTTGTTGGCATCCTCGGACCAAGCTGAACAACATCCCATCTCAGATTCTCGTGTAGAAATGAAAATATCTTCTACGTTCTCCAATGTCGTAAAGTAGGGTATATCATGACATGGAATTTCGGACACACTATGACCAAATTGATTATGAGGATTTACACCAATATTATTTTGAAGTAAATCTCCACTATCACCGATATATTCATCAGGTTCACTTTCTCTTTCACTCTCTTCATCCTCTCTTGAAGGGTCGTCATCCTCTGAATTTTCAGAGCTAATTTCAGCATTTGCATCATTATACATATCAACGCTGGCCTCAGCTTCTCTGTGGAGAAAAGGAAGAAACCATATTAATAAATTGTAGTAAGATTGTAGGATATATAAGCAAGTATTTTTATCTTAGCAGAATATTTATACGAGTACGAACACATTTAAAAGTTAAAAAATGCAACAATTTTGAGGTTTCTAATAAACCTATTCTAGCACTAAATAATTGAAGCAACAATTAAAAACATGTAAAAGTGCAACAATTGGCGGTACAAATATCTTCTGGGGAGTAGATATAATTTGACTAATTTATTTGTTGAAAATATATAAGCCCAAGCTATCGAAAAAAATCTAATTTGTTGCTTACCTGGCCTCATATTCTCCGTGGCTACTACTAGTACGTCTTTGACTACTTGAGCCTTCATCAAATGATCGATGACTATGCGTGTTAGGACCTGCACCAAATGATTGACGGAAACCATGTGTCGCACTATATGATGACACATTGGTGTGAGATTGATTATAGAAATTTGGATTGTCGTGCATCGGTAATTGCTGGAATGATGGTTGAATAATCGGTTCTGCAAAATGAGGCTGACTGGCCATAGCAAATCCATAATTTTGAGCCAACAAATTCATGTGATAACCATGCCGACCACTCATTTGAAATACATTATTTTGATTTGCTGGTTTGGTCTTTACATAAATCTCCAAAATATTTATATCGATCTTATCCGCAAATTTTTGCGGTATGGCGAAAAATTGGAGCAAGGAATGGTCATTCTCAATTTTAAACTCAATGAACCTTGTATTGTTACCTTGAAATGAGCATGGATATTTTCCAGAAATATCAATTTGAATATTTTCACTATTTGTCCCCATCTTCTCATGCAATAGTTCAACCAATTCAGCATAGTTCGTTGAAATAAACATGCTAACAATCATTTTGGCACCTTCAGTATACCTGAATCCGTTCATTTCAGTAATTATTTCGCCACCCCAATACAAAGCAACCATCACATTATGTTCAAAATTGGCCATCTTTACTCCTAAACGCGAAAATAAGACACTTATTATTATTAATATAACAGAAAAATAAATTAAAACTATAGTATTATTTTAACATATTACAACATATTTGACTTAATTAACTCATACCTGTTGAATTTTTTAATGTTGTTCCAACAATAGGCCACATAAGTAGAAGCTTTGCCGAAAATTGTTGGAATGTGTTTGAACATTCGTTTCATACACTATATTTTATAATGATCTGTGGTTTGTTCAAAAAGTATGAGGAAGAGGGACTTTAGCAGTGTGTCGTTATTGTGAGTCACGCTTTACAATTAAAACGTAACTATTGATCACGTTTTATAGTCAAATCAGTCAGAAAGATTCCCAATTTGCAGGATTCTCTGCAAGATTCGATTGCCCGTGCCTAGTTTGAGTAGAAACGTAATTGTCAGTTACGTTTTATCCTAAAATCGTAACTCCGAGTTACGACTTTAACATCAATCAATGTCAGAATATGGATTCTCTAAAGTCGTTACTGACAGTAACGTATTAGGCATAATATGTTACTCACAGTAACAAATTAGCTTTTAACACCATTAACCCCCAACTATTTTTCCCGTCAGAATTTTTGAATAAAATAATGCCTAATACGTTACTCAGGAATACATTTATGCTAGTTCTGTAAAAAAATTTAAAAACGTATTATTTTGGTGAATTGGTTTAAATAATAGCTTATTTTGGTCAAAAATTCGATTTACTAATACAAATATAAAGTCTAAACAAAAGTTAATGGGTTCGTCTGAACCTATAGCTATATATCAATCCAGATTTTAAATGGGCTGAATTGAACATGTTAAAATGAGCTAAGCTAATAAAGAACATGTTAATGACCCGCTCAAACTTAAATGGATTGACATGGTCATGTTTTCATGGACTAATTTTACCACCTAGTTGACATATATGTCACCTTATCGTGCTTCTATTTTTTAAACAACTTTTCCCCATTTAGAAGCATTGGAGTTTATGTTCACCACACTGATATATTATAGAGTATGTTATAGTTTTAATGCTAGACATTCTATATAATTAAATGTATCTATCTATATTATATTAAAAGCATGAACTCTCTAACTTAAAAGTTAAATTACGAAAATACCCTTCTAATTAACTTAAAGACCTAACAGATTATTTGAATTATTTGCCAAAGGATACAATGGTTCGGAATTAAAGTTGCAACTGCTATTTAGACTATTTGCCAAAGGATGCAATGTTCAAGTTAAAAGTTACACGTCTCACTTGGATTCATGTAATAAGTAACTGGCTTGACTCTTAGCAAAACACATTTCTGGCATCTTTTGGCAAATAATCCAAGTGAGACGTGTAACTTTTAACTTGAACATTGCATCCTTTGGCAAATAGTCTAAATAGCAGTTGCAACTTTAATTCCGAACCATTGTATCCTTTGGCAAATAATTCAAATAATCTGTTAGGTCTTTAATTTAATTAGAAAGGTATTTTTGTAATTTAACTTTTAAGTTATGAAGTTCATGCTTTTAATATAATATAAATATAGATAGATTGATGTTCACCAATTGGGGGGCTTATTTTCCTTTTATTCTCAAGAAAAAGAAATTTTGCTTTCCAAAAGAGGAGATATAGTGCAAATTGCAATAACCTTTGAGGGTACTATGCAGGGCGGATCACTGCTACGTAAAGAGGTTTGAGATCTCATGTTCAAATAAAAAATTCTTTAGTAAACATCTTATCGGCTTTTCTAATTTTGCATAGATAGAATTGAAGATTGTAGTGAAGCTTGCGACTTTGGTACTTCTTTAAGGTGTTTGGACAAATTTTTGTTGAAGTTAAAAGAATAGTATTTTGAAATTCAAATAGAGAAAAACATTGTTGGGTGTTTGGACACGAACTTCACTCGATTTTTTTTTTTTATATAAAAACTAAAATTTAGTGAGTGGAAATGTACGCCTTTAAATTAGTATTTCAAAATATTTTTTGTGAAATTAAACAGTTAGTTCATGTAGAAACCAAAAACTTCACAGCCAAAATGGTATTTGTAATTAAATTTCACGGCCAATGAGGCCCAGTTGCAACTTCAAACTGATGAAGAAGACCTAAATTAAACCATTTTTTGTTTGGCTGGTTAATTAACTTAGGATTGCTTGGATAAACAAGATACTGCTTTAATGATTGAGAGTCACAACAAGACCTCGAAAAATCCCAAGCATAGAGTAAGATAGAATGTGATGTTAGTGTTTCATTTTGGGTTATAGAGTCCTTTGTTATTTAAGATATATTGTTACAGATGTTACAAACTAAAAGTTAGGTTTTTCATTCTTGTTTCATTGTACTTTCTTTTACTTCTTATTTTGATTATTATTAAATTGATTTGGGCAAGTTGTTTTTTTTTTTTAATATAATCTTTCATGTCCAGAGTTCGTATGAAGTCAAGTTTTTCAATACGTAATAAAATTACATAAGTAGGAACCCCTAAACTAAAATCTTGAATTGCTTATTTACCCTACTAATTAATTTAAGTATCGTACTTATTTAAAAATACCAAATTAATTCGAAAAGGTGTGAGTGTGACCCTTCATATTAATAACTAACAACTTTTAGTTCGATTTGGTTTGCAACCGTAGCTATTGTTGGCTGAGCTTTTAAAATCAGATTCCTTGCACGACCAGGATTTAAACTTTATAGGTTCAATCTTTCCAGATTCTTAGTGAACCCATTGTATTTCAAAAGTTATGCATTCATGTCTACCATTTATTGTAATTTTAATAAATTTTGCACATAAATTTATGTTTCACGTCCAAAGTTAGGGGTTCAATTAAATCCCCACCTTGAAAGTTACAACTGCCCCTGATTCCTCGACTGCTATTGCTCCCAACATTTTTTCTTGTGAAATCGTATTCAAATCTGAAAGGAGACTGTTTTTCAAATTACAAGAGAAGAGTTCAAATATTCAATCGATACATTATGTTGTTGGAACCAATGAACTTCCCCATTCTCTACAAATAATATCGGTCTCTCTTCTTATTTATTGTTAGAAAATAATAGCAACACAACTCTTATTATGAGTTTTGAAAAATTAATATTATTTTATTTCCTTCAAGTAATTTTCATAACATTCTCATAGACATTTTTAACAGTTACAATTTTTGTTCTACTACTTTTGACGAATGTTTGTATAGTTTAGGAGTTAAAATACCAAGTGTACCCTTAGTTTATCAACTCAGATTGTCAAACTTCAAAATTTGATATTAAATGAAGCATATGGTCAAACTAATCTCCAATGTTTGGATTGTCTATCACAGTATATTTTTCACATGATCGACTTTAGGTTGCATTAGTATGAGATATATAAATGTCAAAAGTAAGAGTTTTGGTCATGACAAAGTAATTGAAACGGGAAACAAACGTACACCAAGAATATCATCTATAAAGAATATTATGAGAGATACAATTCACTGCATATTTAACTCATAAAAAAGTGTTTTTTTTTTTTAAAATCCAATCACATGATCTTAACAAATAAGTCATTTTACAACGTTCCACACTGATCATTCACAAATATTTGTATTTTATTCTTTCATGTATAAATATTTATTATATACTTTAATTTAATAATATTGATATTATTTTACAAGATCATGTACTACATGATTTGGCACACACATGCAACGTACATGACGAAGAACTAGTAATTTATAATATCCATGAAGTTGTCAACTTCCTAAGGAGCCGGCCAATAAACAACTTTGTACAAATCTTTTTGTAGTACAATGCAATCTCATACAAAAGTCAAATTGTACTGCAAAAATACTACTACCATAAAAATTCTCAGTCTAATCATACCTAATTCTTATACATTAACTAACTTCAACTAATTCTCACAGCACAAGAAAATCACAAGAAATGATCATGGCTTCCATCAAGAAGTCAACTACTCTGTTAACACTAGCCCTATTCTTGTTCTTGCAATTTTTCACTATCAATGGTCATGGAGGTGCTGATCATGATTCAGATTCAGATGGAGATGCAAATATTAATTTACGCGCAAGGGGATTGATTCTTGTTAAAGTTTATTGCTTGATCATACTCTTTGTGAGCACATTTGCTGGTGGCGTATCGCCTTATTTTTATCGATGGAACGAGAGTTTTCTGTTGTTAGGGACTCAATTTGCTGGTGGTGTTTTCTTAGGGACTTCTTTGATGCATTTCTTGAGTGATTCTGCTTCAACTTTTGGTGTACTTACGGAGAAAGAGTACCCCTTTTCCTTCATGTTGGCTTGTGCAGGTTGCCTCCTTTTTCTTTTTGCTACTAAATAGAATACTACTGTATATACTTACGTGTTGTAGCAAAGGAATTGTCTTATTTTTAAAATTATAAATTTTCATATTTTAAGGAGGCTTACTTGTAAATATCCTTTAGATCACTTGATAGTGTAAAAACTTCATGTATACAACTTAAACTCTTAATAATATTACCGCATCATATTACAACTAGGAACCTTTCTAGTGAAATTTGTTCCTTTGAAGTCTAGTATGAGTATGGTGTCTTAAGAAAATAAATGGATCGGGAAAAGGATTTCTTTTCATTGAATTGAACGTGTTCATACATTTTGGCTACTTTAGTGTATTTTCTCATACTAATTTCTACTTTACCTTCCCGGAGTTTACTCTTCGAGGAACTCCATTTAAATTCTGGTGAATATTCTTTCCAATCTACTTTGTTTATAATTTCATTCGATAATAGAATGGGGTAGATATAGGAGTGTATCAGTATTGGGAAGACATTCATTTCACTATCGTAACGTTGTTCTTTTTCATTCTCCTTGAACTCATTTTTGCTACGCCATCAACAACCTATGTTGCTTGTACTCTCTAAAAATATCGTCCCACCCTTGTTAGACCCTCCAAAATGCACTGCTTTTGAGGGATCCGAGATGTATCTAGAGGCATTTTTCAAGTGTCAGAGCAACATAATTAGAAACTTGGTTCCCCTCCCTATAAATGTCCAATGCCGGTTACTTGGGACCTTGCAATCAGAAAAAATGCGTGAATTTTTTTTAATTTTTTTTCATTAGGTGATAGTAAAATATATTTTTAATCTACCTCTGCTGTCTCTCTCCTCTGCCCTCCAACTCTCCACCCCACCCGCCACTCCATCCCACCCGCCACCTCGTCAGGCGACCAGACCGCATCACTGTTCAGGTAACTCCGGTGACCAGGTAACGCCGGCCACTTTTCCGGCCAGATCTATTTTTTTTCTCTCTTTCCTTTTCTTCTTCTCCTCCTCTTCTTCTCTTCTCCTTTTTTCCTTTTTTTAGCTGCTTCTGCCGCTGCCAAAACACAGCTGCGTCATCGCCGGAGAATTTTTCCGGCACCATTTTCCAGCCAGCCCTCTCTCTCTCCTTTTTTCCTTTTCTTTTCTTGTTCTTTTTTCTTTCCACCCCCCCCCCCCCCCCCCCCTCTCTCTTCTCCCGTTTCAGGTCTCTGTGAGTAGAATTCCGGCAGTGAACAGTAACTCAATAGTGAATAGTGTGAACAGTAACTCAGACGTTGAACAGTGTTTTCCGGCGGCGACCAGGTTCAGTTCAACTGGAGTTGGTACCTCCGGTTTCCACATCCATTATTTGTCCATACACTTGTAGTTACATTTTGCTAACTTTAGACTTTTGAATAATTTATTAGTTCATACTCATTTTCGTGGCTTTGCTTAGTGATGGTAGACTAGGGTCATGTTCTCGTTCGGGGACGGGGGCGAGGGTTAGGAGGGGTAAGTGGGTTAGAGGAGCGTCTAGGTTGAGAGTAGGATCTTGGAACATTGGGACGTTAACGGGGAAGTCCATAGAGGTAGTTAAGATTCTTAAGAAGAGGAAGATTAATATAGCTTGTATCCAAGAGACCAAATGGGTAGGTCCTAAAGCTAAGGAGGTAGACGGGTATAAGTTGTGGTTCTCTGGTAGGTCGAAGTATAGAAATGGGGTGGGCATTTTAGTAGATGGTGAATTAAGGGATCAGGTAGTAGAGGTTAGGAGAGCCACTGATAGGATGATGTCGATTAAGGTGGTCGTTGAAGGACTCACTGTGAACATTATTAGTGCATATGCGCCGCAAGCGGGTTTAGGCGACGAGGAGAAGAGGCGTTTTTGGGAGGATTTGGACGAATTAGTGGGAGGCATACCGCCTACTGAGAAGCTATTTGTGGGAGGTGATTTCAATGGACACATCGGGCCTATTTCGGGAGGTTATGATGATGTGCATGGAGGCTTTGGCTTCGGGGACAAGAATGGAGGAGGAGTCTCACTTTTGGATTTTGCAAGAGCTTCTGGGTTGGTGATAGCCAATTCGAGTTTCCCAAAGAAGGAGGAACACTTGGTAACCTTCCGTAGTTCGGTGGCTAAGACTCAGATAGACTTTTTACTCCTTAGGAAGGATGATAAAGGTTTGTGCAAAGATTGTAAGGTCATTCCGAGCGAATATCTTACAACCCGACATAAGCTCTTAGTGATGGATTTAGCGATCAAGATGACGAGGAAGAAAAGGGTCGTGGAGGACCGACCTAGGATCAGATGGGGGAGTTTTACCACGATTAGTGCCCTGGAGATGGGAGAGAAATTGAAGGATATGGGGGCCTGGGATAGTAGTGGGGATACGACCAGTATGTGGGATAAGACGGCTAGTTGCATTAGGGTGGTAGCAAGGGAAGTCTTGGGGGTCTCGACAGGTAGTCGTGGTTAGCATCGAGGGGACTGGTAGTGGAATGGAGAAGTTCAAGGGAAGGTGGAAGCAAAGAAGGTGGCGTATGCGAAGTTGATAGAAAGCAAGGATGAGGTGGAGAAGTGGATGAATACAGAACTTTATAAGATGGCGAGGAAGGAGGCGAAGTTGGCGGTTTCGACGGCAAAAACGGCAGCTTTTGAACGCATGTATGCTGAACTAGAAGAGAAAGGAGGGGACCAGAAATTGTTCAGGCTAGCCAAGGCGAGGGAGAGGAAGGCACGTGATGTGGATCAAGTAAAGTGCATCAAGGACGAGCATGGCAAATTATTGGTAGATGAGACTCTCATTAGACGGAGTTAGCATTCATACTTCTGCAAACTCTTGAATGAAGAAGGGGACAGAGACAGTGTGTTGGGAGAATTAGAACATATAGGAAGGCGTCACGATTTTGGGTATTGCAGGAGTATTAAGGTTGACAAGGTTAAGGGTGTTGTTCGTAGGATGCGCAAGGGAAGAGCGACCAGACCTGACGAGATTCCTGGGGAATTCTGGAAGAGCGTGGGCCCGACAGGTTTGGAGTGGCTGACTAGGTTGTTTAATGTCATCTTTAAGACGGCATTGATGCCCGAAGAATGGAGGGCGAGTGTAATGATCCCTCTATACAAGAATAAGGGAGATATCTAGAGTTGCAACAACTATAGAGGTATCAAGTTGCTAAGCCATACTATGAAAGTGTGGGAAAGGGTGGTGGAGATGAGGGTGAGGAGAGGTGTGTCTATTTCAGAGAACCAGTTCGGATTCATGCCGGGACGCTCAACTACAGAATCCATCCATCTTGTGAGAAGGTTGGTGGAGCAGTATAGGGAGAGGAAGAAGGACTTACACATGGTATTCATCGACCTAGAAAAGGCTTATGACAAAGTTCCAAGACAGATCCTATGGAAATGCTTGGAGGATAAAAGTGTACCTGTGGCGTACATTAGGGTGATCAAGGACATGTATGAGGGATCCAAAACCAGGGTAAGGACAGTAGGAGGAGACTCAGAGCACTTTCCAGTTGTGATGGGGTTGCATCAAGGATCAGCTCTTAGTCCGTTTTTATTTGCCTTGGTGATGGATGAATTGACACGGCAAATTCAAGGTGAGGTGCCATGGTGTATGTTGTTCGCGGACGACATAGTCCTGATCGACGAGACTCGTAGCGGAGTTAACGCTAAGCTGGAGAGTTGGAGACATACTCTGGAGTCTAAAGGGTTTAAGCTGAGTTGGACCAAGACAGAGTACTTGGAGTGTAAGTTCAGTGAAGCACCTTAGGAGGCTGTCTTGGAAGTGAGACTTGGTACCCAGGCCATCTAGAAGAAAAGTAGTTTCAAGTACCTTGGGTTTATTCTGCAAAGCTGCGGGGAGATTGACGATGATGTCACACATCGTATTGGGGCAGGGTGGATGAAATGGAGGCTTGCTTCCGGAGTGCTATGTGACAAGAAGGTGCCACGAAAACTTAAGGGCAAATTCTACAAAGTGGTGGTTAGACCGACTATGTTGTATGGGGCGGAGTGTTGGCCGGTTAAGATCTCTCACATTCAAAAGATGAAAGTTGCCGAGATGAGAATGTTAAGATGGATGTGTGGCCACACTAGGAGTGACAGGATTAGGAATGAGCATATTCGGGATAAGGTGGGGGTGGCCTCGGTGGAAGATAAGATGCGAGAAGCGATATTGAGATGGTTTGGGCATGTGAAGAGGAGAGACACAGATGCCCCAGTGCGGAGGTGTGAGAGGTTGGCCATGGATGGTTTCAGACGAGGTAGGGGTAGACCGAAAAAGTATTGGGGAGAGGTAATTAGACACGACATGGCGCAACTACAGCTTACCGAGGACATGACCTTAGATAGGAGGGTTTGGAGGACCCAAATTAGGGTAGAAGGCTAGTAGATAGTCTCGTTTTCCGTTCTTATTAGTAGTCGCATTATCGCAATATAATTTCTTCTGCTCAGATTTCTGCTATTATCTGTTATTTCGTGTGCTTTGATTATCCTGTGTTATCTGTGTCGCTTGCATTATTTCATTTCATATCGCTTTGATTCTCTTAACCTTATCTGACTTCTTTTTATGCTTTTATTGAGCCGAGGATCTTTTGGAAACAGCCGTCCTACCTTGGTAGGAGTAAGGTCTGCGTACACTTTACCCTCCCCAGACCCCACGATGTGGGATTTCACTGGGTTGTTGTTGTTGTTGTTGTTGTAGGTGATTCTAACGAAATTAATTTATGACCTGCATTTTTTGGCAGGTTACCTTCTCACTATGTTTAGCGATTGCATTATTATGTTTGTGACAAAGGGTATAAATGAATCAAGTGAGTCCAAAGTTGAAGTGGAAGAAGAAGGAAGGTCAACTAATGTTGAGGAGGGACATGGAACAAATCCTTTTCTAAAGACAACTTCACTTGGTGATACAATACTTCTCATTCTTGCATTGTGTTTCCACTCTATTTTTGAAGGCATTGCTGTTGGAGTATCAGGTAAATAAACAACTCCTACTAGTGTATGATTTTAAGGAATTGAAAATTTATCTTTCTTGCTTTATTTCAATAGCATGAACCTTTTGTTCATCATGCATTGTATATTTGTATGGAGGGAGTATTTCCAAGAGATTCTGATTATAAGTTATAGACATATACAATGCAAAACATTTTTTACACCATCATTCCAATTAACTGGATATAACAGATAAATATTTTATTTTCATGTAACATACTAGGTTTAATATGAAATTTTACCTGTTTATGCACAATTAACTTGATAGTCATGTAAAAACTCTCTCTATACTATCAGTACACTAAATTAAAAATCTTAAACAAACTCAATTTTGCTTGTAAGTAGACCATACTAGCAAGATCACTGTTCACCAAGCTCACTTCTCAAGCTATAGCTCTTTTCAGAAACCAAATGTGGAGCATTATCTTATTAACTTTTAACGATAAACATTATGGTTGTGAATAGTTATTAACGTCGAACATCTAAGGAATGTGTTACATGGAAGATAGAAAAATAAAGGCAGAATACATAAACAGACACTCAAATTTGGCCTCAACTGGCAAGTAAGCACTCCAACTTTGGGAGTGCACATATAGACACCTTAACTTGTCCCCACTGTGTCTCATGGACACCCCATGCTGAGTGCACATAAATTTTCGAGTTGTCTAGATGATCATTTTGTAAGTAGAAGTGTACAACTGAAGCAGTGGAGACGAGTTAAGGTGTCTAAATGTGCATTCTTAAAGTTGGAGTGTTTAGTTGTCATCTGATGCCAAGTTTGAGTGCTTGTTTATGTATTATGCCAAAAATAAAACCAGAGTTTTACTTCTTTAGTTGCATCTTATATTTATTTTGTAAAATCTATTTGCCTATTGTGACCATCTCTCATAATCTCAAATCCAAGGGATGTGGCGGGATAGTTAGCATTCCTTCGTCTTTCAACAGAAGTGTCAGGTTCGAGCCTTGAAAGTGGAGATCTTTTTGGTAGAGAGCTCTTAACTCCGAGGCCTACCCGATTAATTGGGTAGTGAACTTTGAATACCGGATGGTTAAACTCAGAACAAAAGAAATTATCGTCGATAAAGTACTTTTATGGCTTATATATAATCCTCTAATTTGCATTCTTCAATTATCTCAGCTACAAAGGGAGAAGCATGGAGAAACCTATGGACAATTTCATTACACAAGATATTTGCAGCCATTGCAATGGGCATTGCACTTCTAAGGATGATACCAAAGAGGCCATTTCTACTCACTTGTGCTTACTCTTTTGCCTTTGCTATTTCAAGTCCTATAGGTGTAGGTATAGGAATTGCAATTGATGCAACAAGTGAAGGACGTACAGCTGATTGGACTTACGCTATTTCAATGGCACTTGCATGTGGGGTTTTCATTTATGTGGCAATCAATCACCTTATAGCAAAAGGGTTTAAACCACAAAACAAATGTTATTTTGACACTCAATTTTTCAAGTTTGTTGCTGTGCTTCTAGGTGTTGGGGTTATTGCTGGTGTCATGATATGGGACTAAGTGAATATTCATAATTTTCTTGAATTTACTGGCTTTAACTCGTTAATTCCATTGTTTTGTTTCATTTAAAATTGAATTATGTGTGGATGTATTTTTTTCAGTTCAGAATTGATTATTGTATTTTTTATAAACAAATTTCTTGAGAAGAGATCTTCTAATTTATCGTGCTATCACAAGTCATATTCATCAATATGCAACCAATTTGAAAGGAAAGATGATGTTTTGCAAAAGTTCAATATGTTCAGTATTAAGAATTTTGAAAGTCGAATCCATTTCAAATAAATTATAAATCTGCATGTGTCTTTGCTATAATTAGTAGAGAATAGAAACATGTACATCAGGAACCCCCCCCCCCCCCCCCCCCCCCCCGATATGGCACTACGTACACTTAGAAAAATATCAAACAAGTCAAAAGTACCCTAATATTATCAACACATGAAAAATATGGAGCCAAAAAGACAATCATGTAAACCATAAAAATAAAGATTAGTTTGAATAAAAAGACTCAATCATATCTTATGCATAAACTTAGTTATGATAGTCAGACACTACAAAATAAATGTGAATTACGAAATTCGTTGCTAATTCATCTCTAAATTGCTCTTTGCCGATAGAAATTTTTGATAATTCGTCGCTATTCTGTTGCTAAATATGATTAGTGACGAATTTTGTTGTTTAGCTATAAAATTTGTGCGTTGCTAATTCATGTTCTTTTAGTAGTGAGAGTTCATCTGGAAATGCACCTAACTCCTAAATCATAATATCATAACAATCATTCTCTTCATTTAATCTTATGTGAATTTGTCTGATTGGACACAATATTAAGAATTTTTTTTCTTTTCTTGAAACTTGTAGTCTTAAATATATTATGTCGTTGGTATTGCTATATATAAAATAATGTTATTAAGGGTAAAACGAGAATTTTAAAGCTTAAATTATTTTCAATTATAAAAAGGTGTTACTTTCTTAGAACAAATTACAAAAATGTCACATAAAATAAAATATAAGAAGAAATTATATTTATAAGTCGTTGTTATACTCATTTTTGGAATTATTGATATATTGCATATTGGGTTATCTAACTTTGCCTTCTACAGATTTTTAAAGGAAGCAAACATATATTGTAAGAAGTTCACTCCTTTAATATGTTAAAAGTTCTTTCCTTCAATGAGGAAAATGTATATGCAATATGGCTTTTGAAAAGAAAATGTATATGCAATGTGGCTTTCTGTTTAAACTAAGCTATTCATCATGGTCGAATCCAGTGGCATAGCCAGAAAATTGAGTAAAGAGTTCAGAAAAATCCAAAAAACGTCACACTAAAAACTATGTTAAGGAGAGATACTATGACATTATATTTTTACCCTTTTTATACAAATATAATTTTCAGCGGAAAGGATTCAATTAAACCCCTTTACCAAAGATAGCTATGCTCCAGGTTGAACCACCCCAAGAAATTAGAGATACTACGACATTATATACACATCATATATTGTGCCGCTTAAAATCTTGAGTAAAAGCATAATTTGTATATATTCACTGGATAATGTGTAGTTATTTCATATGTAATATATCAAACATCAGTGGAAAGTAGAGCATATAATTACCCTAACATGTTAAAATACACTTAATGTGTAAAAGAATTTAAAGTACTATTAGCATTATAAGTTAAAACTTTTTTTCTTTTGGTGCGGTGAAATATATTTTATCTCAAGGAAATTATTTTCAGCGTTTGGCTTTCTTAAATGTTCATCTCACACGGATATATTCTTGGGAAACTTACGTAGATGTACTCTTCGGTCATCTAGTTTATCAAATATGGTTGAAGTATACATTTTCTATACACTTCGGTTGTATATGTTATGTATAGATATGTATATGTTGTGTACAATATGTATATTATATGTATATTTAGTATAGAGTATACACTGTCTACACTATATACATATTTTGTAAACTAGATGGCCGAATGTTATTAGGCTGCATTTCTCCTATATTGTTTCCTAAAGGATACCTCCATAGCATACACTCACCTTCTAGAAAGAAAAAGTGAAATATGATGGATATCCTTACAAAGGGGAGGGTTGATTCCTAATTTCCTATTCACTGTTAATGAACTAAAGGTGAAAAGAGTAATTTCAAATTCAATAATGGAGTGATGTGTGATTTTGTTATCATATACTGTATATATGCTGCCACTCCCACGCTATTCGGGATAAGGTGGGAGTGACCTCGGTGGAAGACAAGATGCGGGAAATGCGACTGAGATGGTTTGGGCATGTGAAGAGGAGAGACATAGATGCCCCAGTGCGGAGGTGTGAGAGGTTAGCCATGGATGGTTTCAGAAGAGGTAGGGGTAGGCCAAAGAAATATTGGGGAGAGGTGATTAATTAGACAGGACATGACGCAGTTACAGCTTACCGAGGACATGACCTTAGATAGGAAGGTGTGGAGGACCCACATTAGGGTAGAAGACTAGTATATAAGTCTCGTTATCTTTCCTTATTAGTAGGCGCATTAGCGCATTATAATTTCTTGTGCTTTGATTTATGTTATTATTTGCTACTTTCTGTACTTTGATTACTCTATTTTATCTGTGCCGCTTTCGTGATTTGCATTTCCATAGCGCTTTGAATTCCTTGATTATCCTGTTTTACTGTGTCGCTTGCATTATTTCATTGCAATATCGTTTTAAATCTTTTAACCTTATCTGACCCCCTTTTTATGCTTCTATTGAGCCGAGGGTCTCTCGAAAACAACCATCCTACCTTGGTAGGAGTAAGGTCTGCGTACATTATAACCTCCCCAGACCCCAAGATGTGGGATTTCACTGGGCTGTTGTTGTTGTATACTGTATATATGCTGCCACCTTTTACTGATTCTAAGGGGACAAATGGTGACCATTTCAAGGCAGATATAGTTTGTCATGTCTCTTATAATTGGTAGTTCCAATTGCTAAAAAGGAATCTTTCTTGAAGAGGGGCCAGACAATAACAACTTATTTTCCAGTTACACCATGTGACACGGTTTTTAACAGAACTCAATAATGCAAATAATTTAATCAAAAACTTATACTATCATATATTACAATTTTTAATTAATTTGCAATGTGGTACACTCTTGAAGTTTCACTGCCCTCCCTGTTCAAGTTACAATCTGATCCAAATACAAGTAGAAGGAAAATTAATAGGAGAGTACTCTTCCTTGCACAAACTACATTGACTAATCATTACTCTCACTACAAGAAATCAGACTTTTTGTGACAACTAAAATCGCTGCAAATAGAGCTAGCCATTCGTGGTGACTTGAGAAAAGTTCAATCGCTAAAATTAAGTACAGTTGCTCTCAGGAATCTCTGTGCTTGTCATGCTTGTTCCATCGTACAAGCATCGCGATGCACCTCTTTACGATATAAAACTTTGCCTTTTGTTCCTTAACCTTGCTTTTGAAATTTGTAGACCTTTGGGATGAACTCTTTGAAAGCCTAGACTTGGAAGAAGAACTAGTCTTTTGTGAAAAACTCCTTGGGAGAGGAGGATCTGAACTTGTTGGACAATGTTGTGAATAGCTCCTCCTTAGAGATGACTTGGATGAGGAATTGTAAGAATGATTATTAGGATCTTCCTTTGATAGTTTCCATTTCTCATCCATGTAATACTCCATTATTGTTATGGCCTTCAATGAAACCACGCCCTCACTTCACGTGTTCTGACTGTTGTCAGAACAACAATGACTCTATCTTTCTCCTCGGATTCCTATCGAGTTGTTTTATGATGTTGATCCAATCTCGCTCTAGTGAACTTTCATGAAACAAGAAGAGAGGGTTAATTCTCAAGATTTTCCTAAGAAGCTAAAGTAGGAGAAGGGTTTGTTTTTTGAGTGTAAACCAATTTGTGTATGTATGAATGGTAGAAGGGAAGAGTGTGAAAAGTTTGTTCAAAGAGGCTAGACAAAATGAAGCAAAGGAGCTGGCATTTATTTATAGCGGTTAACAAAATTCTGATTCATCAACATTATAACCTTCCTTTTCATTTATTTACTTTTTAACTCAAACTGTGGGGACGTTTATGTCTAACCTCTCCTTCATGTATTCACTTTTTAATTATTATTAAAAATTAGTGGGGTCTATGTCTAACCTCTTGTCATGCAGAGTGGTTTAAATTTAGCGCCCATTTGGCTTAGCTTATAAGTTGTTTTCAGTTTTTTTGAGTGTTTGGTTAGTCAGTTTATAAGTTATTTTGTATTTAAAATAAGCCAAAAAATAAGTTGGCCCGTTTGACTTAGCTTAAAAAAACAGCTTTCCAAACAGGCTCTTATTTCATAGATTTAAAAATTTTGGAAAAGAGGGACGATAGTGACAATTTGTAGAGTTTCTTTTTTCAATTTTGAATTTGGTTTGACGAGTGCTTCTTTTATTTAAAATATATTATAGCGACATATATATCAATGCTTACATCTAACTCTTTGCTATGATTCTATAGTATGCAAACTCTATACAAATACATATGATATGTATGATCAACTAATGCTGTTGTGGCATGGCACAACTTCATTGGCTTTTTTTCTTGAACCGATGTGATGCTTCATCCTTATGGAGATCATAAACATTTATGAAGATGCAATTCTAAATTGATGGTGCTACATGCAATACTGTTCTGTCTATTCCATATGGTGTTCAAATTTAATTTTATTTGTAAAAAAGTGGAGGAATCGAAAAGTAATAAATGGCTTTTTTTATGTATATTATTTTAAGCGAATTTAATTTGTTAAAACGATTAATATTAGACAATTGATGGAATATTTAAATTTCTGGTGAAGGGCAAAGTACGCATGCCCGTGAGGAAGTGTTGGAACCATCAAACATTGTAGTAGTCATAAATACTCTTCTATTATTTAAAGTGGTGTCAGGTTTAAATTTGGATATGAAGTCGCCTTTTGTATAAAATATTTTATCAGCATAGTAAGATTTTACGGCACAATTCGAATTAATTGAGACCTAAAATGAATATCAAATATCGGATGAGAAAAAAAAATATGAAAGTGGTGAGAAGGTTGATGGGAAATGTGAAAGGATCGATTTGAAATTGGACCCTTACTATACAAAATGATGTTGAAATTTCGATGTCATTTTCTCAAAATGGTCGGTAACTCATTAAAATTATTGAAGATTACCTATATATGTGTTTCACTTCTTCTACGGACAATGATATGGTGATTTCTATGTTCCTGCATTTCTGTGAGATGCTTTTTTTCTCAGTGTCTTGTCGTGAGATTTTAATTTTATTAATTCAACAAATTAATTAACCATTAGAAGTAGTAGAGTATCCAATGTTTGTTAGTCTAGTTTCTTTCAAATTCGAACTAATCTTTCTTTTTTCAGACTTATAGAACCTTATTCTTTTTCTTTTTTTACTTCCATTCTGCCGTTCTATAATATTTGACGTTTTAGAAAAATAAAGAGTCATTTTTGCACATTCTTTTCAAGATTTAGCTTAATGTTTTGATTAGCGGATTGTTAATTAAGTGAGATGTTTAAAGAGTTAGAGATAAATAATACTCCCTAGGGCACAAATTATATGTCATGATTTTTAAAAATAGTTATCTCAAATTATTTGTCGTTTTAAAGGTTCAAGATAAAATTAATTATGTTTTTCCATTTTATCCATAGTAGTTATTGTTCTTGAAGACTACAAACAACTCAATTATATATAGGGTGATGTTATAGTTGTTCAAATATCAACGAAGGGTAAAATAGTTTAAGAAAAACTCTACGAACTAATGTTTTTAAGAGGCGTGTAAAATAAAATCACGACCGGTAATTTGAGACGGAGGAAGTAATTTAGTTTTTTAAAAACGGGTAGTAATATTGATGGAAGTACTGTAATTACCGTTTTTTTGATGGTGTGAATTGGTGAAGTCGAGGTTATTATTGAAGCTAGAGATTCACGAACTTAAAGAACAGTCAAAGTAAAACTATGGCACGATCAATGATTATTTGAGAATTATGAGCTGTAAGCTTGTGTTTCTTCTCTTGGATTTATACCCTGGTGCAGGGCATCCCAGGGTTACAATTCTTGAGGCTATGTGTGAATATTCATATTTATCATTTTATTTTATGTGAAAAAATAGAGGTCCAATAATACTCAAATAGAGTTTAAATTATGGCAATCAATAAATTTAATTTCGTATGGAGTGATAACATGGATGATAAGGAATTCATGTAGCCAACTCCAACTAGTTTGATGTTATTGCATTTGCAACACATCGATATGGACTTCATCTTCTTGAGTTTGAGAAATAAAATTTATGTATTTAAAATTGTTGAAAATTATCATAAGTCAAAACCGTATAATCACCTAAAATTCTTATACTTGGAGCCAAGAAAAGAAAAATAATTTCACCTCCTAAATAATAATAATTCCTTTTTATTTTACATGCTGACAGAGGACTCACTTTTTTAAAATTTTTATTTATTTTTTATATATACATATGACAGTATTTACTTCGTCCTTAATTAATATTCCAAATGTTTTTGATCACCTTCTTGGATGTTCATTCCAAAAGAGATCATTATTTCTCATTTTTCTAAGAATATTTAATATTTTTAGCCTCAATTTATTCTTGATGACATGTTCTTCTGAAAATTAACGTGATTAATTGTGAACCTTATTGAAAGAGTATTAGTAGTAGTTTACTTATGTTCAAGTTAAGTATCAAACAAATTTCAAAATTCCCATGTCAGTCAAACATCACCAATAGAGTAATTTGTATACATTTTTTTTTTTTGTTTCTTTTTCTTCGAAATGAAATCCTGCAGGATAGGGAACGGATCGGAAGAGAAAATTTGATAAAATCAAATCTTATGTTTAGGGAACATCATATAACAATTCCATTAATATAAGTTGTCACTCAACTTGTACATGTTCATTGGCATCCAACTTAATGAGTTGCATTTTTCTTTACCTTTTTATCCTATATCTCCATGCATGATGTCTCCATATCTTTATGAGAAAATTGAGAAGATATACAATTTCACATTTCAACCAAGATTTTGCACATATTGGGTCGATTTCATGATCATTAATAATGTGTCTTACATTATATGTGGATCATAGCTAAATTATATAGGTGTATTATATATTTGAACTTCATGCTTCTTGGGAGATATGCTACTTGTGAAGGCACATGCACTCTAAATATTGTATATATTTCTAAATTAAATCTTGGAACACAATTTCTCATCTTGTTCCCTTGGAAATGGATCAATCATAGAGAGCACTTCATTAAATAGGGCTATGAGACACAAATTTAAATTAATCGAACTATGGATTCCAGATATCGAATGGTTATATAAAAGAATAAAATAATCGCTCATAGTTTAGCTGAATTTCCCATTTCGCTTCTACATAATTTTTTTCTTTTTCGGAAATATGTATTACCAAGGTGGGTTACAGTCTTACAGATGATGTTGTACTTGGGACATCTCTTGAATGAATTGAATACTGCCTTGTTGGTTTTGAAAAAAAGAAGATTATTACTATTAAACTAATGGGAAATTGGGAATAATAACGTTCTTGCAAGTGCTTATGTACGGTGCTTGAGTCAGCAAATACCAATTTTCAAAGTGTATAATAATTTTTAATGATGCTGCTTAGACTCAATTTGAAACTTAATTGAGATGCTGCAGCTGAACCACCACATGCATGAAAATAAATCTCCATTTGGAGTTTTGTTTTGATGCTGATCCTATTGATGACTTAATTCTTCAGTCAAATATCCCAATTAAATTACCTAGTTGAATAAGAATTTTGGAAAAAAGTATTGATCTATTTAATTTTATGAATTTTTAGTTTTTTTTTTTTTCATTTTCTTGTTAGGGAATTTTGAGACAACGGTAAGAGTTGCCGTTTTGTGAGCAAGAGGTCACAAGTTTAAACCGTGAAAACAATCTCTGACCTAATTATAATGTGGCCCTCCCCTATCCTGGATTGCGCGCATAGCGCAAGCTAGTGCATCAAACTTTTTTGTTTTTTTTTGTTTTTTGAGTAAAGTGACTATAGCACATCAAAACATTTAGAGTTAATGGTCATAAACACACCTGAACTATTACTTTTTCGCGAGTTTCATACCCCAGCTATCATTTGTTTTCTTTTCCTACCTGAAATATCACTGTCTATGTATGATAGCACACCTCGAAGCTGATTAGACCAACTATCAGTTGTTTCTTTTTCCTACCTAAACTATCAACTAGGTGTGTTTTTAATACATAGATGGTGATAGTTCACGTAGAAAAAGAGAACAGTTAATAGTTGAAGTGTAAAACTCGTGAAAAAATGATAGTTGAAGTGTGTTTTTAATCATTATCTCATACATATATTGGCGATAGTAAGCTAACACAAACTTATAACTAACGTGATTGATTTATAGTCAAGAATAGGATCTACCCTGATCCATACATAACTCAGATTCTGCTTATTGTACTAGTAAACTATAGTTGAATAATGACTAAATTCGTTGCATATATGCTGTTAAACTTTTTGAACCTTCTCTCTGTTCTTGTGTCGGGGACTTCACAAACTGTGTATTGATGAGGATTGTTAGTTCAATCATAATTGTAATAAGTATTTGCTGCTCAATTTTCTTGTATTGTCTCTCTAATTCATTTGTTTTTTCAGCAACGATGGTATCCAGAGCATTTTATGCTCACCTCAATTAATTCAGAGTCCGGAACCAAAATGACCCCAAAAAAATCATTTTGAACCAAAATACCCCAATAAAAAAAAATGTTACCGAAGTACCTTTAGCATAGTAATTTACTGGGTTAAAGCAGTTAACGCGGACGGCTCCGTTAACTGCTATAGCGCAGTAATTTACTGCGCTATAGTGTCCCTCTTTTTTTTGGGGGGGGGGGGGGGGGGGGGGGGGCCCTTTTGGTTAACCCTTCTTCCATTACATTTTTTAACGTACTTTGACCATAGATTAATCATGCTTCGAGACCCCGAAACTTCAATATGTTATATAGAACCCTACTTATTTTTGTGCGATTAATAAGGTAGGATCAATACATCAAGGATACACAAAAGTTCGGATGGCCGTTTTAGTGGTTGAAAAGTGCTCGAACGCCATTTTCGTTTGAAGGCTCGGTGCCATTAGCTTGAAGTTCTTTACGAATACTTAAACTTGTTCATTAATAGTTAATCAAAAGTTAGTCAAAATGGCAGCATTCATGTAAAAAAAAAAAACTTAATTAAATTGCATCATTCATAACCTTGAGTAGATGAAAATACTTATACTTGTTCATTAATAAGAAACCCAAACTTTTTAAAATACAATCATCAAAGTAAGAAAAAAACTTAAAAAACATTCAACAATTAATGCCCTTGAGTTGATCTGCCACCACCACCGCGAGATGTGCCACCACCGCGAGATGTGCCACCACCACTAGAGGTACTTTCACCACGAAAGTTTCCACCACTACAAGAGGTAGTTCCACCGCGAGATGTAGTTTGACCACCATGCCGTAAGGGACACTTGCGCTTATCATGACCAACATAATTGCAAAATGAGCATTTTCGAGTGTATCTCCCCGGTGGAACATCCATTTCATTATGAACACGCGAGTATGCATTCTTTCTGAATTTACGGATAAATGCTTTATTTGCAACCATTGAAAATGGATCCGATGGCCAATAACTCTCACTACCAAGTAGGTAGAACCTTCCAGCATACGTTCTTGCATAATTTTCAACTGTATATTCCTCAGCCATGTACGGGGAGACGTTCTTTCCCATTGCGATAAAACACTTGAAGGCATGGGAACATGGCATGTGATATGATTGTCACTTGCCGCATGTGCATGTTCTTGGAATCTCACAAATTGTGTGGACGTTACCTCATTTACCTTGGTGCACACTTGTTGTGAGTTCAAATATGCGCTCTGCAGAGTTGTACTCCATCCGGTCATGTTTCTGAGCCTTATATTTGTGGTACTCGAACAGTTTTGACGGTTTTGGCATCCATCTTAGACCTGCTGCTGCATGTGCTTTGGCCTCTTTTAATCTACTGACGAACCGCTCCACAACCTGCTTAAATGTCATTCTCACCATTGCGGTGACGGGTAGTCCCCGTGCAGATTTCAACAAGCCATTGAATGACTCAGAGCTGTTTGTTGTCAGCATACCCCATCGCCTACCTTCATCCTGATGTAATGTCCATTTGTCTTTATCAATTGCATTCAACCAGTAGAAGGCTTCCTCATTCGCCCGCCTAATAATGTTCATCTGCAGGTTAAACTTCTTCTCTTGATGCTCTATTGCAGCCGCCCACATCCAATTGCAAAGTGCTGGGATTCGATATGCCTTTTGGAAGTTTGCCTTCAAATGCCTTAAACAATAACGATGATAGGCAAAGGGTGGTTGACACCCCTGCAAATTGAACATATTGTGCAATATGCTAGCATGTCTGTCTAATATCACACATATTCCCATGCGATCCTTAATAACGTGTTGCCTTAAGTAGTCCAAAAACATACCCCACGTACTAATGCTCTCATTAGCTGCTATTGCAAAAGCTAGAGGGAATATAGCTCCATTTGCATCCATTCCAACTGTTCTTAGCAGCTTTATGTCATACTTCCCGTACACATGTTTTCCATCTATTGATATTACAAGCCGACAATGAGCAAAACCATCAATGCATGGTTTGAAGGCCCAAAACACAAAATTAAAAATATTACCGGGCACACCAGGCTTCGATTGGAGCTTCCATTCAACAACAGTACCATGATTGAAGTGTTGTAGAGCCGTCATGTATCTCGGCAACGTCTTGAAAGAGCCTTCCCAATTGCCGAAGACTATCTCATGTGCACGCCTACGCCTAAGATACGCCTTCCTCCTAATAACAGTTTTGCTATATACTTTCAGGACGACTCTAATACAATCTTTAATAGGGAACCTGAAAAAGTTGAAATATCAGCATATAACAACGAGGAACATTATATTAACACCAAAATAAAATAAACTTAGGCGAAGGGGATACCTTGGATTTTCTCTCATATCGCCAACTAATACACGCGCAATCAAATTAGTATCTAGATTGCAATGATCACCTGGGAGGTCACCCATATCACAAATGTGCTTTGTGTAGAACTTTGAAATAGTCCACATCTTTTCAGCAGTTTCCTTACCACGGAGCATCCATTCGCAGCCTTGATATTTTCGCTTGCAGACCAATCGCTAAAGTTTTCGAGTGGAATCGTCAACTTTAAACTCCCTCATCCCATGGATGCAATAAATCTTAACAGCCCTTTACAATGATTTTTTCGAGCTGAAAATCATCCCTTTTTCAATATGAGCTTTTTGTTTTAAAAGATCCACTGGCTCTTTCCACAAACTTCGCCGAATATGATCATCATCCCTAGTAAAGACAAAGGCATCTGGGCGATCTTGCAGATGATCAAGATAGGGGATCTCATCGGAATGCCACTGAATCGGGGTCGACTCTTGCTGTTGAAATTGGCTTTGCGGCTGAACCGGAGTTGACTCTTGCTGTTCAAATGGTTGCTGTGAATTCAGTTCCTCTTGGTGTGCCGGACTGTTCATCATGTCTTGCAACAGTTCTACTTGATGTTGAAGATTAGTTCCAACCTCAATCTCATCGTCTTTGGTCATCGTCACTTTCCTCCGCATTAGGTATTTCCTCACTATCGCTGGATGATATCACTATATAATTCAGATAATCTGGACCATCCATAGCAGGCCTTTGCCTATAATTTGGTGCAACCACCGCATTCTTCCTACATAAGAAATTAGGGTGTTTTAACTACTACACATCAAATAACACTATTGATGTTAAAAAAATAGACGTACCGATAGTATTCAACTGCACCGAAACTTGAGGAAGGACCATCGCTTTGAGTTGTTGGATAGGCTGAGAATGTTCCAACCTGATTCATCCATCCCGATTGAGGAGATCGTTCGATATGATCCATATCAGGTTTATAACCCCTAAATAATATAATCGACATCATTAGTAGCATTCAAGTGCCATTACACATAATAATAATAATAATAATAATAATAATAATAATAATAATAATAATAATAATAATAATAATAATAATAATAATAATAATAATAATAATAATAATAATAATAATAATTGTAAAAAATGAATATTTACCACTGCCCGTCAAATTGCTGACTTAAACTATCCAGAGGCATTTGGCTAGTCAAAATGCTTTCATAGGTACTCATGTCAGGGTAATTGTGTTGATAAGTAGGTTCCGCTTGAGTGACTTCGGCCTGAATTATAGACGGGGCTTTCCGACGAGGTCTATTTCGGGCTTCCCGAGGAGCCCTAGCCATGAATTCAAGTCGATTAATGGGGATCTTCTCTATATACATTTCAAGGACGTTTAAAGTTATGCATTGCCTATAATCATAAGGCGCCTTCAAATAATCAGTCAAAGAATCACCGTCTTGAATGTACCACTGTCCATAACTAGTTACACCTTGCGGCGTAAATGACATTGGATATTTTCCAATTATGTTTAGATCAAAATCACTTCTACTAACTTGTAGTCTATTATACAAGGCTTGGAGTAGTTTTGAGAGTTTTAAGTCAAGTGGAAACTTAACATGGTATTTTTGGGAAGAATCATAGCGCAAATTATTTTCCACGAATATAATTTGTCCGTCCCAAAATAAAAAAACTCTAATTCTTGGAACATCTGCCATATTTTGAATAATTTAGGAGGAATACAAAATGCAAAAACTAGATGAAACTTAGAATTTTTTGCTTTTTTTGCCTTATACGAACTCGATATTAATAGGATTTGAAGTTTGAATATAGAACCAACGCATGCATGCAATTACAGTGTCTTGCAGTGTTACGTCAAATCAAATTAAGTACGGAGTGTTGCATAATGCATGAAATAACTGCGTTATATCAGCAGGTCCCAGCAGAATAGCGCAGTAAATTACTGCGTTATTCTGTCACAACGCAGTAAAATACCGCTTTTTGACAGTATAACGCAGTAATTTAATGCGTTATACTGGCATAACGCAGTATTTTACTGCGCTATACCGCTGCTGTATATTGTCACCTCAACTGTCAAACAGAAAAACGTCATGATTCGAATCAAACGTATATAACGTAATTTGATGAATAGTTGTTACCAACCACACAACATTCCACACAAAATTGAGTTACTATGTCATTTTTTGACCAATTTAGAGATATTAGTCGTATTATGTCGTTCACTCCAGCAAACATATTTGAAGCAATGGGTAGGACCTGAGAACTAGATGATGATCATTTTCATTACTCAAATAACCCTAACGACAGATTCAATCTAGAATACAATAATAAAATGAGAGAGGAGTGGGATTGGCGTGTTAGGGAGGCTGCAGCACTGCAGCACAAGTTAGCGTCAGTAGGGCTTAAACGCCCAAAAAAAACATGCTATATCAATGCCTCGCGGAACTCCACAAGAGTTTAATTTGACTCTTAATCGTTTTCGCGAAGAGAACAATCGGATGCAAATACGTTACCATAGGGAAGAATATAGTATACATGGTAGCACAACATTTAGATCCAAGTGGGATTCGGACTATGAAATGTCCAATGAAGATTAATATTTTTCTTACAATAAGGTAAGTAGGTAGGGTCATAAAGACCCTCCCCCCCCCCCCCCCCCCGAGAGGGTACTTGGGGGTTTGCAACTATATAAGTAGCGCTTTCTTTTGTTATTAGACTATACCATAAACTCAACTTGGTCTTTACTCCTTCCAAAAGAACCAAATAGCAGTGATGATGAGAGTTCAAATCATAGCAGTTTTTCGAGCGATACCAGTGATTTCAAACTAGATGAGTTAAATCCCCACCTTCTTATAGAGCGTAATGATGATTTCTGCTATGTGAAATATTCAGATCCGCGGGAAAATTATTGCGGTTTACGCTGAGAATGGTCACATCGGCTTGCCGAATCAGAACGTCTTGTTCGTGACTTGGAAAATCTCAACGCTCCAATCCCAACAAGGTACTCCTTAACCATGCCTCAAGTAGGTCTAGAAACTTGCGAGCTTGCCGTGCAAAGGATTAGAAAAGAAAACAACAGAATGCTGGCAAGACGATGTAGATTTTACATGCTAAAGTTGGCCGAAGAACAAGCATCATCAACCGGTAGAGAACTAACTGCTACTGAAAAAAGATATGTCTTAAGAAACCGCCAATAATTTTCTGAGGACTTGTACTCTGATGATGATTAAGAATGTTGTGATTTTAGTTTTAAGTTTAATTTATGATGATGTTGTTATTTTGAAGAATATTAGTATGTTAAGCATTTTCATCTATTCAAGGTTATGAATGATGCAATTTAATTAAGTTTTTTTTTTTTTTTTTACATGAATGCTTCCATTTTGACTAACTTTTGATTAATTATTAATGAGCAAGTTTAAGTATTCGTAAAGAACTTCAAGCTAATGGCACCGAGCCTTCAAACGAAAATGGCGTTCGAGCACTTTTCAACCACTAAAACGGCCATCCAAACTTTTGTGTATCCTTGATGTATTAGTCCTACCTTATTAATCGCACAAAAATAAGTAGCGTTCTATATAAAATATTGAAGTTTCGGGGTCCCGAAGCATGATTAATCTATGGTCAAAGTACGTTAAAAAGTGTAATGAAAGAAGGGTTAACCAAAAGGGCTGGAAAAAAAAAAGAGGCACACTATAGCGCAGTAAATTACTGCGCTCCGTTAACTGCTATAGCGCAGTAATTTACTGCGCTAAAGTTAGTTTGGTAACATTTTTTTTATTGGAATATTTTGGTTCAAAATGTTTTTTTTTTTTTTGAACATTTTGATTCCGGACTCATTAATTCATATGTACTCCAATAAAAGTCACAAGCACATATATCGATTAAACTTGCCACTATGGGAACAACGAACGGGGTTTCACCTCACATTAATAATGCATGGGCTCTCTCTCTCTCTCTTGTTTTTTCCCCCTTTACATACTCTGCAAAACGGAAGATAAGAAACTAAACAAATAAATTTGACTAGATTCGGACCATATTATCTGAAAAATATTCAATACCTTTAATTATAATAAATAACCATTTAAACCACCGTCTATTTCTACTTAAACGTCTCACTTAATTACGACACCACTAATTTTGAAAAAAAAAAGTACATATATTTCTTGTTTCCCTAAAACAAAACTTAAATTACTAACATTACGGTTTTGGTAAGTATCACTCAACTTCCTAATCTTTTTCCGTGAAACATGCATCTGATCGCAATTGGTCAAAGGAAGTGGAAAGGTGGGTCAAAGTCTAATTTCATCAATATTTTTGTAGAGCCACATGGTTTTGTACTAAAAGAATATACTCTCTCCGTTTCAATTTATATGAATACATTTGACTGGGCACGACATTTAAGAAAGAGGGAAGACTTTTGAAACTTGTGGTTCAAAATAAGTCTTGAAAATTTGTGTAGCTGTAAATCATTCATAAAGTGAATTTGTTTCTAAATCAGAAAAGATGTCATTCATTTTGACACGGACTTAAAAGAAAATAAATTCAAATAAATTGAAACAGAGAGTAAAATAACAAATGCTTATATACAAAAATTGCAACATTCACATTTCACACTCTTCCTTGATTGATTTTTCTGACGGATATTTGGTAGAGTGAAAATTGGAGGGCGCGGGGGACGGGGGTTGGTGGGTGAGAAGGGGTGGGGGTTGTCATTGGACATGTGATTTAAGAATCATAGCATTTGGAGGCCCACATGGAGACATGTGGGCTATGCAACCTTCGAAAACACAAGCACGCTTGTCTAAGATAGCAACACGAGAATTATAGTACATGAATTATAGTGCATGAATAAGGTAAATATTGATATATAATTAATGAATTATGAGACGATTATGTAGGGTTACTTGCGTTTGTCACACCTCTTTAACTCCTAAAAAGAGATTTTTATTTTAAAAATCAAAGGACTTCTGTTTTGGGCTAAACGATCTAAGAATACTCTTAATATGGTGTAATATTATCCGCTTTGAGTCAAGCCCGCATGGTTTTCTCTAAAAGGCGTCACACCATTCAGAGCATTTAATACCTTATAAGTAACTCGTTTTTCTTTTCAGCTACTAATGTAGACTTTGTTTGTATACCTAACAATCTCCTCCTCGAACAAAGTTCCACGTGTGACTCATTACCATTATTCACGGGTCAGAGATTCAACGTGTCTGTGTGTCACTCATATTGTCAAAGTGCTTATGGTCACCGAAGTCTAAAGGATGTGCATGTGTCTTCAAAGCTAGGGGTAAATGTTGTAAACTAACCCATAGACAAGCAAAGGTACTAAGCCAGTTCTCATGACACAATCCGCCATCTTCATACTTGTCCTATCAAATCATTCTCCAGTTATTGGGCTAAATCGTCCAAGAATACTATAAGGTGTGGGGCAATTTGCACGATTTCCCTTCATACGGACTGGTCTTTAATTTTTGCCCCTCAATTCGTTGGTATTTAATTTTTTTCCCTTTGCTTAAAAAGGTGGCTGAAAATACCCCGAGGTTCTAGGTTCGAAACCCAGCAGAGTCGAAAATAATAATAATAATAGAACCTATGCCGGAAACGGTAGACTTTTCCTTAAGGCGTAACTAAAAGTCTACCGGAGATGGAAGACTTTGCCTTATAAGCCAGACTTTTAGTTATGCCTTAAGGCAAAGCCTGCCGCATAAGGCAGACTTTTTGCAAAAGCCTTGCCTTGCGTTTTTTTTTTTTTTTGATTGAGTGGGGGTTCGAACCCAGAAGCGCGGGTATTTTCGGCCACCTTTTTAAGCGAAGGGAAAAAATTAAAGACTAGCAATTTAAGAGGCAAAAATTAAAGACCACTCCAAAAGAAGGGAATCCGTGCAAAAAATGTACGGGCTGATATTGTTCGTTTCGGGCCAAGCTTGCACGATTTCTTCCAAAAGGCCTTACCCCATATAAGTAGCTACTACCAATGTTAGAGTTTATTCGACCCAACATTTTCATGTCAGCTAACATAATTTATAAATGGAATTTATTTTAAAAGGAGTCCCCATTAGACATTAATTTTGATGTACCAAAGTTACTATTTGATATTCATTTTAAAATAGTGAAATGTCCCTTTTGGATTAATATGATTCGAAATTGATTTGCGCAAGAGAATTCAGATAAGGAGTTTTGCTGACCAGGTGAAAGTGTTAGCTAGCCCTGAGTTAAGTAATTCTAGCATGGTCACTTTATAGGTTAAAAAAAAATGGACAAATTTCACAGACTCGCAACCACGCGCACAAAATAGGTTCAAAATATTTACAATCCAAAATAAAAATAATAAAATAAAATCCTAATGTATTACTCTTTTGCTTTTCCCGACATCCTAGAGTCTTGTCCACAGATGACCTCCATTTGTACAAAGATATTACGGGCATTTTCTCGAAAAAGAGGTAAATTTATTTGATAGTAAGTAAAACATATGCAATTAACGGGTTTAAAAATTTTCTTTCGCCTCTTATTGTCCTAATATTCTCCAATTTTTATAAATAGGTCTAAGCATTCTACTAACCATTTTTTTGCATGGATTACCCCTCAAAGGTGCTGGTCTTTAATTTTTCCTCACAAATTGCTGGTGTTTTATTTTTTCTCTTAGCTTAAAAAAGTGGCTGAAAATACCCCAAGATTCTAGGTTCGAATCGCCGCTCAGTAAAAAAAAATACAAGGCAAGGCTTCGCAAAAAGTCTGTCTTATAAGGCAGAATTTACCTTAAAAAAAATTTTTCTTTTGCCTTAAGGCAGAGGTTTTCCTGTGCCTTAAAGGCAGAGGTTTACCTTAAGGCCAAAAAAAAAAAAAAATATTCTGCTGGAATTCTACAAAAGTAAGGCCTTAAGCCCTAACTTTTGCAACGAAACTTTGCCTAGATATTTTTTTTTTAATTAAGTTGGGGTTTGAACCCAGAACCTCAAGCGAAGGACAAAAATTAAAGAGTAACAATTTGAGGGGCAAAAATTAAAGAGCAACCCCGAATAAGGACAATCGTGCAAATTGCCCGCTGCTAACAGTAACCATTCAATAAGTAAAGTAAATCCAAATCCAATGTTTTTTTCACGCCCCACTTAACTGAGGGACCTATTTGCATAATTTTCAAATAAGAAAATCACACCACATTACTACTATATAGAAATGAGAATGTTGGGGTTTTATCGTCCTCACAAACTTCCATCCCCTATTGAAAGCTTGACATGTGTTGTCTAACTTTTAGATTTATTGTCCCATTTTATTTTGCCCTCGAGTTAATTTCATAGTGCTTCAATTGCCACCATGTAATTTTGCAAATAAAAGCAACTTTTGAGACATTTTGTGAGGCTCATACTACAATCTCCAACTCCTCTTGTGCTATTTATTTCTTTTTAAAGTTTTTCTCAATAATGTCACGTGATAACTTTACCTCAATTTGTATGATACTTTTTATTTATCGAGAGTTGATTTGATTTGATTTTAAGTTAAATTGAATTAAATACAACAAGTTGCAACTCTTATCATATCAATATGATCAATAAATACATTTTAAAATGTTGGTCAAAACTCACATAGTTTAAATGTTGAAAAACAAAAAGTACTATATAAATTGGTACAAAAAAAGTAGGTTGCATCATATATGAGATTTTTTGGGTAATTTAATCAAACCGAAATTGTATATTAATCTAAAATCTTGCTTAATATCTTTTGAAAAATGATTAAAAGTGCCATCACAATTTTTACTCCATTTATGATGATCCCACTAATAAAAGCCAAATATTTTTTTTATACAGAAAATAATATCAAGATTAAAAACTAATAGTTATTAGCTAAGTTCCACTTTCCTTGGATACATAATTTCGTGTGGTATTATGAAAACGTGTTAATATATTTTTAATAATTGAGAATAACTATTTGTAAATATTAAGTTACAGTAAACGTTAGGGAATTGCATTCAATATAGGTTTACTTTTTCAAGTTAAACAAAAGAGTATGAGACTTATTAGTTTTTTATTTTTTTTGGACTTCCACATATTGCACTATGCTATAATAAATGCATTAAGATATTAAGACACATTTGACGTTGCACATATTTAGTGTTTGATGATTCCGTCTTATCGAATGGGTTAATTAAAACAGAAATTTGGAACGTTATTTGCTGAATCAAAAACTATGGACTCCAGTACTACCATTGATTATGACATTCCTCAAGAGGTTTTGGACTTTAGGCATTCTCATGACCAATCTATCGAATTCTTATATGATGAGCTTGTTATCAGTAATGGTTTGAGGATAGTAGTTTTCTGTTATTTATTACTTTCAGCTTGAAATCGACGCTTGCATTTATTTTTCTTCTAGGAATATCTAAACAAGAGAATGAACCAACATACTTTGTTTTGTTTTGAGCTTCAAAATTAATTAAAATATAATTGCAACAAAGGTGGAAATACCCAAAACAAAATAAAGAAGAGAATTTGTAAATAAGTGATAAGTTTCATCTATAGACTCCTGGTAACTGATGTATCGTTTTGTTGCGCATTTTGCATGTATATGTTTGTCACTTCTTCGCTATTAACAAATCATAGTATCTTTACTTATGTGATGTTGAAAATTATATTAGCATTTTTTAAATACCAAAATATCTTTCTATGATAAGTTGGTTGGTTAATATATGTTAGATTTAATTCACAAAAATTAAGGAAAGTTAATCCTACATATAGTCACTCAATTTGAGTTATTGAAGTGTATACTCTAAAAAACTTTCATTAAAATAAAAAGAAGAGGTGTTTTCATATCATGCATTTATTTGAAAACAAAAAGAAACTCTAGAATAAGACAAAAAGAAACTCTAGAATAAGAAAATTTTAACTCTCAAATTATGATTTTATTTTTAAGAATTTGCAGAAAATGTTGAACTATTTTTCTAATAACTTAATGCCAAAAAGAACGAACTGAAAAGGATGGCAAATTTAACTCTTAATATTAGCCCGGGCCAAATGTCACTAGTAACTATATAAGACACAATATTACCAAAAATATAGGCATTTTGCCATATTTATAAATCATAGCAATATTTCACCAATAGTAGTAGATTTGGGCTATACGTAGCCCCTTTTGTGGGCTTAATTTTAGAAAAAGTACCTGCTATCATGACTATATCCACGATTTTGGGCTAAATCAAACGGGGGAAGTATCATCTTTCACTCAAATTCAAAAATATTTCTGTGGCTAAATTAATTTCAACCGCAATCTCTTCTCCTTCCCATCCTCTATGGGGTGTACAAAGTAAACCGATAAACCGAGTCAAATCGAGAAAAAAATTCGACTAGTGGTTTGGTTTGACTTGGTTTGGTGTTAGAAAAAAAAAAACCGACCATAATTGGTTTGGTTTGGTTTTAGCTAAAAAAAGTCAAACCGAACTGAACCAAACCAACCCGACATTACATGTATTCAATTTTAAAAATATTTTATACATAAAAATATTTATTTGTAATGTAATTTATAAATATTTCTTATTTTTTTTCATAGTTTTTCATCTATTATCATATTATTCAAGCTTGAACTTAAGATTTTGAATGTGAATAAGTTTTATATCCTATGGATGTTAGTAACTCATATAAAGTCCAAATCAAAACCAACTCAACACTAATACTAACAAAAGAATTTCAATTTACCATAGAAATGACAATAATGTTGAATATCTATTCTTTAGTTTTGCATAATTGGTTTAGAGAGTGAAAATACAGAACTTAAGTTTTTTTTCTTGTCATGTAATTAATACTTATTAGCCGTACTTATTTTAGCACGACTTAGTATTTTTAGATTATGGTCATTTTCTTTATGGCTTATTAATTAGCAATATTTATTTTAACCGATTTCATTATCTTTTGTTGAATATTTTAATACAATGTCATCACACTTCTCACATTTTGTATTATTTTCTTATGAAACACCTTAATTACATAGTTGTATCTTACTAGGACTAAAGAAATATTTGACGTAAAAGTTTTATGTTTTGTATCAAGATTATTCCGGAAAAAAAAACCCGAATAACCCGAGAAAACCGAATAACCCAAGAAAACCCAAGGTTGAAAAACCCGAATTTTATTGATTTGGTTTGGTGTATAAATTTAAAAACCCGACGCAATTGGTTTGATTTGGTGTTTAAGAAATCCGAACCAACCCGGTCCATGTACACCCTTACCATCCTCCGTGACTCCATCTTCCACAAATCGATGATTTTCCATTGTAGTGCTTTTATATACTCTTTTAGAGTTGGAAACGTCCACTTCTCAAGATTTTTTTCATTTCTTAGTCCACATTTTGGGCTTTTTCTTGTTTCTTAAAGTTTTAGGTTCCATTTCTTTCAAAGAAATTGAGCAAAAAAAGCAAGCTTTTCTAAATTTAGTTTGATAGTTGTTTCCACAGCATAGACAATAACTAGAGTTGAACTATAAAGGCTCCCTGTGTTTAGAATCAATGTCTCACATGAAATTGGCTTCTCGGGTGCTAACTTTGAAAACTCTCTTCTTCTTGGCTCGCGACATTGACAAATTATTTTGTTACATTTATGTGGATGGTATCGTCGTTATTGGGTCAAATTTTCACTGGTTCAACCCCTCATTGCTCGCTTGAGATCTTGCTTTGTTCTTAGTGACCTCAATAATCTACATTATTTCCTTGGTCTTAGAAGTTATTTTGCAGCCTATTGGACTTTACTTGTATCAATCTAAATATATTAAAGAGCTCTTCCAGAAGAGTGTCGTGACAACTTGTAGTGAAATTTCGACCCCGTCGTCGCTGACAGATAATTTGGCATTGGCTGACAGTGTGAAGTTTGATAATTTATTGCTATTTTGTAGCATTGTTGGTGGTTGCAATATCTTATCTTTACCCGATCGGACATATCATTCTCTGTCAACAAGGTTCGCCAATATATATATATATATATATAGACACACACACATACTCGCCTTCAATTCACCATTGGCCTGCCGTCAAGCGCTTTTTGCTCTACGTTAAAACCACTCCTACTTATAGTTTGTTCTTCCCATTTACAACAACCTAAAACCTCTTTTTGAGTATTAGTGTCATTGCATGATTTAAGATTATAATATTTTTGGACTTGTAGGTACGTTTGGTTTGTGATCGAAGGGGCTTGGGGGTGTTTTAGCGCATTTGAAATAACATAAAAAGTACAAATTTTCTGATACTGGTTTTCTTCTTTGCGATCACGAAAAAAGGGTCGCAATCGTGAAAGCTTGGGGTGTCAGTTATAGTGACCACAACGTAACGATCATTTTATCGATTGTAAGACTTGTTAGTTTTAGTACACCGATAGCGGGATATTTGTAAATAAATTTTACTTTTGGGGAAAAATTGTAGGTGCAAACCATCATCGAATTCTTTGTGTTGGTGCACCCATTCATTGGATTTTATTTTTTTAATTTGCTTCTTCAAAATTTAAATATTCTTAACAAAAATCCTGCATATGCCACTGATAAGACCGCCAAGTCCAAAATAATACTATCAAAGATATTTAATAAAACTTTATAGATTCCCTTTTTGGCATTTATTGACCCGCATTTAGATTACTACAATTTGAGATAAATACTCAAGGCTATTATTATTGGTCTTCCCCAATAACAACATAAATGCCAACCTAGAGTTTCATTAATAATATATATATATATATGCACCCAATCACCTTCGATACTCATAAATGGCATTTAGCCACTTATATTTATACCTCATAAGTAAGTTTCAAAAGTAAAGGTATTTACGTTTGGGGTCAAACTGATACCAAACCATTGGTATCACAACAATCACTTCACAGGAAGAAGAAATAAGAAGAAGAACTGAAGAGAGGAATTGACAAAAATTGGGGAAAATGAAACCATATATATATATATCACGTGTAGAAATGAGTACAATGCCTTACTTCTACTAACTCAAGGAAATTACAGAATTAACCAAATGAAATTGATTGAAAATGCGGAAATTCAAATAGTAACCGAACTAACTACTTTTCCTGCCAAAACTGTAAATTGGCAAAACTTGTGTGATCCTGTCCACATCATCAGTGCGGTGGCATTTCTAACCAATAGCCACTAATATTTGTGTCAATACCCTCTTCTTGAGCAACACCCTTGTCCTTAAGGGTGAAAGAAGGAAATCGAGCTCTCAGATGAGAAGCAAACTCCCAAGTGGCATAAGAGTGACCCAAACCAGTCCATTTGATCAAGCATTGAGCAATATCCTTGTTGCCTTTCTTGATTAGCCTTCTGTCTAAAATCAGCTCAGGACTAGGACAATGAGAATTGGAAAGGTCTAAAACAGGAGGATGAATAATATCAGTGGGCACCTCATGGCAAAATTTGAGTTAAGAAATATTAAAAGTGGGATGGATGAGAACTTCTGGAGAAAGGAGAAGTTTATAAGCAACAAGACCCATCCTTTTAACTAAAGGATAAGGGCCAAAATATCTAGAAGTCAATTTGTGGTAAGGAAACACAGACAAAGAAGATTGTCTATAGGGTTGCAACTTCACAAAAATCCAGTCACCAACCTTAAATTGCTTATCAGACCTGTGACTATTGGCATGAGAGGACATCCTTTGCTGAGCTCAATGTAAATGGAACTTAGCAAGGTGTAACTTGAAATCTCTAAGGAGCATCAGATCTTTAATGACATCAGAATCACAATCACCAAGAAGTTAAGGAAGGTGTAATGGAGGTGGATAACCATATAGTAACTCAAAAGGGGAAGTCTGAGTAGCAGAATGAGGGCTAGAATTGTACCACCACTCAGATAGAGACAAGTAAGTAGCCCAATCAGTAGGAATATCAGTACAGAAACATCTCAAATAAGTTTCAAGGCATCTATTGAGAACCTCAGTCTGACCATCAGTTTGGGGGTGGTATGCAGTGGAAGTTTGCAAAGATACACCTTGAACTGTTAGGAATTCTTTCCAAAAAGTACTGATAAAGATAAGATCCCTATCACTAGTGATAGTAGCAGGAAAACCATGGAGCTTAAAGATATTATCCAAGAAAATTCACCAAGGACTGTGCATTATAAGGATGGGACAAGGGAATAAAATGGGCAGATTTGGTGAGCCTATCAACAATAGCCCATATGACAGTTTTGCCTTTGGACTTAGGCAAACCCTCAATGAAATCCATACTAATATTAGTCCAAGGTAAAGCAGGAATAGGCAAGGGTTGAAGTAAACCAGGATAAGAAGATGTGTCATATTTGTTCCTTTGGTAAGTGGAACACTTCTGCACAAAATCTGTAATACCAGACCTGATACCCTTCCAATAGAAATAAGCAAGCACCTTTCTAATAGTAGTGTCAATACTAGAATTTCCTCCTGAGGGAGTAGAGTGACATAGCGTCAAAATCTTGGTCCTTAACTGACTGTCATTGCCAATAACAAACTTACCCTTCCTTCTGAGTTGATTATTGATCCATGTGTAGTGTTTCTGAGGTGTTTACTACAAAGAAGTGATCATTAGTCCAATTAGCTTGAATCTCAGCCCATAAATCAGCTTGGACGGAAGGTACCAACAAGACATGAGTTCAGCACCTTGAACTCTAGATAGGGCATCAACAGCAATGTTATTCTTGCCCTTTTTATACTAAATATCAAAGTCAAATGGTAGAAACTTAGCTAACTACCTAATTTGTGAGTCATTATGCAGCTTTTGCTCCAATAAGTACTTCAAGGCCTTCTAATATGTTTTGACAATAAAATGCTGACCAAGGAGATAATGAGACCACTTGGTAACAGCAAAAACTAAAGTAAGCAACTCCTTCTCATAAACAGATAAAGAAGCATGACAAGCTGCTAGACCTTTGCTAATGAAAGCAATAGGGTGATTATTCTGCATCAAAACAGCCCCAATCCCAGTTCTACTTGCATCAGTTTCTACAACAAATGTCAATGAATAATTTGGTAATGCTAAAGCAGGTGCAGTATTGAAGGTTGTTTTCAAGTCAATGAAAGCTTGTCCAGCACTGTTAGACCACAAGAAGTTATCCTTCTTCAGCAATTCATTGAGAGGCTTGCTGATAATCCCATAAGCTCTGATAAATTTTCTATAGTACCCAACTAAACCAAGGAAACCTCTCAACTGTTTGAGAGTGGTAGGAGCAGGCCAGTTTTGAACTGCTATGATTTAGCAGGGTTAGTGGACACACCTTCAAAGGAGATGAAATGACCCAAGTATTCCACCCTTGACACCCTAAATACACATTTAGATTTCTTGGCTAATAAATGGTGTTGAACCATGGCCTCGAATACCAGTTGTAAATCACCAACATGATCTTGTAGGCTCATACTATAAATCAAAATGTCATCAAAGGAAACTAGCACAAATTTATGAGATATTGCTGGAAAATATGATTCATGAGACACTGGAAGGTGGAAGGGGCATTAGTAAGGCCAACTGCCATTACTAAGAACTCATAGTGCCCCATGTGAGTTTTAAAAGCTGTTTTTGGGAACTCATCAACCACCATCCTGATCTAGTGATATCTAGATCTAAGATCAACTTTAGAAAAAGTAGTAGCTAAAGCTAATTCATCCAACCGATCATCTATTATAGGAATTGGAAACTTATCTTTAACGGTGCACTGATTAAGCTCCCTATAATCCACGCATAATCTCCATGATCCATCATTCTTTTCTACCACAACCACAGGCGAAGAAAAAAGACTGTTGCTGTATTGAATAACACCTTGTTGCAACATGTCTTTAACTAGCTTTTCAATAATATCCTTCTTCATGGCAGAATACTTGTATGGTTTAATGTTGATAGGTTTAGAACCAAGCTGCAAAGGAATTTTATAGTCAAAAGGGCCCTTCTGTGGCGGTAACTCTATAGGGTCAGCAAAAAGTTGTTGATATTGGTTCAAGAGCATAGACAACTCTTGAGGAACTACCTTCTCTGTAGCCAAATGCAATGAATTACAGTGTCTCAACACATGACTTGTAGAAATTTTTGACACCAACTGTAATAGGAAAAATTCAACTTCATCTCCTGATAATTTGTTAACTGCCTTAGAGCTGGCCAGTTTGCATTCTTCATTAACACCCTTAAATACATGTTGTTTCCCTTGATGGTTAAAGTACATGGCGAGTTCATTGAAATCCATGGTGACTGGACCCAATGTCTTCATCCATAGTGCCCCTAACACTACATCATACCTTCCAACTGGAAATACTATTAGATCTCAACTATAAGAAGTGCCTTGTAATAACCACTCAAAGTTCTTAACTACTCTTGTAGTTTCTTCCTTTGAATTATTTCCCAAGCTCACATATCCAACTTGAGTAGGGACAACTGAACAACCCAACCTCTTCACAGCTTCCACATCTATGAAATTATGAGTACTTCCTCCATCAAGTAATATTTGCAACAGTCTCTTATTATTATACCCCAAAACATGTATGGTTTGAGCCCCTTGTATACCTGTTAGTGCACAAAAGGAGATCAGAGGTGTCTCACCTCTATATTGGCCATTTGTAGGTTGATTATCAGTTTTCCTATCCTCCAATACTTCAGTACTGAATTCTCCCTCTGGATACTCTACCTCCATAACAAACATATGCTTAGGAAGAGCACATTTGGGTCCAGGAATGTATTTCTCATCACAGAAGAAACACAAGCCTTGAGCCTTTTTAGCTTGCATTTCAGCTGGTAAAATCACTCTTCTAGTGGGATTATTAGTTTGGCCAACTGCTGCTGGTAAGGATAGCCTACTTCCTTGCTGATATGAACTAGTAGAGGGGTCTATGGTTCTGAACATCCATGGTTTGTTTTCTAACAGGTGCAGTCTGCAATCCTGTAGATTTCTGAACTCTAGCATTAGCAAGTAAGGTTGCTTCTGCCAACCTAGCCAACCTATAAGTCTTGTTTAAGGTCTATGGTTCATGCATCATAACAGTACCAACAAGCTCTTCCTTCAAACCTCCTAAAAAAATGATATAGCTTGTCCAGTAGTGAGATTGTTGACACCCACTTTTGTCCCTCCTTTATTCCAATTCATTTTCTTGAGCTTCTAAGTATTAATAAATTAAATATCTTATTTTTTCGCCCTTACTTTATTATAATTTCTACTACTATATTAATATTGTTAAGTATTAATACGTCGTACATCGCTACTTACTTATTATGTATTGATCATAAGATATAACTTAGGTAATATTTTTGCTCTATTATTACTTTGCTTATATTTTATATACTAATGATAAGATTATTATATTAATGCTAATTATGAAATTTATTATTATTGTTATTATTATTATTATTATTATTATTATTATTATTATTATTATTACTACTACTACTACATAATATATTTGATCTAATTTAGAAGCCAAAAGAAATATGAGAAGAATGGATTTTCAAAACGAGAGTGGGACATTTTATTTACAATTTGGCAAGGCTTTGTAGTTAACAATTTGGCCATTTTTATCAGCCCATTTTCCTTTTGATCAGCCAAATATGGAGCCCATTACATCAGGTCCAATCCACAGCCCATTACCCATTTCAACGACCCGACCCACTTTCTTTTAAAGCCTATTCGTCGTCTACGATCCAAAGAAAAAGAAAACCTAATCCGTGCCTCTCTTCCATTTTCCATTTTTCTGATGAAGCTCAACTTCCTTTCTCTGCCTACATGATTTGCCTTGCCATTTTGGTGAAATATTTCACTTTAAACAGACGTCCCCTTGACCATAGCAATGGCATCCCACCCCTCCTCTTCCTTTTTGGAGAAAATTCCAACCCTCCTTCATCCTTAAATCAGTAGAGGTCTCATCATTTCGGGTAAGATCTGAAATATCTCGTGCTAAAGATGCTTTTTTGATTGAAGATCGAGTTTGGATTGGTGGGTTCAAAACAGACTTCGTTTATCATTTTTTTCTTTTCTCTTTTCGTTGTACAGAGCTTTAATTGCTTTTGTTTTCTTCCTTCTCTGTTCTGATTTGCGACTGGCATCTCTAACGTTCGAATTTGAACAGAGTTTCTTGACCAAGATAATTGAAATCCCGCCCAAATGTTAGTCCAAAACCCTAATTTTCGCCCTATATATATTAGCATTGGAGTTCGAAAAGGGGGATTCCGATTTGAGTTTTCTTAAAACCTAGTCTCGTTCAATACAAAAAAATCAACTTTAAGTTAAATTTCTATCGAGTCTAGTCTGGTTTTCTGAATTTTAATTTCTTCTCCTGTTTCCGGCCTGTTTGAGTGAGTGGAGGTTTTGGAAACAAAGAATTCAATTTTGTTCTGGACGAGAATCGTACTAAAAAAAAGGTCCTAGTATCGTTCGCGTTCGAGCCCAGATCCGAGACCCCGCGTCCTGTTCACTGCACACGAAGAAGGTCAGAAACCTTCCTTCTCCTACTGCTTTAAGTTCTTGTTCTATATAGACTCATGCAGTTTGACTAGCTTGTTTTATTTGGCTTATGGATTTATTTTAGTGTCTGCTTACTATATGTTTGTGTATATTTATGAATTAGTTGTTAGTATAGCATTGCTAGTAGTTCAGCATTACAAGTCTGTCCTTTAGTTAATATGGGGTTGTTTGTTTATGTTGGTTTAATGACCATTGTATGATTAGTATAGTCTAGCTTTAGTGTAGTGTTAGCACTAGTTTATATTGTTATGATTAATCTTTCAAATGTGTCATTAGTTCATATTTATGTTCAAATGTTAGTATGTATAACTCCCTAAACCTGTTAACCTTTTTTTTGCTAAATAAGTGCCCATGTTAAATGTTATTGCCTTATTTAGTTTAGTCTGAGTCTGTTAATACCCATGTTAATCTTAATAGTCCTTATCATGTGTTAGTAGTATACTGAGGTTGTATTTAAGAAGTCAAATTGGGGTTTAGATATGCATATAGGAGATTGAATTAAAAAATGCTTAATTGATATTTAAAATGATCAATGCTCTAGTTTGTGAGTGTTCATATGCTTTTGTGTTGTCTACTACTATCATTGGCATGCTTAATATACACTTGTTCTTTGTTTCACCTAAATGTTTTAGCTGTCTTTATCCTTTAAGAGTTCTTAAGAGCTTTAGATTTGATAAGATGCTAAAATGAGTCTCAAAATTGGTTAAATGAGATCCTTGTGAGCAAAATGAACTTGAGAAATTATTTTAAGACTCCAACCCACCTGTTTTAACTTGTCTCCATTTAGCTTAAGCATAAAAATTGTTAGGAATGTGTTTGATATTGAGTAAACAGGTCTTAATCCTTTAAAGGATATCCCCATGTTGTTTCATTTGTTATTGGAATGGTTTATGATCTACAATGCACCAGAGGTGATCTAAAGTGTTTAATTTATCCCTATGGGCTGATTAAAGTTACACTTATACCTGTTAGGATGATTCATAGTTCATTTGGAATAAAACATGTCTTTATATGTGAAAAATGATCATTATGCCCTTGTATGCCTCTGTTTTGCCAAAAATCAGTTTGTATGTGCCATCACGTGCCAATATTTGATTCAGACTATTCTATTTTTAAAAGGAAATAAATCTGTGGTTTAAGTACTTGCTTGAAAGACCCAAAAATGGCATGAACCCTCTTTTTGGATAAATTGAACATAGCATGTCTGTTTAAATGAAGATTCAATCCTGTATTTAGCAAATTTGTTGTGTGTTTGAAAGCATGCCTTATATTTATTTGGATTGTTTACTTTGTCTGAAACTGCCAATATGATTCCATGGCTGAGCTGCACATGACTAGCCTATATGATTCCATGGTTGAGCTAAACATGACTAAGGCATCTTCATATCTACCCTCCCCTTTTCCCCTGTACCTGTACATGTTTCTTCTTCAGAAAATACTTGCATGTTGTCTTAAATGCACTGTATGAACCTGCAAAGGAACTGTTTCCTCTTAAGTTATCAAAGATTTAGCAAGCATGATACCTAGTCTTGCCTGTTTAGCTCCTTCTATGGGATCCATGTCTACTGTATCTCTTCATGATTACGCCAAGACTGTTATTAAGACCAAATCACTCAGCTTACATGTCCATTTGCCAAGAGAATCTGAAAGACTGTCCCTTTGCTGTTTGTACACATTTAGTTGACTACACCAAATGCTCATGACCTCATTATTAGACACTTGTTATAATGTTACTATCTGTTCTAACCTGATTATTGCATTACTGTCTGTTTGCACCCCCATTTCTGCATCCCCCATTCTGCCTAACTGCTAAGAGATCCAACATGAATAAAGAAGTATGTAGAAATATTATCATTTCCCTTATTTCTGAACTGTCTCATAAAAATGTAATAGTGAAAATAAAGGGTCAGATCTGTAAAACATCTCGTGTGTCTGCTTGTCCATTTTTTTTACGACTTTACATTGCAAATATGTCGTTGTTCAATTATGTATATGTACGTATACAACCGGTATAACTTAGTAAATACATTTATAGGGAGATTAGTGGGTCCTTATGGATTAAGCTTGAACCCTCCCCGGTATTAGCCATGCCTGGGATTCATGAAATCCCTTGGAACTTGTGCAACATCGGGACGACAGGGGCAAAAACTTTCCAATATTAACCTTCTAAGTATCCTTATGAATGTGTATACACGAGATATACTCAAATATACATAATATATACATAATCCACTGGTCTGTTTTGAATTTACATTATATATGTTTAGCTTTATTTATGGGTTACATACTAATCCTTTTCTTTCGTTCTTATGCATGACCATCGCATACGAGTCCAAGGGACTCGTCATCTTCCACATTCGGTGTTGGGCCAAAGCCCAACGAAACTTTCTTCTCGAGTCATCCCAATCCGCAGCATATAAAAGATTCTTAGGCCAAAGCCCATATGGCAAAAGAAAACTGATTGTAGCAGTGTTTAAATGGGCTAAGCCCATTTAATTATATTTGCTCTTCTACTTTATTGTGTGTATTTGATTTGTATTGTACGACTAACACTTTATCTTACTTTTGTATTCCTTGGCTTAGATGAATCCTAGCGGGGTTCGTGAGAATGGTAGTTTGGAAGATTAAGTATGATAGCTTAAAACTTATAATGATATTAAATGTTAGTATCTACAAATTTTTGGGGCTAAACGAAATGATTTCCCAGAAAGACGCCAAAGGCTAAATAATAACCATACCTTTCAAACAAATCATGTTGATTTCAAAATATTTTAAATGATGAAGGCTTGGATCATATTTTTAGACATCAAAATCCTCTCCGTTTTCTGACGATTTCGTCATATTTTAATACCATAAAACCTTGAAACTTTATTGATATTAATCTTATAATGATTCTTTTAATTTGTTAGCTAGTATAACTCATTTTCTCCAAATGTTTATAAAACGTTGCACCATCCCGCGCTTTCTTCAGTTTATTTATAACTAAACTCTTTTATGCAAATTATTATTTTCTACAAGTCCTATTTTAATTAGCATTCTTATATGTCTATCTATAACTTTAGCAATATTTACAAGACATTTTCTTAAACGTTATAAAATGTTACATATGCATTTTTAGCCTTAATTAATTAACATAAGTCCGGTCGGTTAACCATTGTTAATGGATTTTAAAGGGTGCCTAATACTTTCCCTTTAGATTAGTTGAACCCTTACCTAGATCTTTTGGTTTCGTAGACATTAAAACAGAGTTGACTTTAGATAATTACTTTAATTAACCTTAGGTGCCCTAATTCACCATAAATAATTAGGTGGCGACTCCTTAACTTTAATTAACCCCGAAATTACCGGGATGTTATAAACTATTTTGACTTCGGTTAAAATAGGGTATAACAAAGATCACATTGAGCCAAAAGCCTATCAAAAGCAAATTGGAATTCTCTCATAGTACCAGTTTGTCTAAGTTGTTTTAGCTTAATCATATGGTCAGAAAATTCATTCCAAAAGGTTTCAGATATGGCTGACAAATACTCCCAACTAGGAAATATAGGAGAGTTTCTACATTTTAAATAAGATTGGTGCCAAGCCAAGGCTTCATCATCTAAATTCATAGCTACCAGCTTAACTCTGTGCTTTAGGGGAGTATCATCCATAGCAAAATACTGATCGATTCTATATAACCAGATTTTCAAATTCTCACCATTGAAACGAGGAAACATTAAATTGTGAGTACGATTATTACCAGCAAAAGGACCTGGTCCTAGGATTCCTTGACTAGAATTAGCATTAGGAGGAATTTCCTTTGAGGTTGCAATTGCTGATTTCTCCTTCAACTTCTGATGGAGATGGATACCATCAAGAAAGTCCTTAATAGAGTGAACCATCTGCAACATCTCAGCTTGTCTACGATCCATATCATTTCTCAACTCTTCGTGTCTCTAAACCATGATAGTACATAGTTCTAACTATTGTGCAGCTAGATCTTCAAATTGCTCTTGTGGAGTTGCTACTGATCCTGCTGGTGTCATATCAGTTTTTCGTGGTGCCATGGTGAGGAAACAATCCAAGCTCTGATACCAATTGATACCAAAACACTGGTATCACTACAATCACTTGACAGAAAGAAGAAATAAGAAGATGAACTAAAAAAGAGAAGAAGAACTGAAGAGAGGAATTGAGAGAAATTGGGGAAAATGAAACCTTATAACATATTAATCGTGTGTAGAAATGAGTACAATGACTTACTTATACTAACTCAAGAAAATTATAGAATTAACCAAATGAAATTGATTGAAAATGCTGAAATTTAAATCGTAACTGAACTAACTACATTTCCCGCCAAAACTGGAAATTGGCAAAACTTGTGTGATCCTATCCACATTAGCAGTGAGGTGACATTTCTAACCAATAATCACCTTTAGCCACTAATATTTTTTATCACAAACCCTAGAAAATATTTTTCTTGAAATTGTTTGAGATGTTTGATTGTAATATTACAAATTCAAAAGTTAAATGTGTTAATAGTAGTGTTAAACACTTGTTTTTAACCCAAAACATTTATTAGAACTTACCATGTATGGTGGAAGGAAATCCTAGATCGAGATCCGTCCAAAAGTTCCCAAGAACTAAGCAACAAATTTGAAAATCACACCAACAAAAAAATGGACCAGCGCTATTTATAGGCGCGAAGAAAAATGGTCAGGCTGCTACACATATGCACCAGAGTTATTTTCTTCATTCTGAAATTTGCCTGCGATAGGGATGAAGTAAGCTTGCAGCATGCTTATTAGTTGCCCGCGATGCAAGTCTGTAGCATGCTCTGCCACTTTTGTTCCATCCTTCCACCTTTCATTTCTTTTGGTTTCTTTAGACCTTCCCAGCATTCTAAACAACTTCCACCTTGTTTCATAGGCAGATTTTCCTATTACAATGACATCATGTCCCACATTAAGGTCTGGGTACACGATATGATCAATTTAATCGATTGTCTTAGCCTATAAAAAGGGCAGTTCCGTGCACTAAGCTCCCGCTATGCGCGGGATCCGAGAAAGGGTCGTACAACAAGAGTCTATTATACACAGTTTTACCCTGCGTTTATGCAAGAGACTGTTGTATGGAGCTTTACTTTTTCCCCCACTTTTAAATTTTCGTCTTCAAATATCTCATTGGTTCACTCTTATGGCTAGGATGCTTGGTTATATGTCAATCCTTCCAACAACCTCAAAAACCTCAAAACTTTTTAGGCAGTAGTGATCCAATCCATTTTACTATATAGTCGTAGTTGGGCAGTCCACCAAACCAAACTTAACTTCCATTTACTGAAAATTTGAACAGGTTATTTAAGGATTATTTATGTTTGTGTACCCGCGAGACCAAAAAATAAATATCTGAAATATTTGCTTTTAGAAATATTACACTTTATATTATTTAGGAGAAATATTTATAGAATATCCAGCAAGTGTACGCTTGCATACCTTCCACTATACAATTAATATGTTGTATGCATTTAGTAGTAGACAAAAGTATGACTTAAACTATTTTTCTTGTTGTATATCTACAGAATATACATTTATTTGAAGTGTATACTCTAATTATGCATTATGTAATTGGGCTATATAATCTTTTATTCAAAAGATTACAACTACATTAAAAAAATTACATAAATACAACTTATTCAAAATTTTAACTTCTTAATTACAAAAATACAACTTTTTACTTTCCTAAAATATCAATAATACTTAATTTTAGGAGTTACTACCATTCATGCATATTCACATTTACTTTCTCTTTCTTTCAAAATCATTAGAATGTAATTTTCCAAATAAAAACACAACAAAATCAACTTTAAATCCCATATTCCATCTACCATTTTAAAAAGACTTTTTTTTTTCTTTTCGTTTCTCCTTTTTATTATTCTTTTTTAAATTCACTTGATAATGATTTAATTAATTTTTGTGACTAAAAGAAATTATTTGAATATATTAATATTGAGAAAAGTACATGAAAAGATATGGCATATGAAAATTTGGTATAAGAAATGTACATGAAAATATAACTTAAAAAGTATATGGTATATTCAAATTGGTATATTTAACTGAAAAGATGATAACAAAATATTTGTGAATATAATAGTAGAAATTAATATATTTAAATTTGTATATTATATATAGTACATAATATAATAATATTATTTGTGTATATAGTAATAATATTATGATATACCTAATATATATATATATATATATATATATATGAATATATTACTCTATGTGCTAACTGCTAACCAATTGTACTCTACAATAACATATAAAGTATACAATATACAATATACAATATATAGATAAAATAATATAATTACTTATGGATTACCACTAAAATAGGATCTTAATTAATAATTGACAATCCATCCCATTAAACTTGACTTCCTTTCTACCATCACATATTTAATATTCAATTTTTCTCTCTCTCTTCATGAACTAGAAAAATTAACTCAATAATATTATATTTGTATATATTTAATATAATAAACAATATATGCCTAATATATACGATAATGTATGTGGTCAGATATATATATATATATATATATATATAATACTTTTTGTTTAATATACATAAGAAATTATTTTATATATAGTATATACTAGCTAATATACATAAAAATAATATTATATATAGTATATAATAGTGAAATAGTAACATATAAGTACAAGAATATATATACTTGTTCAAGGAATTGTATAATATATATTATATAAACAGTAGTATACTATTTTATGGATTAAAATGCTAGTTGAGTACATTGGGATGTTTAGAAAGTAATTAATGTGTTTTGATATGTATTTAATTTGGTTATCACTAATATAGGAAACTCCTCATTATTAGCCTTTTACTCATAGCAACATTTTTTTATTTATGGTATAAAATTATACATATACCCTAAATATAGAGTATATATTGTATATTATGTAATTTAGTTAATAGTTGTAGATTATGAAATATTTTACTTATTTACTTGTATTTATGTAACTTCCCCAATTTTATAAACGGATACAGAAGGATAATTTTCTTGTTCCGCGTGAATAATTATGTAAACATTCCATTATTTAATGCTTCTAAATGAATAGTTGTATACATAATCATTGAGTTCATACAAGGTAGTAAAGTTTTCATTAGAGGTGTAACATGTACTAAAGTCTTTACAAGTTAAATGTACCATTTACAATCCCAAAACATCTATGAATTTCAAAAACTGATCTAAGTTTTCTATTATATATCCCGTATACCAAACTTAAAACGTTTGAAGATATCTAGTCTTTATAAAAGTTATGTGATTTATTTGATTTTCAAAACATCTCATTTTCCTTTCTAACTAAGTAGTCCAAAAATATGCAAAGAAGAGTATTAGTCTTCCAGCTTTTCTTTAGCTCTTTTTACTGAAAAATTGTTATTTTTGCTAACAACCCAAATCTGGAAATTCAACCTACTAGAGGAGCTGATCAATTTCATCAATCTCCTGATCGTCATTAAAGAAGATATAAAGTGATTGCCATCCTGTTACTCATATATTATGTGTTTATAAAGAAAACATGAAAATAGACAAATAAGGCTGGGGACATATATGTTTTCTTAATGGCAATGAACAATACCACTAATCTGTTACTCAACAAGGAAAATTTTACTTTTATTTCTTGGCAAACTAGCTTGTTGTACACCTCTAAAAGTGTCACAGCTCAAATTTCTGGGCCATGACTGACACTTGAAGAGCCACTACCCCGAGGCGAACTCGTCCCTTGTCACCATAACTCAATATCACTGTAAAGCGGAATATTTAAAATGCAAGTAATAAAGTCGGAAATTCTAATAAAAAGCAGTGGAAATCCAAAAGTAAATGAAATGAAACAACTAGCTTGAAGTCGACCAACGCTGATGTGGTTGGCTCACCTCAGCTGAACCTGATTAGGCCTCGAACATGATCAAAGCCAACCAATAACCACACTAGTAGAAGAGTGAAAATCATATGGGTGAGCCTAAAGTCCAGCAAGACTATCGACTGACCCCGTCGTCATACCCTGTGGAGCAAGTTTGTAAAATAATGCATGGAAGCAACAAGTTAGATATGTAGCAAGTAGGTACAAATCTATCACATCCGGTATTCACCCATGGGCCCTCGTGGGTCAAGGCCGCTAGACCCATCCTTTTAATCCATGGATCCTTGTGGATTTCAGGTAATCCACTAAACTGAATCATATGGGTTCTTACGAATACTCGGAATCCATTAGACCAAAATTCATGGATCCTCACCGATGTCGATATCAACTCAATCAACTAGCATGTATGGCACACAATACAAGTAATCATATAATTAGATATTGTCGTGTAAGACTAGTCAAAGCGATGCGTATAAGAATTCCAAATACTCCAAGCATGATACAACATTTAAATCTCTAAGATGCCATGCTTTAAGTTTCAATAGTCATGTCACAGTGATAAAAGTTTGCAATATAATTCACGCGCGGTGGTAGATCAAAATAGCATATATGTCCTAGTACGCGCTCTCCCTACAACGCACTAGATATTTGAAAGCCAAATAATGCAAGTGTCAAATCATGATATGAGAAAAGCAAGTATTCAAGTGGTTAAAATCTTACTTGACTTTAAACGTGGTAAAAACTTCCCCGACTGTCCAAATATCCAGCCAAAAGGCCTCCAATGATCTCAGTCTACGCAGTTATCAAACAATGCGTCAAATTAGGCCAAACAAACCATTTTATAATTTAGGAAAACCTCAAAGTCAAAGTTAAAGGCAACCCTCGGTCAACCCGGTCAAATCCCGAAATACATTACATAAACGGGTTACCCATGAGCTTGTCAATCCAATTCTATAATCAAGTTTCAATTTTGGTTCCATTTATATTTAAATTTCCTAGTTTTCGATTTTAGGAACTAAGTCAAAAAATCTCAATTTCACCTTCCTAATCTTGTTTTTCTACCACAGATTTTCGATAATAATCCAAGACAATACTCAAGGAGTGATGCAGAATAATTACCTCAATGATTTGGGTTGAAAACATTCCAACGATGATCACCAACGAGCTCTCCCTTTCCAAAATTTGATGAATATTTGATTTGAATTTTGTCACTAATCATTTTATAGTGGTCAGGTCTTCTTTGCAGTTGCAAACGAGCTCACAAGGTCGCATGGATCAATATCTTGGTCATCCCCAATTTACCCTTCGCGATCACGAACCATCACACATGTTCGTGAAGGTCAAAATCATCTACCCTTCTCTTTGCGACCGCAAAGGCTTTTCAACCTGGACTAGCCAACTTCGCTTCCTCTTGAGTCCGCGGTCGCGTGCACCAGGTCTGTGCACCAGAAATTTCAGCACTATTTGAGTTGCCAACTTGTCCGGAACACCCCCAAGCCCCCGGTATCTCAATATTAACCATACCTATAAGTCACAAATGACTATATCAACATGTGTGATTGCTCAAAACATAACTAGGGACTCAAAACTAGGGGTTGCATGCGCTATTACAAAACGCAACACAAACAGTGGAGTAATTGAAGTACTTATAAATATGACAAGTTGATTGATAAATAAATATTACTACACTATTACATTTTCTTTTCTTTTCTGAGAGTAATTAACAAATCTAATCATCCTATATATGTCTATTTGGCAAGTTGTGCATATTCAAATGGCAAGTTGAAGATGGATAATTGTGCTGATATCAATTGATTTTGAAATTAACACGATGGAACAAAAGAACAATTAGAAGTGTTGCCAGTAGGATCTCTTTAAATTCTTTTCCGTTGTATATAAGCTATAGAGCGTCAGGACTAACCATTTCTATAATCAGCACATCAACATATGATTATAATGCAAAGTTTACCTTTTATACATAGATAGTGTAAAACTTTATATATTATTAGGTCACCTAAAAAGTAATTAGAAGGTATATTCTATCATAAGTGGGATTAATAACCTAGAAAACAGGACAAGTGAAGAGTTATGATACTTTATGTTTTGATGATTTGACAAATCTTATTCGAGGAACCAGATGCGATCAGGTTCACTCGATAGGGAAATTGATAAGTTATGATAGGTGTTGTGATGATTTGACAAACCTCATTCAAGGAACCAGATGCGATCAGGTTCACTTGATGAGCTTGGTCAACCTTATGATGTCTCATGTTCAGGTTCACTTGATGAGTTTGGTCAACCTTATGGTCTCATGTACTGCTAAGTTGACATACTCTCTCGAGGAACCAGATGCGATCAGACAATGTACCAACTGGCAGCAGTGTAACAACAACACAGATGCAGTAATGATCCACAAACCAAGATGAAGAACCAGATAGGTACCAGATGTGATCAGTTCCCTTAGCCGTCATACAATCAACTCTACAGCTATAAAAGTTGTTGCACTGTACCGACTGACAGTAGTGCAGCAGCACAACTGTATTTTGCTAGAGGCCCAAGCAAATGATGAAATGTCCCTCTCACATCCCACATGCTTTCTCATATATAAACAATATTTTACAAGGGTAACCCTAACACTTTGAAATCAAGAAATCATCTGTTCACAAGAAGTTGTCGCCGCTGCTCTCAAAGTTCTCTTCAAGATCAAAGCTGCAACAACTAAAAGGACTAGTTCTTTAATCAATGTCGATGTTTTAAGTCCTCTTAGTTGTGAAATCTTTGTCTTTTGCTCTTAACTTGTTCTCCTACAGTACTTTCCAGAAGTTCTTGGTAGGACAGATTTCCAACCCTTTGTGGTGGTATCTTGGCTAGAGTTAATCAAGGATTGTTTCTTTGTAGTTATTGTAGTGGGGGGTGGGGGATTAAGAGTTTAATTCCTAGGTTGTAATATGAAGTTGCTCAGTTATAGTGAAGTTGAGGAAATCCTACTCTGGTAGGTCGTGATTTTTAATCCCTTGAGAAAAGAATTTTTCACGTAAATATCTTGTGTTATTTACTTTCTGCCATACTCAAGGGAATAGATAGAGAACCTGGTTCTCTATACTGTTTGGTGGACTCGTATATTCTATAAATTGGTATCAGAGCAGGTTCTTTCTAAAAGGTTAACACCTAGAAAGGATCTTTTTCATGGCTGCTCCACCAAACCTAGAGGAAGGACAGTCTAACATAAGGCCACCAAGATTCAATGTTGTGGATGGTGGAAGACCAGGATGCATGACTACTTAATGGCTGAAGATTCTGAATTGTGGGATATCATCTATGATGGTCCGCATATTCCTATGAAGACTGATAAGGCTGGAGTTGCAAAAGGCCCCAAAACAAGGTTAGAATATAATAAGGCTGACAGGAAGGCTATTGAAAAGAACTTCAAAGTCAAGAAAATTCTTGTTTGGGGTATTGGGTCAATGATCCGTACAATCGTATCTCATCATGTCAATCTGCAAAGGAGATCTGGGATACTCTTCAAACCGCTCATGAGGGAACTAGTCAGGTAAAGCAGTCCGAAATAGACATGCTTACCACTGAATACGAGCTTTTCAAGATGAGGGATGGTGAGTCCATTCACGACATGCATACTAGGTTCACCTCTATAATCAATGAAATTCATTCTGTTGGTGAAATTATTGCGACAAACAAATTGGTTCGCAAACTACTTAGTGTTCTGCCAAATTCTTGGGAAAGAAAAGTAAATGCCATCACTAAAGCCAAGGATTTGCAAAAACTGACCATTGATGAGCTCATTGGTAATCTCAAAACCTATGAGTTATAAAGAAAAAAAGATCTGGAAAGAAGGGAGCCAAGGAAAGAGAAGAATCTGGTTCTCAAGGCTGCTGGTAAGAGTGATTCAAGCGATGATGAGTCAGATATGGCATATCTCACTCATAGATTTCAAAAAATGGTCTGTAAAAATGGTGGGTTCCAGAAGAAAGGAAGTTCCAGCAAAAAATCCAAAGGATATGACTATTGTCACAAATGTGGGAAACCTGGGCATTTCATCAAATAATGTCCTCTTCACAAGCATGACTATTACAAGAACAACTTCGACAAAGCAACAAAGAGGAACCAGATGCCTGTCATAAAATTCAAAAGAAGAGAAGCAACTGACAACTTGGTGAAACAGGCTTTGGCTGCCTGAGGAGATTCCACTAGTGAATCTGAAGATGAAGATGATATAGGCGGTACATTCATGTTGGCTATCAACGATGAAAATTCCACATACGATTCAATCTTTGCTTTGATGGCGAAATCTGATACTGATGATGGAAGTGAGCGGGATGAGGTAAACTTTCTTGATGTTAAAAAAAACTGAAAAGTTACTCAAAAAAAATTTGATTTCATTAGCAAATGTGATTATCGATGTGTATCATGGACTCATTAAAGAAAATGAGGTTCTAACTGACGAGATTGGTGAAGTAGAACAAGAAAGGGATGACATAGTAATCTGCATCGTAGACCTGAGGAGCAGGTTGAGGAAGTAACTAGAGAAAATTCCTTGCTAAATAACCAAATGAAAAAATAGATGGATACACCTTCTAGAGGAAAAAAAGAAGCTAGTAAGATTCAGCTTGAGCTTGAGAGAACCAAAATGAGTCTTACTACTAAGCTGGAAAGAATAAGGAGCTTCAGGAGAACCTGAAAAACGTGAAAATCAAGCTCGACAAGTCACTTTAGTGGACCTGGTCCTCTGATATAATTGCATCTATGTACACAAATGGTGCAGGAGGCAGACAAGGTATTCATTTCCAAAAGACCAATATTCCCTACAATCCCCACAGCAAGTTTGTCTCCGCAACTGAAAATTGGCTATGCACTCACTGTGGTCAGACTGGCCATTATAAAAGGCCATGCAAAGTCATATTTCAAGCTCTTTGGAAGAATAAGAATTTATTGAGAAGAAACCGAGAGCTGAGGAACCTGGTCTTCGCAAAAGAAAAACTGGCTTTCCTGCTTGGGCAAAAAAAAAAAAGCTTAATTCATCCCTTCCATCACTCTAAGGGGCCCAAACTGGTTTGGGTTCCTAAATCTAGTCAGTGATTCAGCTTGCAGGCCTGAGTGAGAGGAAAAATTCAAGAATGATACATGGATAATGGCTTCTCGAAGCGTATAACTGGAATTTTTGAATGAATGATTTCCTCTCACTCAAGGCCTACCAATGATGGAGTGTGTCCTTTGGAAATGGGGAAAAAAGGTACATTCTTGGCATTGGCAAAATTGGCAAGACACTCTCCCTTGCAATTGAAAATGTGTACTATGTAAATGGATTGAAGCACAGCTCATAAAGTGTTTCTCAAATTTGTGTGATTTGACATGCCTCAGTGTCGTTGATGATGATGCTGGATTATGGCACAGACGGCTAGGACAATCATGCCTCTCTCCGCTAGACAAGCTGGTTGTGGAGGACCTAGTTCGTGGGCTACCAAAGACCAACCTAAAAAATTTACAAGGCTTGTGATGCTTATATAAAAGGGAAGCAGTTCAGATCTTCTTTCAATTCAATGAGAGAGGAAAGTAACTCAAGGTCACCAAAACTTCTTCTTATGAATATTTGTGGGCCAATAAGAATTTCAAGTAGAGGAAGAAAGAGGTGGTTAGCTTACCTGAGAGCTTTTGGATGGGAATGCCTTGTTCTTGGTGGCATTGGCTAAGTTTGATGCTCAATGTGTTGAAGAAAGTATGCATGTAATCCTTGATGAATCAAATGAAGGGGGTTGAAAAAGGTCACATAATGAAGAAGTTGTAGATGGGAAATTTTCAACAATTCCTGATGAGGCCATTAAAATTCCAATTAAAAGTTAAGTTGAGCAAGATGAGGAAGATGGTGCGAGATCCCTAAGAAGCACAGAAACCTGGCTTCTTCCATTACTTCACATGAAGTTGAGCATCAGGAAGCTAATGATGTATCAGGTACTCCTGATCCTGGGCAAACAAATCATGAAGGTAAAGTCTCTGATGAAGATAATGACGGTGCTACCAGAGGAACCCGGTCCCTCGAATCCTCAAAGCACTGGCTAACCTGAGCCTTTGCATTCCAAATTGAACCCGATAACATCAAGGAGGCAGTTAAGGGTGCTGACTGGATAACTACTATGCAAGAAGAGGTCTATCAATTTTGGGAGAAACAAACATGGAACCTGGCTCGTAGACCCACTAAAGTAATAGGAACCAAGTGAGTGGTCCACAGTAAGGAATATTGCAAGGCTTGTGGATATTATTTTTTAGAGCGTTGTTGAAATGATGGGTGAGCTAATATTGAAGAAAGGGTTGAGCTGTATGAAGCTTTGTAAAATAAGGTCTCATGTACAAGACATCTTCACCAAAGTACTGTGCAGGGGACATTTGGAAAGAAATGGGTTGAAGTTAGGTCTAATCAAGATCTATGAACCGGTTCCTTACAAGATTCCTTAATGGTTTGGCTACGATTAGAGAATAGGTATATGCTTAAAAGGGTTTTTTTTTTTACATCTAACTCAGTTCTATACTGTTACAGGTATACACGCATGGTAAATCTCAAAACTTACAAGACTAAGTGATAGTGCATAATTCAGAGATTATGCTCCTTTGAGAAAGTAAGTCTCAGGTTAGCAGTTCCAGCTGTGCATTATATTTTAAAATTGCTAGAGTGCCATATCATTATGACTATTTCTGCCCAATCCTATAAAAGCAATAATGATGAACCCGATTCGTAGACAGGATCTTTTGTCCACGTGTCGTACAACTTCAATTCTCAAAAACACTCTTTTATCTTATAAACTCTCTCATTTCTCTCCCAAAGGAAGAAACCGTTGGCATTCCTGTTTCCTCTATCAAAATTGAGTATCACAATCTCACATCTGATCATCTTCCTACTCAAATTTCGATATGTCTAAATCTAAATCCACTACACTCAACTTACCTAGTTCAAATCCTTGTGTCTCACCTTCAAAATTGCCAACCCTCTCTGAAAAATCCCTGCAATGTCACCACCTAAGTCTCAACCTCTCCCCGACCCAAACACCCATTCCTTATAATTAATACCATCCATTTCTCGTCATGTAGGTCATCGAAAGAATCAGACACCAAAAAGATTTGTATCTGAACCTAGTCCTCTAATATTAAAGACATCCCTGTTTTGTACGGTAATGACCAAATAACATCTTTGTCAAAAATTTCCAGTGATACCATTGAACTTGAAGTTAAGGAATGAGATGTTGAAGTTTCAAGTTAGAATCAGCGCACTGACTGTGGAATGGACGAATTGACAAAACTTGGTGATCAGGGTAATATACCAAGTATCTCCGATGTTGGAGCAGAGTAACATGAAAAAGCTGCAGAAAAGGTTGTGGATAAGGAAACTGACTGTGTACTGATAACGTCCAAATCCACTCCTCAAAAAGAAAGTGTACACGGTCGTATGCAATATAATTTACCCAACTATGAGTCGGGGTCGATCCCACAGGGAGCAATATACTAGGCGATTAAGAAAGTAAGGAACGTTCACTTACTAAGCTAAGCCAAACGATAGATACTATTTTAGTTTTTGAGATAATTATAACTAATGCGGAAATATAAATTAACCTAGAAAGCAAGTAAAACGATCAATGGCCACAAGCATGGATACAAGAGAATTTACTCTCAAGTAACGATCCAATGTATTTCACGATTTTACAACTAAGAATGAGTTTAGGCTAATTAGATAATGATTTCTAAATTTCATCGAAAGTTTCTCAACCAAATCAATGAATTTCACTTTAAGCTTTCTCAAGCCTTAAAGTGTGATATTAGGCACAATCAATATAATCCCAAGTGACTTTCCTCTCTCGAGCTCAAGTCATTAGATGAGGGTTATGCCTCAAATCCTTGTTAATTAATCTTTCCCAAATCGATTTTTCTCTCTCGAGCTCAAATCAAACTAAATGGGCGAGTCCTAGGATTAGCTAATCCCTTTAGAAACATTCAAGTACGAGATTAATTAAAGAAACAATAACCCACTTCATTAGGAATAAAATCATTTAATACATAAGCAAAACAAGAGTTTCAAACCAAACTTTAATCAAGAATATTTTCATAAATAAGATTCAAGTAATGGAATAGAAAGCTATACACTTAGATAATCAATACATAGCAAGGAAAAGAAGAAATGAGTAAATGATTAAGAAATTTCTTATCAAAATCTTCAAATCTTCAATCCCCAAGTGTGGATGCAAAAACCTAACTCTCCAAGCTTGATGAAAATGGCCAAAGATAATCCATTACAAAACCCTTGAAAAGTTTTTATACATCCCAAAAACGTGCAAGAGAACTGGACAAAAAAACCCCGCGTGCCTCCTCTGTGATTCGCGGGATGAGCCATGGGCACAGCGTGCGAGTCGCGCGCTTCACACATGTCTCGCGCGCTGCACGTTTCAGCTTCTTAGTCTTCGGGCAGAGCGCGTGACAGGTTGGTGATTCACGGGCAAGACGTGCGAGTCAATCGCGTGATTCACGGACGATGATTTTCCTTTAAAGTTCCTATTCTCCTTTGATGACAAGCCGTGCGACAACTGTGCGAATCACAGGACACTCCTGCGAGTCGCACGCCTTGCTATCCTGTGTCCTTAGCTCATTTTTGCTATTTTTTGCTCGTTTTCACTTGGTTTGATCCCAATTCTCTCCATGACTCAATGCGCCTAAAATAGTAGCAATACACACAAATAATAGCCTTATATCATAGATAAAGAACACAAAACCCAAAGCAAACAGGTTGTAATAAGTGGTAAAATCGCCACTTATCAACACCCCCAACTTAAAGTCTTTGCTTGTCCTCAAGCAAATCAAAACCAAAATCTTAATGAGGATCCATCAATACAAGCTTAGGTAGTACTACTATTATTCCAAAGCACATTCTTCAATTAAGCACAACTCTCATGGCTTTGGTTGGTACTAACAATTAGGCTCCAAGCTTGTGACCTTTAACCAAATAACTCCCTCATTTCAAAATACAATTTCAAGAATGCAATAGAGATTCAAAACAATCAAGCAACAACACTCAAGCCTCAATAAGTGACTCAAAATCACTAGCTTACTAGATATGCTCATTTGACTTAATTTGGAATTTTTCAACATCACCAATCTTTCACAATCCATATGCCCTCATGATGTGCCGCGAAATTACGGGATAATCGATGCTAATTTCTTAAGCTTTTGTGACTCTTCAAGCACTTTTGGTGTTACTTTTTGTGTATTTATGTTATTTTGTATGATAAGATGTCCGGAGAGCATAATGGAGCAAAACGGAGCAAAACAGAGGAAAATGGAACAAGCAGCACTTGCTGGTAGCACATGCTAGCAGCACTTGCTGCAACATGTTGAGGATGCGAGCAGCACTTGCTGCAGCATGTTGTGCATGCGAGTAGCACTTGTTGCAGCATGTGCTGCACGCAGGGCATTTTTGTCCACAATTTGTTCTCATTTTGAAATATTATAAATACTCTTTTAGGGTTTGTAAAACTCATCTTTGGCATAAAACACAAGTTCTTGGAGGCTAGGGTTTACACCACACTTTGAAGTTGAAGATTTGGTTGAGCACTTTCTTGAACCTTTACTTCATTTCTTTAATTTCTTGCTTTGTAAAGAATATTTAAGTGTGTAGTATTTCATTTCTATACTTGAACCTTGTTTATGGAAGTATACACTGTTAAAGTTTGGATTGAAACTCTTGCTTTGCTTATGGATTGAATGATTTTTATTTCTAATGAAGTGGGTCTTTGTTTCTTTAATTAATCTCGTTTTGAATGATTCTTAAGGGAGTAGCTAACCCTGAGACTCGCCCATTCACTTTGATTGAGCTCGGAAGAGGAAATCTAGGTTGGGAAAGATTAATTAACAAGAATTTGGGTCATTAAACCCAGCTAATAACTTGAGCTCGGAAGAAGATAGTTACTTGAGGTTAAATTGATTGTGCCTAATATCACATTCTAAGGCTTGGACAAGCTTAGAGTGAAATTCATTGATTTGGTTGGAAGACTTTCAACGAGATTTAGAAATCATTATCTATTAACATGGACCCGCTCTTAGTTGTAAAATCGTGAAATACATTGGATGGATCGTTACTTGAGCGTAATTTCCTTTGTATCTAAACTTGTGGCCATTGATCATTTTACCCGCTTTCTAGTCAGTTTTATCTTTGTTAGTTTTGTAAATCAAAAATCAAATATTGAAAAAGTGTTTGGCTTAGCTTAGTTGGTGATAATTCCTTAATTGTTTAAATCGCCTAGTATATTGTTCCCTATGGGATCGACCCCGACTCATAGTTAGGTAAATTATATTGCGACGACCGTGTACACTTTCTCTTTGAGGAGTGGATTTGGACGTTATCGATTTTGGCACCGTTGCCGGGGAACAATTTGGCGTATTTGGGTTAGTTAGGAAATAAGCTAACTTGTTTTGGTCCAAACTTGTGAATATTTGTGTAGTTGTTTCTTTGCTTTATTTTATTTTTATATAAAAAACAAATGGCATCATTTCATGAAAATGGGTCGGATGGTAGTTGTTCATACTTTGATGACCCTTGTCCTTATTGTGGAGGACCCCACTCTTGGCAAACATGTTTAAAGTCTCCCCGGGGAGGATTGTGTGCACAATCTCGAACCCATGATTGGAGCATATGTGATAGATGTGGCGATCAAAATGGCCATTGGGCTAATTGTGATTATTTGTTCATCCCTTTCCCGCCACTATGACAATTCTACTTTTTATTATGACAGTGATAGGGAAAGGGAAGTGGAAGAAGTTGAGAATGGTCAAAATGGAGAGTTCAAGCTCATGATGGAATGCCTACTTGAAGGAGGAAATGAAAAGCAAAAAGCCTTGGAGGAGTACTTGGAAACTTGTATCCAGCATGGCTTGATGATTGAAGATAAAAATCCTCCATGGGCATCTGAACAAAATAAAAAAGAATCCTCAAATGCTCAATATGAGAAGAGAATGCCCATGTTGGAGGCCAATTATGAAGAGGAGGAATCAAGAATTGAACATCCTCCAACTGAATCCATTTTCATTAGAGATGCCAAAGAAGAAAAGAAATTAGAGTCAACCATTGTCTTGAGAAATATGGTGCAAGATGACTCTAGTTTGGGAGAAAATGAGAATGTCAAAATCCGGAACAATTTGCAAATTGGTAGGTTGAAGTCTCACTCCAAGCATTTTTCTACATTGGATTTGTATGGTGATATGGGAATTGAGCCACATACATCCATGTTGGATGATGAAAAAGAAATACAAGTGTCTTACATCTTGCAATTCGAATGAGTAAGAAGGCCACATGACATTCCTCATTTGAAAGCCAAGAAGTGCAAAATGAAGAAATTAACGTTTGGCTTGTTCATCTACTTACCACCCCCACCGCTTGTGGTCACAAACTTGAGTCCAAGTTGGGTGCCCAATTCATAAGCTCCAAATGGCGAGAAAAGCAGTAAAGTTGGCAATCGTCGTGCCGCGACGTTAAATTAAGCGTTTGGTGGGAGGCAACCCATCGTTTTCAAAATTTTAAATCATTTTCATAATTTTATGTTTTAGAATAGTTTAGTTTATGGTTTTTGACTAATCTGCAAAGTTTTAGAATTTTTGGAGTTGGTTTGAGCAGGTTCAGATTTCCGGACAGCCCCAAACCAATAGCTACTGAAAATTGCAGCACTGTTAACTGGACTGTTTTGCACAGTTTTTGCAAACTGTCCAATTTTTGCAAAACTGTCCAGTTTTTGCGTCCGTCATTGTGCAGTGAGGACACTGCAATGTTTTTAGTTGGGGGTGACAAAAGCACATTAGATTTTGTTTATACTTGTTTTGTGCCCCTGCCGGGCTTTTATCTTATGCATGGATATTGTGCCCTTGTCGGGCTTGTTTTATGACTGTTTGGTGTGGCTATGTATAGATGTTGTTGCTAATGGAACATGGCCAAAATTTTCAAAATTTCATTCTGTTGGCATGTTGCGGATTAGTCACTTTTATTATTTTATTTTCTTTCTTAGCTTCTTTAATTAGTCTTGTAGTTTAGGTGTAGGTGATCCTTTGAGGAAACATTATAGAAACTCTTGGCTTGTTTGGTACTAATAGAGTTAGTCTCTTGCATGTGAAGCGTTTAATTGAGCATATCCCTCCAAGTGGAATTTTAAGTGAAAAGAGAAGCAAGATGCATAGAAGGAATGATCTTTATGACAACTTTTTGGCTCATTTTGTGACTCTTTACCTACTAGATGAGTTTTACATGGGATGATGAGATATTTCTCTATTTGTTCTTGCTTAGGAAGTAAATTTGATCCATCTTGACTAGTTCATATGCCATGTGTGGTGAGTGTTTGTTGAATAATTCTTGTGCTTACTTTTATCATCTAAAACGTGTCTGGTTAGTCTTTCAATGCTAATTTTGATTATGTTGGTTGGAGAGATGACCTTGGGCTATCTTTGTGATTTTTGAAAAAGCCTCTCTAGCCTACCATTGCATAAATAATATTACTAGTAACCCAATTTGAGCCTATGACCTTTTCTTTGATTGCCACATTATAAGCCTTTACCCTTTTTGATGAAAAGTATCTCTTTTGAACCTTTCCCTCCTTGAACATGAAATTGTGAAGTTGAGGCCAAAAGCCTAAGTTAGGGGTGTTAGTGTTGCTTGACAAGTGGTGAAGGTTGGTGTTGTGGAAAAGTCAAAAGAAAGGAAGAAAATTTGAAAAATACAAAAAGGTTGCAAACTTTTTGTGCCAAAAAATAATAATGTATCTTTGTGAAAAAGGAATTGGAAAAGAATAAAAAAAATTAGAAATCAAGAAAATGGTTGCACAAAAAGAAGTTAGAATAATTGCGGAAACTAGTATGCAAAGGAAGGAGTGATGTTTTGAAATGAAGAGGAAAGTGGAAAAAAATTAGTGTGTAGTGTTCAAGTCTACATTAGTCTACATTAGTCACTAGTATCTCAAATAATCAAAATTAGCATTGAAAGACTAACCGGGCAAGTTCTAGATGATAAAAGTAAGCACAAGAATTATTCAACAAACACTCACCACACATGGCATATGAACTAGTCAAGATGGATCAATTTCACTTCCTAAGCAAGAACAAATAGAACAATATCTCATAATCCAAAGTAAACCTAACTAGTAGGTAAAGAGTCACCAAATGAGCCAAAAAGTTGTCACAAAGGTCATTCTTTCCTATGCACCTTGCTTTTTTAGCTTTCACAAAAAATTTGGAGGGTGTTCGCATTTCAACATTTCACATACAAGAGACTAACTCTATTAGTACCAAACAAGCCAAGAGTTTCCATATTTTTCCTCAAAGGAGCACCTACACCTAAAATTTTAACAACAAAATAAATTTTTTAAAAACGATGGGTTGCCTCCCACCAAACGCTTAATTTAACGTCGCGGCTCAACGGTTACCTTTACCACTTTTCCTTCGATTTGGAAGATATGAATTTGCGCCCCAACTTTGAATCAAGATTATGATGACGCTCATGGGGTGGTGGTAGAAAAGCAAAGAGGCCAACTCTTGGGTATCGCATCTTGCACTTCTTGGCCTTTAAGTGAGGAATGTCATTTTGTCTTGTTGGCATAACAAATTTCAAAATAAAAGCACATTGGTTTTCATCACCAAATTCCTCCATAGGCTCATGTGGTTCAATTTTCATATCACCCTCCAAGCACAATGTTGAAAAATGGTTAGAATGTGGTCCAATGCGCTCGAATTTTAAACTTGCACTATCTTTGACATCCTCACTCCCAAATGAACTAGATTCAATTTCAACATTTTCCATGACACCGATTGACTCTAATTCCCTTTCTTCTCCGGCATCTCCAATAAGCATAGAGTTGGTTGGTGGATGTCCAATTTTTTATTTCTCACAATGAAGCTCACTTTCTCCTTCAAATATGGACCTTTCTTGACTACTTTCAACACCCTCAAGTTGGTGAGCATTATGAGCCTCAACCAATAATTGCATGTGATCCTCCAAGGTGTGAATAGCTTTGTCGTTGCAACTAATTGCTTGACTCAAGTCATTAAGTGTTTGCTTCAAGTCCTTAATTGCTAAGCTCTGTTTGTCCACTTTTTCAAGAATGGTCTCCAACATAAGCATCATCTTCTCATTTTGAGCATTTGAAACCTCTTCCACGTCCCTATCCCTAATGTCATCAAAATCAAAAGTAGAATCGTCATAGTGGGGGTTCAGGGAAGGGAGGACAAATAAGCACAATTAGCCCAATGGCCATTTTGACCACCACACCTATCACAAATACTCCACTCATAACTTTCAGATTGTGCGCACAATCCGCCCCCGGGAGAATTCAAACAATGTTGCCATGAGTGTGGTCCTCCACAATAAGGACAAGGGTCATCAAAGTATGAACAACTACCATCCGACCAATTTTCATGGAATGATGCCATTTTTTTTATATATATAAAGATAAAATAAAATAAAGCAAAGAAACAACTACACAAATATTCACAAGTTTGGATCAAAGCAAGTAAGCTTAAATCCCAAACTAACTCAAATACGCCAAATTGTTCCCCGGCAACGGCGCCAAAATTGATAACGTCCAAATCCACTCCTCAAAGAGAAAGTGTACATGGTCGTATGCAATATAATTTACCCAACTATGAGTCGGGGTCGATCCCACAGGGAACAATATACTAGGCGATTAAGAAAGTAAGGAACTTTCACTTACTAAGCTAAGCCAAACGATAGATAATATTTTGGTTTTTGAGAAAATTATAACTAATGCGGAAATGTAAACTAACCTAGAAAGAAAGTAAAATGATCAATGGCCACAAGCATGGATACAAGGGAATTTACTCTCAAGTAACGATCCAATGTATTTCACGATTTTACAAATAAGAATGAGTTTATGCTAATTAGATAATGATTTCTAAATTTCATCGAAATTTTCTCAACCAAATCAATGAATTTCACTTTAAGCTTTCTCAAGCCTTAAAGTGTGATATTAGACACAATCAATATAATCCCAAGTTACTTTCCTCTCTCGAGCTCAAGTCATTAGATGAGGGTTATGCCTCAAATCCTTGTTAATTAATCTTTCCCAAATCGATTTTTCTCTCTCGAGCTCAAATCAAATTAAATGGGTGAGTCCTAGGGTTAGCTAATCCCTTTGGAAACATTCAAGTACGAGATTAATTAAAGAAACAATAACCCACTTCATTAGGAATAAAATCATTCCATACGACAAGCCTTGGTGGATGTTGGAGAAAAATGGAGAATTTACTGTCAAATCTGCATGGAATATTTGAGGAGCAGAGGTGAAAATAAGGAGGTGTACAAGAAAATTTGGGCCAAGGGACTGCCATTCAAGATAGCTTTTTTGATGTGGAGAGTATGGCACTTCAAAATTCCTCTTGATGAGGTAGTAAAGAGCTGGGGATATCATATGCCTTCCATATGGTTTTGTTGTGTAGAACCAAAGGAAGAGACTGTCCCTCATATATTCTTGAGAAGTACCACTGCACAAGCAACATGGAAATATTTTTGTGCAGCAGCTGGAATAAATGTTGATGGTATGCACTTGCATCAGGTGATTATGCAATGGTGGACAGTTGATGTTCCAGCCAGACTTCAGAATATCTTTTATGCTATCCCATCTATCATAGTTTGGCAGCTTTGGAAGAAAAGAAATGGAGATAAGCATAGAGACAAGGTGTCAACTAGCAGAGTTATCTATCAGGCTTCTACTGATGTTCAGCAGTTGGTGAGAAGTAGGAAGCCTGGAATCAAAACAATTCCACATAGGTGGTATGACATTCTAAATATTTTGGAACAGTTTGTGCCAAAACTACAAGTCACCAAGGTCATATGGAAATTTCCCAATGGGGGTGTTTGGAAGTGCAACACGGATGGGGCAAGTAGAGGTAATCCAGGCAGAAGTTCCTTTGCCTTTTGTGTGAGAAATTCATCAGGGGATCTGATATATGCAGAGGCTAGGAAAATGGGAGAGTGTACAAATACTGAATCTGAGACTAAAGCACTGCTGTAGGCTGCAAGATATTGCTTGTCTAAACATGTCTATTCCTTCATTCTGGAAACTGATTCTTTATTATTAAAGAATATATTGGATAGAGAGTGGAAACCTCCATGGAACATTACATTTGAGGTGGAGGAGCTGCTAGATATCATGGACCATGCAGAGGTACAGGTTTTGCATATTATGAGGGAGGGCAACCAGTTGGCTGATCATCTTGCTAACTATGCCCTTGATCATGGAGAGGTAGAGGCCAACTCACTTGCAGAATTGGATTCAAAGGGAAGAAAGATTCTTAATAGTGACAAGCTGCAGTGTCCCAATTTAAGAATCAGAACAAGAAGGAAATATTGAGGATGGAGTGTGATGTGGAGTCCATCATGTCTCATTTTACTCAAGTCCATTTGGGGGAGAGTAAAATGAGATGTTTTATTTCTAACCAGATGTTATTTTTTGCAGGTTACAAACTTAGCAGAGGGAACAAGGTACAAGGCATCAGTAAGATTCAGACTTTGAATCATATCTGTCATGATATGGAACAGAAGTGGTTCAATGGAGAGGAGATCAATGCTACTTTGCTTCTTGTACAGAATATGATAAGTATGCATCTTTATCAGTGTACCAAGGGCCAAGGTTGCTGGTTTTTCATGGATTCACATGTGGAAATCCTGGAGAACCTGATACCTTTGATAATTGCAGTATGGAAAGTGCAGAAACATTGCACACACATGAACTCTTTGGTATCAAGGCTGCAATGTGTGGTATCAGCACTTGGTGCTCATTCCACTGCTTCTTTGGTATCAAGGAGGAAGTGTGGTGAGAGTCATGAAGGTTTTGAAGGCAGGAGGATTACAGGCAGCTGGTTTGAATCTAAATTTGAGGGATGGGATTTAAGGCAATGTTCTACAAGGTCAACCAGTCTTTATATGTTGGCAAAACTTCATGCAGTGGTATCAGCACTTTGTGCTCAATCTGCAGAAGAATTGTCATCTAATGGAGACTGCCTTGGCTGCATCAAAGGGATTTATGCATTAAAAATACACCTACATTGCTGCATACATAACTGCTGGAAGGTAACAAGGAACAACAGAAGAACAACAAGCAAAGGACAAACTTGGGAACACAACTACATCAGTAGCAGCTGTATGGCCATGCAGAATTGGTTTTTCTGCATTTACAGATGAAAGGTTGTGTGTGCATATCTTTCAGGGTGTAAATTCACACAAAGAACCTTGGAGGCCGTTCATCAACACTCAAATCAATAGGACCACTCTACGATTCTGCAGTATATCATGTGTATATTGCAGTATATCAGATGGTTTTTTGAGTGCCATACATGAGGTATTGTTAGTTAAAGGTTACAGAATTGCAGACATGAGGTTGGGAAAGATTGTAGGGGCTGATATACACATGTATCATGCTGGTATACACAAATATACTGTTGATATACATGGACTGATGACCAAGTTGTGCATCAAGGTTTCAAACTTGGGACACAAATTGGTTGACATGCAGGAGATTATCATTCACATTGGCTTACAGGATTGGATTAGCAGATTTCTTCTTCAAGTTTTAGGTTTTTTAATATTTTGGTATTTTAGTCATTTGTATTACCAACTTAAGCCATCATTTTAGACTTAAGTTGGTCATTAGATTAATCATGCTTTCTATTGGTCTATGTGACCACCTTTGTAAAGACTTTACCCTGCTTTGTTTTTGATAAAATATATAAAAACAGCCCTAGGCCACAAACCTAGTGGAATTTACCCAAAAAAAAATAATCATTCAATACATAAGCAAAACAAGAGTTTCAAACCAAACTTTAATCAAGAATATTTTCATAAATAAGATTCAAGTAATGGAATAGAAAGCTACACACTTAGATAATCAATACATAGCAAGGAAAAGAAGAAATGAGTAAAGGATTAAGAAATTTCTTATCAAAATCTTCAATCCCCAAGTGTGGATGCAAAAACCTAGCTCTCCAAGCTTGATGAAAATGGCCAAAGATAATCCATTACAAAACCCTTGAAAAGTTTTTATACATCCCAAAAACGTGCAAGAGAACTGGACAAAAAACCCCCCGCGTGCCTCCTCTGTGATTCGCGGGATGAGCCACGGGCACAAAGTGCGAGTCGCGCGCTTCACACATGTCTCGCGCGCTGCACGTTTCAGCTTCTTAGTCTTCGGGCAGAGCGCGTGACAGGTTTGTGATTCACGGGCAAGACCTGCGAGTCAATCGCGTGATTCACAGACGATGCTTTTCCTTTAAAGTTCCTATTCTCCTTTGCTGACAAGCCGTACGACAACTGTGCGAATCACAGGACACTCCTGCGAGTCACACGCCTTGCTGTCCTGTGTCCTTAGCTCATTTTTGCTCTTTTTTGCTAGTTTTCACTTGGTTTGATCCCAATTCTCTCCATGACTCAATGCACCTGAAATAGTAGCAATACACACAAATAATAGCCTCATATCATAGATAAAGAACATAAAAACCAAAGCAAAGAGGTTGTAATAAGTGGTAAAATCGCCACTTATCATGTACCAGATATTTCTAATTCCATAGATAAGAAAAGGGGCGATGAGTCTGACAATGGACAATCTAAGTCCGCTGTCGACCATTTATTTGAGGGAAATCTTGTTGAAGGGAAAACGGATAGGTCAAACATCTTAGCTAGTGAGGAAGAAGAAATTGTTGCTAGTTTTAATATGTTTGTTGAAAAGTTGAAGGATGGTGGGACCATCGAGGGACCTAGTTCCTCAGTCCAAAAGGAAGGGAATTCTCTTGTGTTGGAAAATGCTCCAATATCAGAGGAAGGACTAGGTTCCCACCATGTACCTACAATTATTGTACCTCTAATAGAGATTTCTGAAAGCAGAGAACTGGTAGTTTTCACTCATTCTGAGGAGCTTAATGATGAGGATGAGTCTCTGAGTTTGAGATTCAAAATAAATGCAAGGTCCTCTCAAAAATAAAAAGTGAACTTGGGGTTAACTGAATCAAGACAGTGACCAATTACCAGAGGAAAAGCTAAAGCTCAGATGGAGATTGTATTGAAAAATAGCCAAAGAAAATGTATCTTAAGAAAGAGGGATCAACTAGTGAAAAGGACTAGGGGATTGGTGGATGAAGCAGAAGAATCACCAATCAATAATACAGGTAGTGTCAAAAATGTAGGAGTGGAGGAGGAAGAAACAGAAGTTCCAGAAGTCACACTCATGAGGAAAAACTCAAAGAAAAGGAAAACGGTTAAGTCTAAAAGGGTTGCTGACAAAGAAACTGAGTCTAGAGAAAGGGAACCAGGCCAGATCACTTAGCCAAAGAAAGGAACTTGCTCACAAAAGAAGAGAACTGCAAGTCTCAAGAAGAAACCTGGTTCCTCACCCAAAAGGCAAAAGGTGGAACTATCAGAATCAGAAAGAAAGGAAATTCTAAAAACCCAAAAGGTACTAAAAGGCAGAGTTTCTGACCCTGAAATTGCTGGGAAACCCGAAATAAAAGAGATCGTAGAAATGGTTGAGTTTCAGAAATGGACTCACCTTTTCAAACTACCTGTTCCAAACGTTTTTGAGGATGAGGTAATAGAATTCTATGTGAACTTGCTCACTGCTAATGACACTCTACTATTATCTGTCAATGACTTTGAATTTATGCTTGATGAAAACATTCTTGGGGAGGTTCTGCAAGTTCCCACTAATGGGTTAAAATATGTCAAGACTGACACTGCATCACCTCATGGTAACGTCCAAATCCACCCTATTAATTAGAATGAGTACGGTCGTATGCAAATATAATTTACCCAACTATGAGTCGGGGTCGAATCCCACAGAGAACAATATATAGGCGATTAGGAAAAGTAGGAATTATCACCAATAATAGCTATGCCAAACAATAGATAATATTTTGGTTTTTGGAGAAAATTATAACTAATGCAAAAATGTAAACTAACCTAGAAAGCAAGTAAAATGATCAATGGCCACAAGCATGGATACAAGGGAAACTACGCTCAAGTAACGATCCAATGTACTTCATGATTTACAAATAATGGTGAGTTTATATTACTTAGCCTCGGATAATGACTCTAAATTAGCTTCTTCTGAAGACTAACTAGACTACCTAATTGAATATCCCTAAAGCAATTAGGAGCATTAAGAACACCCGAATATGGCTACAAGTGGTGTCGCCTATCCCTAGGTCGATTTCCATTAGATGAGGGTTAACGCCCCAAATTCTTGTTAATTAATCTTTCCCAATCCCGAGTTTGCCTCTTCCAAGTTTAAATCGAAATAAATAGGCAAGTCTTAGGGTTAGCTACTCCCTTAAGAATCATTCAAAATGAGATTAATTAAAGAAACAATAACCCACTTCATTAGGAATAAAATCATACAACACATAAGCAAAACAAGAGATTCAATCCAAACTTAAACAATGTATACTTCCATAAACAAGGTTCAAGTATTGAAATGAAATACTACACACATAAATATTCAATACAAAAGAAGGAATTGAAGAAAGGATTAAGAAATATCTCATTAAAGTGCTTCCAATCTTCTCCTCCAATGGTGTTGGTGATGAAACCCTAGCCTCCAAGTTTATGTGTTATGCCAAAGATGTGTTTAGAAAACCCTAATTGACTTTTTATAGGAACTGGAATGACAGAAATCGTCAAAGCCCAAGTTCTAGTCGAACTGGGCCGAAAATCCTTCTACGCGAACGCGCCACGTTATTGTGCGAACGCGTGGAATCACGCTCTTTCTTAAGAGCGGTCGCGTGTCGTTCCTGCGCGAACGCGCAGAGTCACTTAACGCGCGTGGGCGCTATCGCGTGGCTTTACTGCGCGAACGCCCAGAGTAATATTTCAGCCAATCTTTCCAGAATGTCCAGTTATTTCCAGTTTTGTAGCTTTTTTTGCTCTTTTTTGCTTGCTTTCCACACTTAGGCTCTAGGGACCCCGTATTACCTGAAACATACTAAAAACCACGTAAAATAGCATAGACTTGCTTAAAAAACAAGTAAAACTTATAGCCGAAAAGCGTCGATTGTGGCGTAAAATCACGCCACATCACCTCATTTCTTGAATATCATTGCCAAACAAGAGGAACCATATATGGAGATAGGGTCTTCAAAAAGCAACTCAAACCTGAGTAACATTTGCTTTTTGAACTAGTCAACAAGCTAATATTGCCCTACTCAGAAAGGAGATCTATGGCTGCAATCCCTGATCTATTTTTGATTGAAGCCTTAGCTAACTACACTGCTGTTAATCTGCCTGCCCTCATGATTGAACACATGATTAAGGTTGCCACAATCAGGGATGGTAGGCATGGGCTGCCTTATGGATTCCTTCTTACCAGAATTTTCGAGCACTTTAAAAAACAAGTCAGCAGGATGACCTTGGGTACCAAAAAGCATATGTTCACTGAGAGCACTCTCAAGGAATGTGAATGCATACAAAATAGAGGAGGAGTTGGAAGCAATTATATGATCGAGGCTCAGGATAAGGCAAATGAAGAGATAAACAAGCCGTCACTTCATCTAGCCCAAAGGGACATGAAAATTGCAATTTTGAAAGCTTAGCTGCAACAAAGTTCACAAGGAAATGAGGGACCAGGTACCTTGGATGTGTTAAAGGAAGAAAATGTTAAGCTCAAAGTTGAAGTCGCTGACCTACAAAAGAATGTGGATGACCTGACTTAGCAGCTGGTTCATTATCATCGAGCCGCAAATGAACGCATTGACAAGCTTCTTTCCAAGCTCTAAACTGGACCTCTCTTTTCTCCCTTCCTGCTTCTCATTCCCTCTTCCCAAATCTTCTGATATTCCTTTCCTTTGACTATCTTATTGTCCTTGTTTTTGGGTTGTACTGATATTAGCACTCTTGTCTGTTATGAAACTATTTTATGTATGCTGGATGTACTATGTTTTTGCTGCTAATCAAATTTGGGCATTATCTCTCTGTTTGTGCAATATTACTTAGCCATTGGTTGTTTCATTCACTGCTTATGTTGTGTTGCCCCAGGGGCCATGAGTTAATGTCACTAACCTTCCTCTATCTATGCTACGTCTTTTCTCTTTTTAATGATGCTAAAGGGGGAAAATATTTAGAGAGTTTGTTGGATGATTTGTAGAGTTTTTTGGATGAGTTTGAAGTGTGTTTATGTTTGTAAGATGGGTCTGATTCTCAGGGGGAACAAGTGAAGAATCTGGTCCTCCGGGGGAATATAATTATGTGTTTGTCATCTTTTTGTGGAAAATTAAAAAGTTACGATACTTTATGTTTTGATGATTTGACAAATTATTCGAGGAACCAGATGCGATCAGGTTCACTCGATAGGGAAATTGATAAGTTATGATACTTTGTGTTGTGATGATTTGACGAACCTCATTCGAGGAACCAGATGCGATCAGGTTCACTTGATGAACTTGGTCAACCTTATGATATCTCATGTCGAGGTTCACTTGATAAGCTTGGTCAACCTTATGATGTCTCATGTACTGCTAAATTGACATACTCTCTCGAGGAACCAGATGCGATCAGACAGTGTACCAACTGGCAGCAGTGTAGCAGCAACACAGATGCAGCAATGACTCACAAACCAAGATAAAGAGCCAGATAGGGACCAGATGTGATCAGTTCCCTTAGCCGTCGTACAGTCAACTCTACAACTGTAAAAGTTGTTGCACTGTATCGACTGGCAGCAGTGCAGCAGCACAACTATATTTTGCTAGAGGCCCAATCAAATAATGAAATGCCCCTCTCACATCCCACATGCTCTCTCATATATAAACCACATTTTACAAGGGTAACCCTAACACTGTGAAATCAGGAAATCATCCACTCACAAGAAGCAGCTGCCGCTACTCTCAAAATGCTCTTCAAGATCAAAGCTGCAACAACTAAATGGACTAGTTCTTTAATCAATGCCGATGTCTTAAGTCCTTTTAGTTGTTAAATCTTTGTATTTTGCTCTTAACTTGTTCTCCTACACTTCTTTCAAGAAGTTCTTGGTAGGACAGATTTCCAACCTTTTGTGGTGGTATCTTGGCTAGAGTTAGTCAAGGATTGTTTCTTTGCAATAGAGTTATTGTTGGGGGGGGGGGGGGGGGGGGGGGGGGGGTTAAGAGTTTAATTCCTAGGTTGTAATCTGAAGTTGCTCAGTTATAGTGAAGTTGAGGAAATCCTACTTTGGTAGGTCGTGATTTTTAATCCCTTGAGCAATGAGTTTTCCACGTAAATATCTTGTGTTATTTACTTTTTGTCATACTCAAGGGAACAGATAGAGAACCTGGTTCTTTATACTATTTGGTGGACTCGTATATTCTATCGACAAGCAACGTAACCTTCTAGAATAAATTTAAGTACACTGATAGTGTAAAAATATTGTTCTAGCACAATGCTGGTGTATATAGTGATACCATTAGGTGAGGAACGCATGCAATTGATTTAAAGGGAGTGATTAATATATTGATCAAATATGAAGACCCTATCTTGAATTTGCAATATGGTAAAGAGCCAGGAAACGCACAGGTGACTGTTATAAAATTAGACTAGTACTAGCATCTCCTTTCAGATAATTAAGACCTTCAAACCTTAAATAAATAAACGGGAAAGGTCCAAAATTAGCCCTAATATATGGGAAATGGCTCACAAATACCCTCCATCCACCTATTGGTCCAAAAATATCCCTCCATTCACCTGTTTAGTCCAAAAATGTCCCTTCATCCACCTATTTGGTCCAAAAATACCCCCAACCTACTTTTTTAGCTCAAGAATATCCCTCAAACTAACATCCTAATTTTGATGATATTTTTTCAAATTTAAAATGCCATGTGGCTTGTTTTGATTGGCCACATATTATTTAATTTAAAAATTAAACCCCACCCAATTAATCTAACCCATTTTGTAACTTAAACCTGGCGACTTTATATATATATATATATGCACTTGCAAGCATAGCTGATGAGCAGCCATGGGTAATGTTCCAAATCGAGTCGGCATTGATGTACTCAAAGTTACTGTAAGAAGACCAACTAGAGTTCTCCCAAGAAGGAAACCACCTAATGCCACATGAAAGTTCAAAGCTTTCTCTCCTCAGAGGCTAACACGAGAGAACGCAGACTATCAAATAATACCCGTACTAGCTCACTTACGCGAACTTCATTTCCAATGAATTATTATCAGAACAGTTAATACTTGAAATTCAATTTCAACAACTTTTTTTTATCATCATGCACTAACATAAAAGGTTATATGCAACAGCTCGGACAATTTGGAACAAAAACTTGTCTAAGGGATTAATTAGCTCAACAGCACCTGCCCGATTTTAAATAGGCACCAAAATGTAAGTTCTTAATGCTTGGCAGCAGAATTACAGGTCCTTTTATTAAGCTTCCATAACATCAAAATGACCACAATATATCATAAACTAAAACTCGAGAAAATCAAGATAAACCATGCGACAGTGATGATCGATAATTTGAGCACGGATGTCGTTGGCAGTGAGAATGAAACGTGGATTTAAAAAAAATGGGTCAACGGGTTTGGGTTTCAAAGTGGGTGGGGTTTAATTTTAAATTAAATAATATATGTGGCCAATCAAAACAAGCCATGTGGCATTTTAAAATTGGAAAAATACCATCAAAATTAGGGTGTTAGTTTGAGGGGTATTCTGGAGCCAAAAAAATAGGTTGGGGGTATTTTTAGACCAAATAGGTGGATGGAGGGATATTTTTTAACCAATAGCTGGATGGAGGGTATCTGTGAGCCATTTCCCATATGTTAGGAGTATTTTTGGACCTTTTCCGATAAATACATAAAAGTGAAGGAGAAAGAAAATCATCTGCATCGCTATTTCCTTTTCCGATAAATAAATAAAAGTGAAGGAGAAAGAAAATCAACCTGCATCGCTATTTCCTTTTATACTTTGAATTTAATCAATATTCCAAACAAGTTTAACCAATATGAACTAATATCCTAACGATTTCTACACTATCAGCTCACTAAAAGGTAAGTTTGTCCACAAAATATATATATATATATATATATATATATATATATATATATATATATATATATATATATATATCATATGGATTCAACATAACCCAAATTTAGAAATTCACTAAATATAACATATACGGAGTAATTGCAAAGCCAATATCATATGTAAATGGGTTGTGGGTTAATAGACAAGCGAGAGGCCGCCAGAATTGCATAAGCTTCAAATCCTGACCCATCTTTGCTAGTAACCTCGAAACTAAAGTAAGTGACCTACTATGACAAGGTAAATTTACTAGGGTAGTGTAAAAGTTTGTCACACTTAATTGATGAGGAAAGCCTTTTCGTGAACAAACACAATTCCTATACACACCTAACAACAACACCTTCCTGCATATTCATACGAAGACAAGATACAAGTAAGCGGTTCAGGGTCCTACAGCGTATCCGCTGTTAATTGATATGTATACATATATGTTGAATCCTCTTGCAAATAGACGATTCCAAAAAGCAGAAAACAGTACCTTCAGACCACATAGCTTCTGATATCCTCCATGATCACTCTATCAATTTGTTGAGTGCCAAGGTTTGCGGCTTAGAGGAGAGTCATATGTTTGATGATGCAGCATCATCAAGATTCCCATATGAAAGGAGAAACTTGGATGAGACAAAGAGAGAAGAGAAATAGATATTGAACTATATTTTCAATGCCCTACATATCTTTAATATATCCTTATTCTCCCTTCAAGTTTTGTGAATCTTGATGACGCTGCATCCTAAAACATTGACTGGTGAAGACTATACTGTGAATTATGATCATTCTTTTTAGGCAAGAACAACAGAAACCCTATTCTTGAGAGTGGCCAAAACGACTTGAAAAAGTGTTTACAAATATATATTGAAGAGCAGCTCGATTGGCTAATCAAAGTCAAAGCAGTCAATTTATTGAGATCACCTTCAGTGGCAAAGCTAAAGGGAAATGAAAGGGCTCATTCAAATCCCCTTTGTCTGAAAATTATTATGTACAAGTAGTGTAAATAATTTTTTTGTTGCGTATATCAAACAGTTGAATCACCCTAACACACGAGAAATTTTTAGGTATGTCTATTTTCGTATTTTTGAATCCTTGTTAGGATTTATGGCTCTGCCACTAGATTTATTATCGGAGAACGCATTCCTTGACCGGCAAAAGTTAATAGAAGCTGCAAGTATTTTAATTTGGCATGGGAAAGGTCATAGAAATTAAAGGTTAGAAAGAAAGTTTAGGAGATGATGAGAGATCGAATTGATTAGATATTTGGATAATGGGATAGACTTTATGACACTAAATAAAACAAGAGAAAGCGGTCTATATAGTAATTATGTATAGGCGGAAGGCTGGGGGTAAGAACGGGGTGGGGTGGGGTGAGGTCTGTAGAACCTACATTTTTGCGTAGTAATTTCACGGATGATCACTTACCTTTTATCTTATTGCACAAAAGTTATTAAATTTAGACAAAGTGGAGTGTTCTTTTATTACAAAATAATAGTTTAGTAACTTTTGTGATACTTAGATAAATTGCATGATTTGTTCGGGACAAGAAATATGTTCATGATTAAGATAACAAAATATTTGTAATGTCCCATAAATATTTAGACTTAAAATTATTGATGCTAGCAAACTTAATGACATATTTAAGGTGCCCCAAGGTATAAGGGTTCACACGTTCTAAACAAAGTGTTAGGTGATATACAATTAACACATGGTATATACTAAAAAAAATGTTTGAAATTCTTTTGAAAAATAGATAGAAAAAAGTAGAAAGGTATGAAATAAAATCCGATTTGGACAAAGCAGTGATTGAGGTGGACCAATCCCATATGGCTTCACGTGGGCTGCAACTAAACAAAGGATTTAAGCCATTGAAAGCAAAAGATTTAAAACTAAAACTACAGGAAAAAGGGTATTTATATTTTTGCCAAAGTATAAAAACAACAATGAAAAACAAGAACCGCACAAAAAAGGTGTTCAACTTATGTTACATCACTTATACACAGGAATCTCAATTAGAATAGACATACTCAGTACACATGCAAATAATTTTCTCTAAACGTAACTACAGTTCTCGTCATTGATTCATTGAAAAGAATTTTTTTATTCTTTTTATCTTCCTTTTTTGTTTTTTGATAGTTTATTTAAAATTTCAGATGATAATTCCTAGTTTCAAATGAAAATTAAGATTTTAAGTGGTGAAAGAGAAATTGATAATACACTTTTAAAGAATTAAGCGGGTAAGTTGTGTTTCCGGCATTGTAAAATAAAGCTCACAAGTTAAAGGACTAGAACCAATGTTGTGAGTAGTTATGTTCTTTGAATCTCAATTATCATATAGATTGAGAAATTGTGATTCGAGATTGTGTGGAAGATACGTCAAACTGAAGTTGAGCTTGTACATATAGCTTGAGGTAAGCTAAGACTTATTTATAAAAGAAAATCATAGTCCTCAGTCCACTCAATTCTTTCTTATTACGGTCCTAAATGAGAATGTGATAATACCAAATGCAATTAATCTTTGTTGCCCACTATGACTTGTATGATATTTTGCTGAGTCTTTAGAAAATTTTTGCTCACTCTATCACTATTTGATATATGTCATTGTTTGTGATACTTGTATTCAGTTCAAAACGTGTATTCAGTTAAATTTAATGCAATTGATTGGAAAATGAGTTGACAAGTAAACAATGAAGAGGTCGACACAAGAAGGAAACAATTGCATGAAAGGAAAAATAAAGAATTACATTACCCTTCTTTTCAGAAAAAAATTGTACCCTCATTTTTGGTGCATGGAACTTCATCGTAAAGAATTACACTAACATTCATTATTGTTAGCCAGATTTTACATTTCACAATAAAATTTCAATGTCTAGATAGGTTTAACATTCTAACGTGCAACCTAAAAGGGGCGAAGCTACAAGGCAATCTGCGGTAAATCCATTAACTTTAGTTCAAACCTTGTAATTGTATTAAGAAATTTATTAAATATGTACAAAAAATAAAATCAGAACTCGGTTATCTTGTGACCGACCAAAAAACTATGTGGTAATTATGGAAATATTGTAATTATAGTAATATATGAATTGTAGTCTATTAGAGTAAGCGAATATCGTAGTCCTATTAGAATAGGATTACCTTAGGCAGCTTGTAACTTGTATATTAGGAGGTCATATTATGAATTCAAAGGCTGAGAAAATTCACCCAAAATATTCTTGTCTTTTTACTACTTTCACGTCCCTTTCAATTTTAGCAGATTACGTGTACGTGATGTCGCTATTCTAGAAGTTAAAATCCATAAAGTTATAATTCTTGCTCTCCGCCTTGAACCTAAAGAAATGTTTGAACCACTTTTGCTACTATATTAAGAGTTTCTTATATAAGGGAGTTCAACAATTTATATATACTAAAAAAATTATTTTCATCTTACTTATACTGTACAATTTCCGATGAGGGAGATTCATTGAATCCACTTTATTATATGGAGCTCCACCACTAGCGATATAGATGTTAAAAGTTCATATATCTGATCCCAAATTATTTGGAATTAAGACGTAGTTGTTATTTTTTTGGTAACTAAATATTGTATTACCAGGGAAAAAAATATTTACAAGGTCGTTCCACACCCTCTAGAGTTGGGACGTAGTTGTTATTAATATACCAAAGCTTGATCTAATACCCTTCCAATTGCAATAATTTAAGCTATTATCATGAAGAAAAATTCCATAGCCACATGTAGGAAAATATGGTCAAAGAGGCATCGAAATCAAAGAGCAAGTTGGACTAATATAAGCTTAATTGATGCTAATTTCCCTAATCATAATCATGATTAGAGATAAGCCATTGATGGTCCGAAACGTGTACTTTTTACGTGTAAAGTTAGTACAATTCAGAAAGTGACCATTTTCATGGATTATTAATCTTGATTTGCAGATAATTATCTTTTCTGACTAATGTCTAATGGGAATCATTTTATCAAAGCTAAAGCGTATCATACCCTATGATATAGACTTATGGAGCATTCGGAGAATAAATTTAGTGGGAATCCAACTAGAGATCTTTAAGATGGATTGACAGGACAATTTCAGAGTTTAAAATGTAAAAAACATAGAGGTTTTAAATTTGCTGCCCCTAGTAAACTATAACTTGTTTTCATCATTTTATGTGAAGGTGGGTGACTGAGCATGAAGTTAAAAATAAAATATTTGAAACTTGTGATACAAAATATGTCATATATAGACATTTCAGTTACATAAAATCAGGTCGTTAAAGATAAAATAAAAAATAGAGTTGAATTAAATAAAAAATAGAGTTGAAGTATTTTAAATATAAAAATATGTCCTTTTTGTAAACAAACGAGGAACAAAATGCATCAAATAAAATAGAATTTTGTAAGTATATTCATCTTAAAAAACAATGACAAAATTAATTTGATGCGCAAAAAATAACATAATGAGTTTCCGTGGAAATTTTGGACATATATCTTTTTCTAACTCGGAAATTAAGAAACGCTTAAGAATTTGTTTGGTCAAACTTCTAAAAATTGCTTATTTTGAGAAATATTTTTGTCAAGATGACTTTTTCGACAAGTAATTTTGGAGAAAAATAGTGTGTGTTTGACGAGAAAAGATAATTCTACGGAAAGTAGAGTATTATTTATATGGAGAAACGATCTGTGTAATAAATGAGTTTTAAAATTTAGTGTCAAATTTATTAGCTGCAGAACTGTGTAGTAAATGAGTAAAAAATTTGGAGTCATTTTCTCTTCAAATTTTTAGTGTCAAAGATAAAACAATTCTTTCTGGAACTCCAGATCTAATAGCTATTAATTACATATGTTTAACAGATGTATCCAGTTGAAACTCTGCAGTTCAAGTTCTCTAAATCACCATACCAAAGAAATCCTTGAAAGCAACTCACCAAATCCCAAGTCGCATTATTCAAGCTCTAAGTAGTCATTGGCAAGCCCCACAACTTTGGTTTAGCGGTGAGAGCGCAACGTGTGATGATGGACCGGGTGGCTTTACGAGTTCAAACTAACTGCAAACAAAAGTCTGTTTTCAAGTAGAGTAAATGGACATGCCATCATCCACCAAATTTCGAACCGTGCGCAACTATGCGAGGATTTCTCGATTATCAGTAAAAAAGTAGTAGTCGCCAACATACCATCTATTTGTATATAAACAGACAACAAACCTTAAGGCTGGCTTTCATTAGCCACCTCACAAATGTTTCCCTTCTCGAGGCTTAAACAAAATAACCAATGTATCAGTGATCACGAGAGTGGTATTTTAGAGCAATCGCCCTGTACTATTAGAATCATTATTTTTAACTACTATCTCCATCAGCAGCACAGGTATCTATCCCATCAAAACTTGGAAAAATGAAAAGAAATCAAGCACGTGTTTTCTATACTATTACATTCTGGGTGAAATAATGAATCTTCAACAAGAATTACAATCTTCATCTGTCGTCTAAGCTACGACTCCAATCAGAATCTCTATCCTAAAGAGCCAAATTTGATGCTATTTTTAACCACAGCTATCACTAGAACTTGTTGAAAAAAAAAAAAATCACTAGAACTTGTCCTTCTGATATCTGTCGAGCAATTCCAACTTTTTCTTTAAAATCTCAAGAAAGTCTAGGCATTAATCAAGAAGACAATGACATGATACACCTATATTGGACCAAATAACAAAAGTCTTTAATAAGGCACCTAACAGTGTGACGTAGTGGTAAAAAATGAAGTGGGTTGAGAACCATGAGGCCAGGTTCAAATTCCAGAGGAGGCAACAAGAGTAAGAGATTTCTACCGTGTGTCTTGACGGATAGAATTACCGGTACTTGCTTTGATGAAAGGTAGTAGATACCCCCTGGGTACACGCAAGCTGTCGCGGATACCACAGTTTTTTTTTTTTAGGTAACCTGGATACCACAGTTATGAAAAAAAGGATAAAAAAGTAACAGAACCGTGACAAGCAATCAGGATCAAGAGATGTGCCACTCTAGGTGCAAAATCCTAATTACAGGCCATCATTCAAACAGATAATATGGGCCAGAATGTGTGGAAAACTCAAGCAAAGTCCAGCAGAGATCATTCTAACATCAACAACTGACTCAGTGCAGTAATGTTCTCTAAATTACCATACTAAGAAATACTTGAAAAGTAACTCAAAAAAAAAAAAAAGTTGCTCTTAAGTTGTTCTGTTGTAAGATATTACATTGAATGAATGCTTATCAAAATGGTACTCGAGAGCTTGCTATATTATTACATTCCTGGGGCAACAATAAATCTTCAATAAGAACTATGATCTTTGTTTGCCATCTAACAAGCAATGATTCCGATCAGCCAGATGAAGCTAAATACTAAAGAATTCAACTATGATGCCATTTATGGCCAGAGACTTTACTAGAACCGATAACCACCACACCATCATTAATTCAAGACCCTTCACGAGGCGTCAAGCAAAGGAACTTCAAAATCTTGAAAGACACTTGATGATGATAGATACCTTGAAGTGCCCTTTGGAGATACCTACCAAATATTACAATATCATACAATGGAAGGGAGATCAAGGTTTGAAGGATGGAGGCACCTTGGAGGGCATATTACATACTTAGGCCTAATTAAAGGGTATTTTTGGACATTTGATGTATTATTTACCACTAGTATAAATACTTCACTACCTAGCGCATTTTGACTAGATTATGTTGATGAATATTTTTGAGCTCATTGTTGCCTTTCAACTTTGCCCTAGGATTTGCAAGAGGTAACCTTCCTCTTGAGGATTCTACTCGTTTAGGTGCTTTTATTGAGTGTATTCGAGGTAACTAGGATTCTAATCCTAATTGTTGCTAATATTTCTTAAATATTTGTGTCTAGCTTTTATCTTTTCTTGCTTTCTATTTTCAATTCCTTGCATTTTTTAATTTAGTTGTTATCAAGAACTAGATACTTATATAGACCCTTGTGGTCCGGCCCCTCCCCGGACCCCGCGCATAGCGGGAGCTTAGTGCACCGGGCTGCCCTTTAGGTACTTACTGATTTTAGATTGAGCAATTCAAACTTAGGTTTAGGAAAATAACCATTACGAGGATTACATACTGAGACAACCACACAAACATAGAAATGAAATTTAAGGTTTTTTTTTTCGGGAAAAGGGGCAAATATACCACTCAACCATGCGATATAGAGCAAATATACCCTCCATTAAAAAAGTGGAGGATATATACCCTCGCCGTTATAGAAAGGGTGCATATATACCCTTTTGTTAACAACCCTATATTTATTGAATTAAAAAAATTCTAAAATTGATATTTTAATTCCAAAAATGCCACATGGCATTAAAATATTACATCACCCTTTTTTTACCTCCATACCTGACCCCCTGACCCAACTAAAGTAAAACATCATCCCTCTTTTTAAGGTCAATGTACTGAAACCAAGCCACAAATTAACTTTGCAATCTATGGAGACTCTGCTATATTTAGTAAGATTGTGCATTACAATTGGTACTGAGGAACTATAAGTTGCCCTTCTATTAGCTGTAACTTCCAATATCCAAGTAAATGTTGATTTATAGTCAATGAATGCCAATTATTTCCTTGTTGTACCTCTATTCACCTCTTAGCATTACATAGTCATCTAAGCTGTTTCTTTTTCCTTTAATTGTAGCCTATGTTACTCGGACTCTTCACTTTCGGTGCCGCACCCATGTCGACACGACATGGGTGTGGGATCCATACCCGATCTGGTCAACCGATTTTGGATACTTTGACCAAAATCGACATAGAAATTCTGGATAGATTCAATGATTTCTTTAATCAAAACTAAAGCTAAGGTGGAATTGAAGAAAATGGAATACCTTGTATATAAAAATTTCTATGTCACTCTGTTTCCTTTTATCTCCTTCGGAGATTCTTGATACACATTTCCAATTAGTGGTTGAATTAGCAGTTAATGACAAGTCAGCAATAGTTAGTTAGAGTTAGTTGTCCTATGTGGCAATTCTGTTAGGCAGTTAATAGAAATAACAGCTACTATCAATGACAACTGTAATTAGCCAACTGATATAAGGCTGTATAGGATTCATTTGATACTCATCTATGAAAGTATATTGTACTCTTACACTACTCTTCTTCTTCAATCATCTCAATCCCCCATGTCCCTCTAACTGTCAAGCTCGAGTTTCTTCCATTGAAGCTCCTCTACAGGTACTTGAATTCTCGATTAGTTCTTAATTCTGCAATTCAGTTATCAGTGGTATCAGAGCCATTGCATCCTCGGCATCAATGGCAAAAGGCACTAGGGAAAATGGTGACCAAACCAGTGGAGATTCTCCTACAGAAATGGGAGACATAAGAGAAATGATGCAAAAAATGTTAGCAGAATTGGGAACTTTAGCAGGCGATGTATCTAACTTGAAGAAATTAAATCAAACAGTACTTGAATTGAAGAATCAGATCACAAATGCAGATGAAGCTAGGAAAGACAAAGCTCCAATGGAACAAGAACAAGAAGGTCCGGTAGAGTGGATCACTCAGAAGAAAGAATGCACAGAACTGAAGAAAGGATTCAAAGAGGAAGGAGTCCCACTAGTCATACCTCTCACCATTCAAACTTCTCTAGATGGTCAAGAATGGAGTTCTTAAGGTTTACTGGTGAGGATTTAAGATAATGGTTGTTTAAAATTGAACAATTCTTTGAAATGGAAAATGTTCCAGGCCATAAGAAAATTAGTGTAGCTGCTTTGCAATTGGAGGGTGAAGCCATTCAGTGGCATCTGTCTTTTATGAGATATAGACAGTATCTACAACCTGCTACTTGGAATGATTATATCATAGCAACGGTGGAAAGATTTGGTACAGATTTTGATGATCCCATGAAGGAGATCAAGAAAGTGAAACAAGTAGGAAGTGTGGTGGAGTATCAAGCTATTTTTGAAAGGAACTTAACTAGGGTCACCTTTTCTCAGGCAAATGCTATCAGTTGCTTTCTTGGAGGACTGAAACCTGAATTAAATATTGCTGTTAAAAGATCTGAGCCTACCATTTTTTCACAGGCTTATAGATCTGCCAGAATGGAAGAAGCATATCTTGCTGCTGTAAGACAAAGTTCTTTTCCTACTGTGAGTTCAAGTAACATGGGAAGCTCTTCAAGAAGGGTTAATGACCAGAGGAGTCAATACACCAAACCCCTCTTACCAACCCCTTATAGAGGAGGACCAACAGTTCAAAGAGGATTCAATAGAAGAACACTCACACCAGAAGAAATGAATGAAAAGAGGGCCTAGGGACTTTGCTTCTTCTGTAATGAAAAGTATGTTCCAGGTCACAAGTGTAGAAATCTGAAGCAATTGTACCTTCTTGAGTTAGAAGAACAAGAAGAAGATCAATATTGTGAACAAGAACCACTAACTGAGGAAGAAACAATTGGAGATTTCCATGCATGCTTTGAATGGATCATTGGGGTATAGGACCTTAAAAGTTACTGGTTATCATTGTAAGAAACCTTTGCACATACTGGTGGATACAGGAAGCTCACCCAATTTTATTGATCCATCATTGGTGGAACAGTTGGGGTATCCTGTTTTTCAAACCATTACTCAACCAGTAGCTACAGCAAATGCTGGTATACCAGTGAATAAGGTGTGTAGAATTTCTTGGTTATTACAAGGAGTAGAATTTTCGGCTGAGTTCTTAGTGTTACCTTTGGGGAACTGTGGAATAGTCCTAGGAGTTCAATGGTTATTGACACTAGGAGATATTAAGATGAACTTTAGAGATTTAACAATGGAATTTATGTATAAGGGCAAAAGGCATGTTTTAAGGGGTGCTGGTAGACAAATATTGAGCACAGGAGCTGGAAAATTGGCAAAGATCTCAGGTAACCATACACAACTCTATATGCTTCAGTTGGTAACAAATTTGAATGAAGATAGACAATGGTATTCTATAGAGACTAAGAACACATCTGTTACTGATCCTAACTTGGCCAAGTTACTACTTGAGTTCAAAGGGCTGTTTGCAGAACCTACTACACTTCCTCCCTCTAGAGGAGTGTTTGATCATAAAGTAGTGTTGCATGCTGGTACTGAACCAATTAATAAGAGACCATATAGATATCCATCAGTTAAAAAGGATGTGATAGAGTCATTGTTTAATCAGATGCTAGAACAAGGAATAATTCAACCAAGTTGTAGTCCATTTGCTGCACATGTGGTATTAGTTGGGAAAAAAGATGGTACATGGAGATTATGTGTTGACTATAGAGATTTAAACAAAGCTACTGTGAAGAACAAATTTCCTATTCCAATTGTGGAAGATTTGTTAGATGAACTTGAAGGGTCTGAAATCTTTTCTAAAATTGACCTCAGAGCTGGTTATCACCAACTGAGGATGGCTAAAGAAGATGTGCCAAAAACTGCATTTAGGACTCACTCTGGCCATTATGAGTACCTAGTTATGCCATTTGGTCTATCAAATGCCCCTGCAACCTTTCAAGGACTAATGAATTCTGTATTCCAGCAGTTCTTAAGGAAATCTGTGCTTGTTTTCTTTGACGATATACTGATTTACAGCAGAGATATTAAGGATCATTTGCAACACTTAAGAGCTGTTTTTAAGGAGATGGAGAAGCACCAGTTGTATGCCAAACAAAGAAAATGCTTCTTTGGGGTTGACAGGATTGAGTACTTGGGACACTTCATAACTAAGGAGGGTGTATCCACTGATCCTCAAAAGATAGAATCAGTTCAGAAGTTGCCTATGCCAACCACTCTCAAATAGTTGAGAGGATTCCTTGGGTTGGCTGGTTATTATAGAAGATTTATCCAAGGGTTTGGGGTGATTTCTATACCATTAACTGATCTTCTGAAAAAAGACAGTTCCAAATGGTCTCAGCGGGCAACTGATGCTTTTGAGAAGTTAAAGTCTGCATTGACCAAGGCTCCTGTACTTGCTTTACTTGACATCACCAAAACCTTTGTGGTTGAGACTGATGCCAGTGGATATGGAATTGGGGCTGTGTTGATGCAACAAGGCCACCCCATAGCTTTCATCAGTAAAGCTCTATCCCCTAAACATGTTGCATTATCAGTTTATGATAGAGAGTTATTAGCTCTGGCTCATGCAGTCACAAAATGGTCTCAGTATTTGTTGGGACAGAAGTTCATCATCAAGACTGATCAAAAGGCTTTGAAGTATTTAATGGAACAGAAATTGCATACAAATTCTCAGCTGCTATGGTTAACTAAATTGTTGCCTTTTGATTACACTATTGAATATAAGAAGGGGGTGGAAAATAAGGTGGCTGATGCTTTATCTAGAGTGACAGGAGCAGAACTGATGACACTTCTAATTTCACCTACAGACAATGACTTACTACAAGCTATAGCTGACAACTGGACCACTGATTTGGAGCTCAAAACATTAATTGAACACTTGCAGGTAACACCTGATGCTCATTCTCAATTTACTTGGCTGAACAACTAATTGAGGAGGAAGGGGAAGTTGGTAGTGGGCAAAATACCTCAGCTGAGATTGGAGATCATCAAACTGTGGCATTCTAGTCCACAAGGGGGTCATTCTGGGGTGGAAGCAACTTTGAAGAGGTTATTGACCTTGTTTTATTGGAAGAGCATATGAATGGATGTGAAACGGTTTATCCAAAACTGTGATGTGTGCCAAAGGAGTAAATCTGATTTAGCAGCTTACCCTGGACTCTTACAACCACTCCCCATTCCTGATGTGGTGTGTGGTCCCAGATAAGCATGGATTTCATTGACGGACTCCCAAAATCCCATGGTCATGAGGTAATATTGGTGGTTGTTGACAGATTAAGCAAGTATGGACACTTCATTCCCTTGAAACATCCTTACACTGCTCAGTCTGTTGCCAAAGCCTTTTTGGATATTATTGTCAGGCTCCATGGTCTGCCTGATTCTATTGTTAGTGACAGAGATGTTATGTTCCTCAGTTCATTTTGGCAAGAGTTGTTCACATTACAAGGGGTGCAGCTAAACACCTTATCATCCTCAGTCTGATGGTCAGACTGAGGTTTTGAATAGATGTTTGGAAACCTACTTGAGATGTTTTTGTCTGGAAGATACTGCTGATTGGTTCTCTTGCTTACCCGTGGCTGAGTATTGGTATAGTACTTCCTTCCTTCCATTCAGCTATCAAAACAACACCTTATGAAGCTCTATATGGCAGACCCCCCCCCCCCCCCCCCCCCCCCCAAAAAAAAAAAAAAAAAACTCTCTCCGTCTACCCTACTTGTCTGGTGAATCAGCCTCAGCTGAAGTGGATCACACTTTGATTCAGAGGGAATTGAAACTACAGTTGTTAAAGCGCCATTTAGGTAGAGCTCAACTCAGAATGAAGCAACAGACAGATGGCCATAGAAGTGATAGAAACTTTGATGTGGGAGACTGGGTGTTCCTTAAAGTGCAACCTTACAAGCAATCTACTCTTATCAGCTCAACCATTCCACAAATTAGCTGCCAGATATTATGGTCCATTTCAAATTCTTAGAAGAGTTGGTCCTGTAGCATATACATTGCTATTTCCCTCCTCAGTCAAAATTCATCCTACTGTCCATGTATCCCTCCTTAAGAAATGCTATGCAGTTCCTGACCATATTGCCTATCCACCTATCATTGACATAGCTAATCCTCAATGCCCTCAACCTGAGTCTGTCCTACAGAGGAGGATGGTGAAGAAGGGCAACAAGGCTGTTGCACAACTGCTGGTGAAGTGGATGGGATTTTCAGCAGATCTTGCAACTTGGGAGTTTGCTAATGTTCTTTCTACAAGGTTCCCTCAGTTTGATCCTTGAGGTCAAGGATCTTTTGCAGATAGGGAGTACTGATACACATATTTCCAATTAGTAGTTGAATTAGCAGTTAATGACAAGTCAGCAATAGTTAGTTAGGGTTAGTTGTCCTATGTGGCAATTCCGTTAGGCAGTTAATAGAAATAACAGCTGCTATCAATGACAACTGTAATTAGCCAACTGATATAAGGCTGTATAGGATTCATTTGATACTCATCTATGAAAGTATATTGTACTCTTACACTACTCTTCTTCTTCAATCATCTCAATCCCCCATTTCCCTCTAACTGTCAAGCTCGAGTTTCTTCCATCGAAGCTCCTCTTCAGTTACTTGAATTCTCGATTAGTTCTTAATCCTGCAATTCAGTTATCAATTCTCCTCTTGATCAATATTTTTTCCTCAAGTTTTCCACATAATATTCCATAATTTAGGTTTTATAGCCCTAGTTTTAGATATTTGAATTTTTTTAGCCGAATCCCCGCACCGGTACCCATAACTGGATCCGTATCACCAAATCTTAGAATTTAGATCATGAAGGATCTGACATCTAGAACCGTAGCCGTATCGGACACCCGCACCCAAGTCCGAGTAACTTAGAATTTGTAGCATCATACGGCCTTGTTTTGGCTTACAAAATCTAACTTCAAAAATCTCATGCTAAATGCCTGTCTGTAGATATAATATCAAATATTTCAGTGAAGCCAATGAAGAGTTTAACACTTATCAGCAGTCTTTTTTTTTTTTATTAAGCACCGGGTGTCCGGGTCTCTTTGAGCCCCGACTAATCCCGGGGGTGCACAGGCCCTCGGTAAGGAGTTTCCCGCAAGTGCACCACGGGTAATTTAGGGTTTTACCCCAGTCCGATGGCCCTCAGAAATTGTTTGCACCCAGTGGGTTTCGAACTTGAGACCTTGAAAGGGAGCACCCCAAGGCTCAAGCCAATTACCACCAGCAGTCTTTAACACTGAATAAAAGAGGGACTAGGTTTTACTTTAGTTGGGTCGGATCTGATCGGGTATGGAGAGGTAAAAAAAATGGGTGATGTAATATTTTAATGCCATGTGGCATTTTTGGAATTAAAATTTCAGTTTTAGAATTTTTTTTAATTCAATAAATATAGGGTGGTTAACACAAGGGTATATATGCACCCTTTCTATAACGGCGAGGGATTATATCCTCCACTTTTTTAACAGAGGGTATATTTGCTCTATATCGCATAGTTGAGGGGTATATTTGCCCCTTTTCCCTTCTTTTTTTTTTTTTTTTGGCAACCAATAAGCAATAACTTAGTGGGAGATTTTACTAATAATATTAAAAACAAAAACAAAAGGAACAAAAGTTCAGGCAATTAAGCCACAAAATAAGCCAACAAAAACCAAAAAGCAACTGAACCGACAAAACCTAGAAAGTTCAGTTGAGAAAATTAGGAAAGTGAAGACTGAGGTGCTCATCGGAAGAGCACCGTCAATCCTGAGCTTCACCATCAGGAAAAGATGCTGATTTCTCCGATATGGATAACATGAAGGTGATTCAAAATCTCAACTAAACAAAGCATTCAACAAAAGACACTTACAGGATGTATAAAGTAAATATTGACCAACAAAAGTCAGGCAAAGGATCAAAAAGTAGACACAACCGCGGCAAGAAATCAGGATCAAAAGATATCCCCTCTTGAGTCTCCGACAGGTGCTAGAATCCTAATAACAGACCAGCATCTAAACAGAAAATATCGACCAGAATATACAGGGAAAGTATCCAGCAAAATCCAACAGATATTATTCTAACAACTTCCACGGGAAAACATCTAGCCACCAAATCAACAAAACCTGTTTCCAAGTAATTTCCCACATTTATGGGAAAAGGGTATAACCGCATCACTAATATACTCGGCAGTGAAATGCAACTGATAACTTAATGCAGGAAGAGAGACGCACTACATCCAAAGAACTAGAGCAACACTAAGCAGACCTATTCTTCGGAAATTGCCAAATCACAGATCAATGAGTAAACAAAGACAGAAGACATCGCTCACATTCGCACTGAATATTTCTGTACCTTCAATGTTACATGAGCTCTCCCAAAGAATAGATAAAAATTATAAGGATATGGGAGGATAATTGGATTCGGATGAATAACAAGGCTGTTTTTGAAAATTTAAGCGGCCATTTGATGTTGTTGATAAAGTAGGAATCATCTGGATGTTATATTTTGAAAATATTCCATGTGCATTGATACCAAGACAAAGAAAAAGATTCCTTTGAGATGGCACAAAGAAAAAGATTCTATGAACATATTTGTTAGTCCTTACCTTTTTACCTACATCGCAATCAGAAGCAAGTAAAAAAGGCAACATTCAAACCCTGTAAAAACGAACACAGTAGAGGCAGAAACTTGCTCTCCAACTATCTTCAATTCTTCACTTCTTCAAGGAAAGAGTTTAAAATAGATTTTCCACTCAAATGTTCATGGAGAGGCCCCGCAGTTAGCTCCTTCAATAAGCACCAACAACTAAAGGATATGGGTCGACCTACAACATATAGAGACAAACCCACAAATCCTAAGGACATCCATTGAGCATCCATGCATAAATGTTTCTGGAGCACCAATTTAGCTAGATAACCTAATTCCTTAGCATTAATTTTGGATTACATCGATAAATCTATCCATAATCGCATTAAAATTCCATAAATGATCCTTAAAGGACACATTTATTCTTGCACAGGAAGACACCGCTAGTTACTTTGATACTCCTTCCAACTTCACTTAGAGAAAGTTATGACCCAAAAAGAAAAAGTTACATGGAAAACAAGCTATGGAGGCTACAACTCTGTATGAGCAACATGAAGATTATACTTTCAAGAATTTGAATTCAATGGCACCCAACGGTGTGGCCTAGTGGTCAATGAAGTGGGTTGAGAACCATGAGGTCTCAGGTTCAAATCCAAGCAGAGACAAAAACACTAGGTGATTTCTTCCGATCTGTCCTAACCTTGGTGGATAGAGTTACCTAGTACCTGTTGCCGGTGGGAGGTGGCACGTATCCCATGGAATTAGTCAAGCAAGCCTGGACACCAATGACAACGTCTCTAGTGTAATCCCACAGGTGGGGTCTGGGAGGGTAGAGTGTGCACAAACCTTACCCCTACCTCGTAGAGATAGAGAGGTTGTTTACGATAGACCCTCGGCTTAAGTAAAGCATTTCAAAGCGGTTAGAAAAAGGGAATTCAGAAATGAAAGCAATAACAACTACGAAATAATACGAAATGGAAAGCAGCACATAGCAATTAGGAGAAAGCTGGCCCCAACACCATGGTTATCAAAAAGAAATATTGGAATTCTATGAAGATCATGATAATTCCAAGCAGTCACCAAAAATAAAAGTTCAGGAAACTAAAGAATACCTGAGATTCATCAAGAATCTTTCCTCTGATCTCCAACTCCGTCACCAGTTTGGCTACCTCCTTTGTCAAGGATTTCACCTTGCTTTCGCTTTCATCCAGTAGCTTTGATTTATCACCCAGGACACCTTGCAACTCCAGGAGAAGATCCTCTCTAGCTTTAGCATGCAAACCTTGTTCAGCAGTTACGTCAGAAGGCATGTCGGTCTGAGGCTGGGATATACTCACAGCCATTGAACTTGTCGCAAGTGCCGTATCTTTCTTATCTTCCACAAGGTGGTCTTCATGCTCTTCATCGCCATGTGGATCTAGCATAGATGTATCCAACTGAGGGTTCACCATACCAGAGGAAACAACCGTATTATCATCTAAGCCTTCTTGTTCCTTGATTTGTTTAGAGCCAGATTTGATATTTGATGAACTAAAGGGACAAGAAACCTCATCCATGACTTCGGCAGGCTTGCTGTCATCGTTCTTCACGGCTGAAACAGTTAAGTTAGATACACCCTCATCAGCAGAATGTGCGTGCCCTTGCGAGTAATGATCAGATAACCTCTGTTCCAACTCCTGAATCCGTTTTTCATAAGATTTACATTGAATTTGCTTCGCCTTAAGCATAGAATGAAGGTGTTTTTCATACTCTTCTTTCTCGTGTAGAGCCTCAGAGGTTTTCTCTCTTGCTTCTTTTAGTAAACTATCGATTTTAGTGTCATCGAGCGATTCATAATCAAATTCAGGACAGGTAGAACACATAAAGGTTATTTTAGAAGCAAGTTCAGCACTCAATTTTGCATTTTCCACTTCCATTTTGCTAGTTCCAGAAATATCCAGAACCTCCGAGCTCTGAAATAATTCCTCACAATCGATTTTCTCAGCAAAGTCAATACTTATCTCGGTTTCCGCGAACTGAGAACCATCATTAGACATGGAAAGTGGACTCTTTCAGGTCCCGTGTTTCCCCAATAGATACTCAGGTCAGGAAATATAAAATTTTGTTATAATGCCAGTGCGTTTGCCTTTTAGGCGAAGGAAAAAGGTAAAGACATAAACCTTATAAATGTATTTAGGCGAAGGAAAAAGGTAAAGACATAAACCTTATAAATGTATTCCCATGGAGTAAAGTAGATTAGAGGTTATGATGGAAATCTAAAAATTAGTTCTGTCGCTGGATCCTGCCTACAGAAGAAGACTTTTTTCAACAAAACGGACTATCTTTATTTAGAATAGAGACAAAGAATTTCCAGACGGAACTTCTAAGAACAGTAGTCAAAGTAGAAATATCAAAATACAGAAAATTAAAGGTTCACCCAGAGCACCAACAAGCAAAAGTATATCTTTGAAGAAAAAGACAACTTATTTGAGTTAAAATGTACACTGCTAAAGAAAATATACTGTACAGAAAGCCAACTCTCTCAAGTCTTCTGAAATGTTATAACGGCACAACCTACCAAAATTAGTGGAATATTAAAACTTAAGGGGTCGTTTGGTTGTTGGTTGAAGTTATGCAGGTATTAGTATTGTAGGGAATAATCATGTATGTATTAGTTATGCAGGGTTTAGTTATTCCATCTTCTACCTTGCATAAAATAATACATAGATTCTCACATAACTTGTACATGTATTAGTTATGCGGAATTGTAAACTGGTAACCAAACACCGTACTTGGTGTACTGAATTTTATATATGGCAACTAAAATGCTACCAAACATGGGACTAGTTATGCTGGTTTTAATACATGAATAAATAACTTCCTAACCAACAACCAAACGACCCCTAAATCCTCAGAACCCAAAATGGGAGATATTATCTCCGTCAAGCTACTGAAGAATTACTAAACAATGGAAACGAGCAATACAGAAATTCTACCAAACATGGGACTAGTTATGCTGGTTTTAATACATGAATAAATAACTTCGTAACCAACAACCAAACGACCCCTAAATCCTCAGAACCTAAAACGGGAGATATTATCTCCGTCAAGCTACTGAAGAATTACTAAACAATGGAAACGAGCAATACAGAAATGCTGCACCATGGAGGATACAAGCGCCTTGAGTATGTAAAACACAAGTTTAATAAACAGGAACTCACGACAAACGAAGAACAACAAAAGGGGAAATACATTTGAAACAACAGAACAATATCTGATTTAGGTGTTCATATTGTCATTCTCTTTTCCGCATTACATAACTCGCAACAACTTGCACTAATAAACAAAAGGAATAAGCTTGTATTTAACTCTACTTGCATACTCCATATATCTCTCACCAAAGTTCTCCACCATCAAACTTTCCTCTAACCTAGCTTTATTCCCATAATACATGGAGCAAACGACAGCAATGAAAAGAGCACTCAAAGGCGCCCTAAGTGCAACACAATAAGCAACAAACAAGAGCATAGTCGAAGCATAAATAGGATGGCGAACGAACCGATACGGACCAAATTGTACGACAGCAGTAGGCACAACCACCTTCTCCGAATACTTGGCTAAATACAACGTCGAATGATACTGCATAAACAACGTCATCAAAATCAAACCCCAAATACCGAAATTGTTCCATCCACCGGGTATAAGATGCAGCTCCGGCCCTTCAAACGCCGCAAGCCAATGACCAACCATAACTCCAACACAAAACAACAGCTTCTTCCAGTTGGGCAGACTAATATCCCATTTCGGATCATGCTCTCTCGGGTTGTAATCACCGTACATTCGTTTTCGAATACTCACATTCAAGAAAAAGAAATAATGGTACACGAAAAAGAACACAACAGGCCAACCTTCAAGAAAACCATTGAAATGTGCAGGTGGGACTAATGTAAGCCAAGTGAAAGCTGAAGTAACAATAGCAAATTGCTCAAACCCATTTGCTTCGTCGTTTAAATGCTTGTTTAAGCAATAAAGACTGTAACTTGCAAGACTTATAGCCACTAACCATGGCCAAAATAACCATGTCATACTAAAATACATCCAGAAAAATGGATTCACCAATACATTCACAGTCCATTTGGTAGCAGCAATAGAAATTGAAAAAATCAAACCCCATTTGATCACTTTAAACGGTGTCAATTGCGAAAAAACGGTTTTTAGTGACTCCAAAGAAACCCCATTTAACTCATTTAAGCTTTTGAATAATGGGTTTTGAGTGTCTTTTTCTGTTGTATTTGAAAATGAACATTGGATTGGCAGTAAAGACTGAAACCTAGAAGAATTGACATTACTAGGCAAGTGGGATTTGGGTATTTTTTCAAGAATTGACTTGTTGCCCACCAAGTGTTTGTGGAAATGTCTGTGAGAACAGTTGTGTTTTTCTGTTGTGTTTGAAAATGAACACTGGACTGGTGGTAACCTACCATTGACATTGTTGAGGGGAATTGCTAAGGAATTAGGAAAGTGGGATTTGGGTGTTTTTGCAAGATTTTTTCTTTGGGGTTGTATGCGGTTGTTTGTAGAGAAGTTCTTGCGCACAAAGTATTTGTGAAAATGTCTGTGAGAAAAAGTGTTGTGTTTTGAGGAGGCAAGAATTGGTGATGCTTCCATTGATAATAATTGAAGAAAACGGAACTCAGAATCAGCTCATTATAGAGTGTTTAGTGAGCTTTCTCCCACCTGAAAACTGGTCAATTGGCTATTCTTTTGTTTGGTATTCGGGCTAACCATAATAAACTTGTCTATATACAGTACACAAATAATATTGGGCCTGCAAATTTGAAGTTCACTATTTTTTTGAGTCAATTTTGCTAGTGGAATTATCGATATTAAGCAATTTTATTTCATAGAGTTTTGGTCAAACTCTATCCCTTCGCTTAAACCGTCAACCGGTTCGGGTTAACCGGTTCAAATAGGTAACTGAACCGATAAAACCGGAAACAGAACCAGAACCGGTTGAACCGATTAACCGGTTCCGGTTATCCGTTTATTATATACCGGTCCGGTTTCAATTTTTTTGGAATCGGAACCGGTAAAACCGGTGGAATTAAAAAAAAAAATAGAGTCGTTGGGCTGCTCTGTTGGAGCGTTGGCCAACGGTCCATTTGCAAAAATGGTCGTTGCCAAACGGTCCCAAACCCATTCCCCCCCCCCCCCCCCCCCCGCGAACCCCCAAACTTTTTTTTTAACATTTTAACCCATCCCCCACCCCTATATAAACCCCTCTCCATTTTCATTTTAATCCACACTAATTCATTCTTCTCTTTCTCTCAAATCCCAATCTCTCAATTATAGTTACTTTGCAACTAGGGGTGTTCAAACGAGACCGAAAAACCGATTCGAACCGATAAACCAAGTCAAATCGATTTAATAAACCGAAAACCGGCTCGGTTTGGTTTTAAATTTTTAAAAACCGATAACATTTGGTTTGGTTTGGTGTTACCCATAAAGAAAACCGAACCGAACCGATAAATATGTACATATTTAAAATATTATATATATTTATATATGTTAATATTTATATATGTTAATTAAACTTTATCTATCTTTTAACTTTTTCATAATTTAGGACCATTCCAAGAGAAAAGTCTAGCCCATGTTCCCCAAGCCCATTTACGTTTAAAGTAAAATAAAAATCTCTTACTGAATAGTTAACATAAATAAACTCTCCATGATTACATTTGTCTGTTAAGAGGTTTCTCTGCTGAATTTTCTTGTTCTACTTTTTGATAAATTTTTTTTTTAAAATACAAACACATGCTAAATATTCTAAAAAGAAGTTATGTTTTGTGAGTGCACCATGCACTATCTTTTGTTCCCTTTTTCTCTTTTTCATCATGTCCATTCTTGTCTGTTGTGGCTGGGCTTGTTAAGTGGTACTTTGTGTTGTTGTGTGTCAGCTTCACCACAGATCCACATCAGAATCATCATCAAGGCAACAGAGCTTCGTCCTTTCAAGATTAACAGCAACCGCTCTTGCCGGTTGGCTTGCCATTCTGTTCTTGATTGAAGCAACCATAGCCATGAAAGTCTGTTCTACATTAGTGACACTTTTTGCACTTGTTTTCATGAAAGGTGTGCCAATCTCATCAGCAAAAGCCTGAGCTGTCTCTGTGGAAACTACCTTCTGTGCTGTGAGATCACACTTATTTCCAACAAGAAGTTTGTTCACATTATCACTTGCATATCGGTCTATTTCACTCAACCATTGCTTGACATTGTTGAAGCTCTCTTGGTTGGTTACATCATAAACCACAATTATTCTGTGTGCACCGCGATAGTACAAGAAGCTTTAATCCCTGTAAGTCTGTAATTTTTTCTTCCCTTTTCTTTTTTGGTTACTTTTTGTATGTTCCCTACTCTTTGTTTGTGTAATTATTTTTGTGTCTTTGAAGTTTTACTTGAATGAATTGCTTCTCTAGTCTTTCATCTTGTATGTGTTTTTTATTTTATTTCTCTGTTATTTTAGATTTTCTCCACTGATTTAGGTTTTTTCTGTTGATTTAGTTTTTATCTAATGATTATGGATTTCTCTATTTATTTAGATTTTAGGATACTTTTTTTCAGATGGAAACTACAACTACTCAAATGTGCAAGTTTGTAAATAAGTTTGTCAATTTTTTTGCATTATAAAATATATTATTACAACCCGGAAAAACCGAACCAAATCGATAAAACCGACAAAACCGATAAAACTGAAACCGATAGAATTTATACTATAATGGTTTGGTTTGGTTTGAATATTAAAAAAAACCGCCTTAATTGGTTTGGTTTGGTTTTAACCAAAAACCGAGTCAAACCGGACCATGAACGCCTCTATTTGCAACAATTAGCCACTTTAAATTTCTCTCAAATAAATATTATAAAGTCTTATTATATTTTCAATTATTAATTTTGCGATTATAATATTGTTGGTGGAGTTGGTGATTTTGCAACAATCCGAAGTAGCTTTGGTGGATTTGCAATTCTAGCCGCCTTCACTTTGTTGGAAATTAGTTCGGCAATTTGGTACCTTCGTTCCAACTCTATCTTTATTTTTCGCAATTTAATTTACGCAATTTAATTCTAGCAATTTAATTTGTTGCAATTTATTTGAGTGTGATTTAAATTAATTCTATTTAATAATGGCGAAGAGATTTAGACGTGGTGCCGGTAGTAGTGGTATTGTTAGGGGTGGGCTTAATGAGGAAACATTTGTGGAAGAAATACCTAATTTAGGTATTGATGTTGGTGGAAATAATCCACTTTTAGGTCACGAGGCAATGCAACAACATTATACCGACACTTTTAATGAAATTGATGATGATGATGATGAAACATAAGCCCCCGAAAATCCCATAGGAGATACATGTCCTGCACAATCACATACATAAGACAAACCGCCTAGAACTCGTAAGCCAACAGCTAAAATTTGGAAATTTATGACTAAGGATAGGGAAAGCCAAACAGCTAAATGTACCCTATGTGGACAAGTATTTGCTTTTAGGCAAGAAACTAGTAAGGATGGTGGAACGGGTATACTAAATGCTCATATGAGAAAGAAACATATGGATGTTTGGGGAGAGCAAACGGGTTCAAATGTGGGGGGTATTCAAATGACGATAGACTCACGAACCGGTAAAAATTTTAAGTATGACAAGAAAAAAGAGCGTGTAGAAATAGCTAAAATGGTAGCTTATGATTGTTTACCATTTTCCTTTCCTTCGGGTTTGGGGCTTGTTACTTACATTCAACGTTGTTATAATCCGCTATTTAAGGGTATTCCTAGAAGTACTTGTAGAGCGGATGTTATAGATTTATATAAAAAAAATATATATTTTATTTGCGTCATGTATTTAATTCTTTAAATTGTAATGTTTCTCTTACCGCTGATTTGGGTCTTAGTCTTAACAAGTTAAATTTTTTTGCTATTACATGTCATTGGGTTGATGACAATTGGGTTATGCAAAAAAGAATTATATCTTTTTTATATGATGAAGGAAAAGGTCGTCACGATGGAAAACTTTTAACGGATTCAATGTCTACTATTATGAGATTTTTTAACATTTATAGAAAAATACTTTGTATTGCTTTAGATAATGCTTCTAATAATACAAAGGTGATTGGTCTTTTAAAAAGAGAATTAAACCCTCCGCTAAAAAATATTTTTCATGTGAGATGTAGTTGTCACATTTTAAACTTAATTGTTAAAATGGTCTTGTGCGTTTTGACGATTCTATTCAAAAAGTTAGAGATGCGGTTGCATTTATTTTTTGTAATGCTAATAGGGGAAGACTTAGAGATTTTAAGAATTGTTGTGTGGAAAATAACCTTAGACCTAGAAAAATTCAAGTAGAAATTGAGACTAGGTGGAACTACACTTACATTATGCTACAACAAGCATATGAGTATAGGATTCCCATACAACAAGTTCACAACAAATATAATATTAATAATGATGATTGGTTAAATTTTACGCATTGGGAAGATGTTAAGGAATGTGTTGAACTCTTAGAAATTTTTTATAATGCAACTCTTGCTTTTTCTAAACAATTCTATTCCACGGTAACCGGAATTTTAGCCTACTTAGCAGAAATAGCTAGAGTTTTACAAGAGTATAAATATAAACCCGGTTATCAAGCGGCTATTTTTGATATGACGACAAAATTTAAGAAGTATTTTTTTCCCATCCCAACTTTATTTATATTGGGTTTTCTTTTAAATCCTTGTTTAAAAGTGTCTTATACTAAAGCATTGGTTGGTCAAATTTATACATTTTTAGAAATTGAAGAGGGAGTTCAACCATCTTTAGCTGAAGCCGAATTCGCTATTGATGACGAGGTTAGAAAAGTTTTTACTCATTATTCTAATTTGGAAGAACATGCTACACCCGTTGCTCCACGCCCTACTACTTCTCAAAGTAGCAAAAAGGGCTTGTCGGGTTTAAAAGTTTTACATTCACATCCAACTCCTTCTTGTAATGAAAACTTTGATGAATATCACTTTTATTTGATGCAGCCAAATGTGGATATCAAGGAACTGGATGAGTTGGACGTCTTAGCATGATGGAAGAAATACAAGGCAAGTCATCCGATACTCTCAAGAATGACTCGAGATATCCTTACGGTTCAAGTATCAACCGTGGCTTCGGAGAGTGCATTTAGCCAAGGAAGACAACAAATTGGAGACCATAGACACTCATTATCCGACTTTAGCTTGCAAATACTAGTGTGCATTCGCGATTGGATTAGATCGGAGCGACGCAACCAAAACTTAGAAGCGGAGGAAGGCGAAGAGGAAGATATTGAAGATTTGATAGCAAGTGGACCGGACCAAATGGAAGACTTTGAAGATATCTCCATGGCCGAATATGATATGGGGGAAATTAACCAAATGATTGAGAATTGATGATTTTATTATTCTACTATTTCTTTGCAACTCATGTATTATTTGCAAGTAAAAAAAAACTACAACTTGCAAATAAATGTTATCCAAGAATGAATAAAATATATGGCTCATTGAGCTTTCTTCTATTTACTTGTGTTCATATTTTTACTTATATTAAGTTAGGAATATACCTAAAATATACTAAGAATATACTTATAATATATAGTATACATATAACTTAAGTATATAACCTAAGTAGATTGATATATATATAAGTATATTCTTACTATATTTTAGGTATATGTAGTATAACTTAAGCATATAACTTAATATATATATATATATATATATATATATATATATATATATATATATATATATATATATATATATATATATATATATATGTATGTATGTATGTATGTATGTATATACAAATTTATAAACTTAGAAAAAAATTAAGTTATAAATAACTTAAGTTATAATATATAAGTCATAAGTATATATATATATATATATATATATATATATATATATATATATATATACTTATAACTTATAACTATATATAAGTTATATAGTATACATATAACTTAAACACACACACACACACGTATACGCTGTATTGCTGACTTGCTGTTAACCTGTTAGTCAGTAAATATATAAACTTTACTTATCAACTTATATAACATATGTAAATATACCTACAATATACTAATATATATATATATATATATACTATACAAAAAACAAAAAAGAAGAAGTTTTGGACGTGTTTGAACCGGACCGGTTCCGGTTTCGGGTTTTTAACCGGTGGCCGGTTCCAGTTTTTTAATCTGAAACCGGCCGGTTTGTTAATCGGTTACCGGTCCGGTCCAGTTCAAACCGGTTAACAGGCTTCGCTAGAAGAAGATTTGGGTTTTGCGCTTGGCACCGAATGGAGCTCCAATCCGTGGGTAATTTTGAAATACTCATTAAAAGTTGAGGATAAATTTGAAATACTATTTTTTTTTATAAGTATTTTGAAATACTAATTAAAAGTTGAGGGGTAATTTGAAACTTTTTTCTTAAAAAGTTTGTATGTATAGTCTGCCTATTTTACCATGGAGCTCCGCTAATGATAGAAGCAAATACGAGATGATTTTTTAACGAAAAGGATATGAATGGGCTAAAAGTGTAAGTAGAGCATAATTGAGTAATCTCGGATAGTATTTGGACAAATTAGACCTTTTCTTAATACAATTAAATCACTAAAATGATAATTGCAAGTAACTTCTTATTATCAAAAATTACCATCATATATTGCCGGTCATCGCTACTAATCATCACCAACATTAGCTACCGCGATCATCAACCAAAAGTTGTTATCATAGTACTGATTAGTTAGTATTTTATTTGCTTTCAATAAAGTCAAATTTATACATTTAAATGTTGAGAAAATTAATAATTTTAGTTATCTATGATATTCAGATATGTATTTAAATGTGTCTTAATTTTGATACACATCTAATATTCAAACGTCCCTCCAAACTTTTGATAGATATTTTTTTGGGTGTAAAACATTTTCAACAATATAAGGCAACTAAATATACGGACATTATATTATCAATTAAAATATTTTTTGAAAAATTATTTTCATTATTTCATCCTTAACCAAAAAAACATTAAGTTAAAGATTAAGAATCAAATCTAGTTGTAGGATTTGCGGGGGATAATCATTTTGATATATGCTATTTAAGTTATACCTAAAAACATTCTAGAATATTCAACTCTTAGCCAGTTCTTCTTCGTGAATTATAAATAGCAAAATCATACATGGTTTACATAAGGGATCTATTCTTGTGCTTCTTTCAAAACTATAAAAATATATGAACTTCAAAAACTTTGTAAATTTGATATATTCTACCACAGTGAGAGCTTAACTTTCAATTGAGAAGAATCGTTTGATTTATGAAATGAAAAAAGTGATAATATAGGAACTAGAGGGATCATTTGATTCGGTACGAAGTTACGTTTTGCAGTCTCCAACTTCATTTTTTTTTTAATTGAAAGTTTTCAAACTTCAGACATACACGTTTGCTGAAAGGGACTTCCAAGCCTAAATTCAAACCTAAACATCTCAAGCTCGACAGTACTAATTGGGTCTGAAGTTTGGCCTTAGATTCTCCAATTCCATATCCGCATGTATGAAGTTCTAAACTTAGACCTAGGGGTGGGCGTTCGGTTTTTCGGTTCGGTTTTATCAAACTTCGGTTTGGCTATTTCGGGTTCGGTTTTTTGAAGGTGGACACCGAACACCAAACCAAACTAGTTCGGTTTGGTTCTTTCAGTTTCGGTTTTTTAAAGTTCGGTTCGGTTTGGTTTCGGTTTTTTCAATTCGGTTTTTTTGATATAATATTAGAAGCGATTCCATTGACACTAATTCATATTCTCAAAAGCAATAAAACATAAAACTGATAAATTGAAATTAAAATCAAACAAACAGGATACGCAAGAACAGAAAACTATAATCATGATATAGGATTACTAGGTGTTATATACATACCGTAAGAATAATTAAGAAAACACATAAAGGACATACATTAATCCTAAAGACACATCCCAGTTACCTTTCTTTGTTAAGGATATTTGATTTTCTCAATTGAAGTGGAAATTAGGCATACAAATGCAAAAGAGAACTTATTACAATTGGGGTTTTTTTTGCTTTAAACTTAATGGGCCTGGACTATTTTAATTTTTTTGGGTAATGTATTAAATTTCGGTGCGCGTTCGGTTTTTCGGTTCGGTTTTATCAAACTTCGGTTCGGCTATTTCGGTTTCGGTTTTTTAACGGTGGACACCAAACACCGAACCAAACTAGTTCGGTTCGGTTCGGTTTGTTGAAGTTTTGGTTCGGTTTTTTGGTTTTCGGTATTTATGCCCAGCCCTACTTAGAATCGGATTTTCAACTCCAGTTCCGCATATCTAAAATTGATTTTTAAGCTGCCAAATATTAAATTTTGTTACTATTATTTAAACAATGGCCCTCCATTCGGCTATTTATGCAAACAAACCAAACTTTTAATCTTACATTGGGCCATCATTAAACATGGACAAGCCCAATTAATGAACCCTATACTCCCATTAGAATTAAGACCAAAACTGTTATTTTCAACTGAACAAAAATCCTTTCATTCCCTGACCATCTTTTTTTAGCCCTTTCAAATTTTGCTCGACGCCGTCCCCGGAAAATCAAGAATAGCAAGTTAGTTCAGTTTTGGTGCGCCCCAAGAAGTTGGTTCTAAAAATCAAGAATGGCTAAGCGTGAATTATCTAGTACCTTGAGGAACTTAAAGGTAAAATAAAATAAAAATTAACGTTCAATTTAGTACCTTTACTGAATTTTTAACTGGGTTTTGTGGGTTTGTTCTTACATATGTTTTGCAACTTGTTATGTAGCCCTTTGTAAATTATTGCCTTTATTAAAAGGTTTTTGCTATCAGTACCTTGAGGAACTTGAAGGTTAAAAAAAAAAAAAAAAGGAATGTTCAAGTTGGTGGCTTTACTATGTTAGTAAATTAAATAAAAATTGGAACTTTTTAACTGGGTTTTTAGTATTTTTGGTTCTTACATAATTTTTTCAAATTGTTATCTAGTCCTTTGTAAATTATTGGCTTTATTAAAAGGTTTTTACTGTCAGTACCTTGAGGAACTTGAAGGTAAAAAAGTTAACATTCAGTTTGGTTCCTTTTACTCTGTTTGTAAAATAAATAAGTAAATAAATTAGGATTATTCTTGGCTTTATTGGTTTAATTAGTGACCCCATTTAGTCAAAGATTACAATTTTAAGGGAAACCCAAGAATAATCCTAGATAATTAGCAACCCCATTTAGTAAAAGGTTACAACTTTAAGGGAAAGCCAAGAATAATCCTAGATAATTAGCAACCCCATTTAGTAAAAGGTTACAACTTTAAGGGAAAGCCAAGAATAATCCTAGGTAATTAGCAACCCCGTTTAGTAAAAGGTTACAATTTTAAGGAAACCTTAACTGTGTTATGGTTTTTTTTTTTTTTTTTTTTGTTCTGACATAATTTTCTCAACTTGCGATCTAGCCCTTTGTAAATTATTGGCTTTATTTGGTTTTTGCTAGATAGGAAGGTGAAGTCGAAGATTAGGCTAGAAGGTTATTAGGCAGCCGAATGTTCTCCTTACTAGTAGTATTTAGTTAGTGATCGGGTAGTTTCGTTTCTTCAATGTGTATTACTATATGTTGTTTTTATTTGCTTTGTATCTTGCTATTGTGCTGTCATATTTACTTGATACCATGCTTCAAATTCTATTCTATTCTATTCTATTCTTTTCTTTTCTTTTCTTTTCTTTCGAGCCGAGGGTCTATAGGAAACAATCTCTCTACCCGACATCTATGTACATCTTACCCTCCTCCAGACCCCACCCGTGGGATTACATTGGGTAAGTTGTTGTTATTTAAAAGTTTTTGCTAACTCTCTATATGTGAGTGTTGCAAAGCGCAGCCTGTTCCAAGCCTAAAATTGCGGAAGAGGGTTGTTGTAATTTATTGAAAGCTTTGAAAGAAATCTAAACTTTAATTAATTCTCTGAATATTAGAGCTGAATAGAGGGGGATGGATACTAATCATTCATATAGCTCACACTAAGGGGTCGTTTGGTAGGGTGTATAAGAATAGTACTAATATGGTGTATTAGTAATGCTGGGATTAGTTATGCTAGGATTAATTATGTTGGCATTATTTCTGATGCACTGTTTGGTTTGGTGTACTAAGGGCAGTTCCGTCTTTAACCATGCTTATCCATGTATTAATAACCCTTGTATTGCTAATACCTTAGTTTGCTATGTATAACTAATAAATGTATTGAGGGTGCATAACTAATACCTATCTTAGTTATACATAGGTTGAAAAACACTACCAAACAAGGAATTAATAATACCAAAGCTAATACATGTATTATTTTTTCTAATACCTCCTACTAAATGACCCTTAAGTATATGGGATTGAGGCGTAATTGTTGTTGTATCTAAGGGTTTTTGATGTTTTTGTATTTGCAGTTTATGCAAAGGGCAGCTCTGAGAGAGGAAAAGCCTAAGAAAGAAGAAGAAGAAGAAGAAGTGATACCTGATGGAAACTTCCCATCCTCCAGTGCTCGCAAAAGATGGTATCTTTTTCCTCCAAATTTTCTTGTTTGTTTTTCAATTGATGAGACTTGGCCTAGGATATTAAAAAATTAGTATTATAGTTTGTATAAATTGTACTATGGAAGTATGACCACAATTATACTCCTGGAAGGAACTATTTGCAGTTGGAAATCGTTTGACGAGGAATCATTTTTGGGTTGAACATTGTCGTAGTTTTACCATAATGCCAGATTTAAGATATGAGGAATTTGATAAGATAATGAAGAAGAAAGAGGGCTGGAGAAGAAAAGGAATGTACCTAACTGATGTTATCATTCTCAGTTTAACAAGCTCCTTTAAATGGGATTCCTTGCCTCTTTGTGCATTTAGCCTTAGAATTTTTGTCATATCTTCATCTTGCTCACTTTTCAATATGATAAGATACTTCTTTCCTACATATTTTGGGTATGTCGGGGTTGGTTGATTGTTGGTTAGAGTTATGCCGGTATTAGTAATGCAAGGATTAGTTATGCAGTTTAGTTATGCAGGGTTTAGTTATTCATGTATTACTTATTCCATCTTCTATCCTGCATAAATAATACATAGACTTCCTCATAACTTATACACCTATTAGTTATGCGGGATTGTAAGCTGGTAAGCAAACACCATACTTTGTGTCCTGAATTTTATAAGTAACTACAAAGCTACCAAACATGATACGGAGTATTAGTTATGAATGGTTTAATACATGAATAACTCCCTTCCTAACCAGCAACTAAATTTTATAAGTAACTAAAAAGCTACCAAACATGATACGGAGTATTAGTTATGAATGGTTTAATACATGAATAACTCCCTTCCTAACCAGCAACTAAACAACCTCTAAGAGTATACACCATTTTTTAGTTTGCACCTTTTATTTTGAGACCAATGTTAACCCAGGACTATTGCAATTTAAATTTTCCTTGGACTGAATCTATTTGGATTTAGTTCAGAGCTGCACCAAGTTTAATACCACCGAGACTAGATTTCTCATATCTAGCTAGTGTCAAGTTTGCTGCCCAGATTTAGGCTGTTCCTGAGCACTCACTATCTTTTTAAGGGCGCATAAAGGACTAATTCAGTAAATTTTAAATGGTTAAATATGTTATCAAGTATGTATTTCTTTCTTTCCAGTGATAGCACTAGCATGAAGATGTATTCTTATTTAGGTTGCTCAAATATGATATTTGACATGTTGAGAAAAGCTGACTTCGTATCAGTGTTATCAAAAGCGAAAAGCGCAAAAAAGCTCTAGGGTCAGCTGGGGCTTTAAGCGCAAAGCGCAAATAAAGCGTGTGCTTTAATGAAAAAAAGCGCAATGGTGCAAAATACAAATATATATATGTTTAGTCCAAGATTAATAATAATAAGCATGAATAACAAATATATGGACAAAAAAATTGTAAAAATATTACGATAAAGTGAAATATCAATCATCACCTCCTCAAGAGAGGCTCGTTGGCAAGGAAAGTACGTCTTAGAGCCTTGATGACGACACTAAAGCGCACATAAAGCGAGGCGAAGCGCAATGGTGCAAAATACAAATATATATATGTTTAGTCCAAGATTAATAATAATAAGCATGAATAACAAATATATGGACAAAAAAATTGTAAAAATATTACGATAAAGTGAAATATCAATCATCTAGTGTCACCTCCTCAAGAGAGGCTCGTTGGCAAGGAAAGTACGTCTTAGAGCCTTGATGACGACACTAAAGCGCACATAAAGCGAGGCGAAGCGCTCAACATGTTTTGAGCCTCGCTTCAGCGCGCTTAAAGCGCGCCTTTGATAACACTGCTTCGTCTGCTTCGTATAGCTTTTTCCTGTAGATGGTTGTCAGTATTTTGAACTAAGAAAATTATCTTAAAGTAACTTTTTCTTGCACTAGAGTTTAGATGTTTTATAAGGGCATATTGGACGTTAGCAACTTAAAATTACGTCGGAATGATGAGCCAAGTGCATAAAAGTAATATTTTAGGAATTCCGTATATAATAATCCTTTTTACAAATTTGAAGCTTGATGGAATCTATTTCACTTACTATGTGACACTATGCGTTTTGGTTAAAATTAAATATTCAAAGATACGTGTTTCTTGCATTATTTCCATATTTTTCTTTGTTTTATACAAATACATTTTCCTGAGATTTTTCTTTATTGCCTTTTCACATTCAGTGTTATCGTTATGGAAGGGGATCCCCACCCTGGGGCTATAAAGGGTCGGATGTCTTTTCAAGGTTTTAATCCTTCTATTGATGTGAGTATATGTTTTGCATGACCTAAGATACTTTGTGAAGACTGTTCGGTTCTTCCTATTCTCCTGTGGTTTTGTTATCCTGTCTCACGAAAGACTTGTCTTGGTAGAAATTGAGTGAAGAAGCTTCAAAACCACGTGCGGAAGGTTCTGCTGCTTGTTCTTCGGAGACAACTGAAAAAATGTCTAAAAGGTCAGTTTGATGCTTAAAGTTTTCATTGTAACTTTTTCTATTTTGTGCATTATTGTTATACAGTAGGCATTATGGCCCATTACTTCTGGTATATACCATCTTGACTTTTTCGCATCTGTTTCGTTGATAAGAAAATAGGTTTACTTCCTCCTAGTGTATTGTTTAGCCGAATATGTAGAAAATTCCTTCTTACTGATGGCTTTGGTTCATTAAAGATAGCATAAAGAAATCCGATTACACGTAAAAGGACTAATGCAATTTATAAACAAAATGGTCAATTAAAATAGGGGAAATCGTTTAAGAAATGTAAGGTGCGAAGGTATCTTTTGTCCCAATGATTGCATTGGAGTTTCTTGATTTCTATATATTTTACTCCCTTTGTCCTGTTTTATATGACTACATTTTCCCTTTCTGCCTGTCCCCAAAAGAATGACACATTTTTTATATTTTAGAAATAATTTATCTTTTAACTTGACAAGAGGGAGTTGCTCAGATGGTAAGTACCCTCCACCTCCAACCTGAAGGTTGTGGGTTCGAGTCACTAAGGGAGCAAAAGGGGGTAGGGGTAAAAAACAAAAAAATCTTTTAACTTTTTCACTGCGCCCTTAAGGAGATGATTTATAGCCACACGTATTTATGGCTTGTTTCAAACCACAAGTTTAAAAAGGCTTTCTTTCTTCCTAAATTCCATTGTCAAGTCAAAAATTGTCACATAAAATGGGACGGAGGGAGTATGTTGGATTGGGTGCATTTCAATAACTTGCGAGTCCTATATACGTTGAATGTCTTGTTAGGCATTTCATTTGTCTTTCGAGTCGAGTTATGGAGTCCAATTGTTATTTATATTTTATATATTGTGGAGTCCAATGTTTGTTTATTTTATACTGAACATCTTTGAATGCTAGCTTATTGATTTGCTAAGCCATGGATTGCGGAAATTCCCTCAGATCTGTAACTACTTTCTGTTCATTGCCACAGAGAAAATGGAACATCACAATGTGAGTTGGAGAGCTCTGATTTGGATGACTCGTATGACGATCCTAACGAAGATCTTAAATCTAAGCAAGACGATACATCCTCTGAGGCGCAGTATTCAAACAAGTCACATAAGAGAGTTCTGGATGATCCAGCGTCGTCACCTAGTAGTAGCGGGAGATCCAAAAAGCCACATAGACTTGACTGGAGTGTTCTGAAACCACCAAAGTCGCAAAAGAGAAGGCGGTAAGTGTAACTTAAAGGTGACCTCCAAAGTCGCAAAAGAGAAGGCGGTAAGTGTAACTTAAAGGTGACCTCCAAAGTCGCAAAAGAGAAGGCGGTAAGTGTAACTTGAAGGTGGTTTTGTTTACTTATTTAGAAAATTTCTGTATTTTCAATTTATGTTGGGGATGGTAACACTTATGGATCTATCGTGATCCTGAATTAATTTTATCAGTGAGTCAATTTTGTATCAATTATATTAGCCTTTTTTATTTTTGGCTTGTCACAATTCTTTGCGTCTGCATATGTGATTTTTTCTGCTAGGTTTGTTCTAAAGAAATAGGCACAAATAAATGTATGCATGAGAAAATTTGGGTAATAAGTCTGTTATGAGAAAAATCACAAGTAAATGAAGTATAAAGTTAACGCTACTTGACAATACATCTTTAGTTCTGCACTGAAGCAATCCATGGACCTTTTCCATTTCCTTTTTTAGTAATCGAGAAATCCTCGAGGACTGGTGGTGCAAGGTTCAAAACTCGGTGGATAATAGGGTCGCTCCTCTATCTTTTTCCACTTAAATACGCGGGTCTTGTCTATGTAAGGATTCTAATTCGCGATGTGTGCCAATTCGCCTATCACGTGCTTTTATCACTTCACCAAAGTCTTGGGGCAACCCGTGGAGTTATAATCAACTCATCTTTGTAGTGTTATAGTATTTTTACCGCTTACGACTCTTCTCTACTTCAGATGACATTTCATAGTTGATATTACCACAACTTTTCTTGCCCTTAGTGTTTGTACACAGGAGAACCCTATCAAATATTTCTGATAACTCAGCCTCCGCTGCATAGGTTGCTGCTGACTGCTCGTTCCTCCGTTCGTCTTTATCACAATTCAGTGGATATAGAGGTTGCTCGAAGCTAGATAAGACGATCTGATCCTCGATTCTTGAAGTGTTTGCAGATTCAGGTGTCTTGCTAGATCGATGATCCATAACATTAAAAATCTACATTCAAGACGGAAATGAATGAAAAGAATCAATACACACTAGCCAAGTTAAGGATTATTTAAGTTAATATTACTGCGACAATGGCAACAGAACAAATTTCCCAACTTTAGATTTGTATTACCAACAATATTTTCCCAGTTTTTCAAATGGAGTTCAGAAGAAAACTACTCAACAAGACACACATGAACTAAACAAGCACTGCAATTACCATAGAAAATACGGAAAAGGTCCAAAAATACCCCTAACGTATGAGAAATGGCTCACAAATACCCTTCATTCATCTATTGGTCCAAAAATACCCCTCCATCCACCTATTTGGTCCAAAAATACCCCCAACCTATTTTTTTGGCTCAAGAATACCCCTCAAACTAACACCCTAATTTTGATGGTATTTTTTCAATTTTAAAATGCCACATGGCTTGTTTTGATTGGACACATATATTATTTATTTATTTTATTTTTATTTTTTTGCATTTCGTGAATTAATCAACGAAATTTTTTTTTTTTTTTGCATTTCGTGAATAAAAAAACGAAATAGGAAATTATAATTTTTTTTTTTTTGCATTTCGTGTATTAAAAAACGAAATAGGATAAAAAAAAATTAATTTCGTTCATATAAAAACGAAATTGGAAAAATATATATATATATATATATATATATATATATATATATATATATAATTTTTTTTTTTTGCATTTCGTTGGTATATCTACGAAATAGTAATTTTTTTTTTGTATTTCGTTTATTAAAAAACTAAATATGAAAATATTTTTTTTTGTATTTTTGTATTTCGTTTATATAAAAAAATAGGAAAATAATTTTATTTTCATTTCGTTTATATAAAAACGACATAGGAATACATACATACATACATATATATATATATATATACCAATGAAATAGGATAAATATATATATATATATATACCAATGAAATAGGATAAATATATATATATATATATATATATATATATATATATATATATATTTTGTATTTCATTTATATAAAAACGAAATAGGAAAATAATTATTTTTTTTCGTTTGAGGGATATTCTTGAGCCAAAAAAATAGGTTGGGGGTATTTTTGGACCAAACAGGTGGATGGAGGGGTATTTTTGGACCAATAGATGGATGGAGGGTATTTGTGAGCCATTTCCCATACGTTAGGGGTATTTTTGGACCTTTTCCATAGAAAATATAAAATCCGGAAGAAATGAGTAGTCATTAATTATTTGTTGAAACTTTACTGATTTTTTAATCTGTATCAAAGACGCAGGTTCAATTGATTGTATGCCACTACGCCTCTGAAATCAACTTCGAAAGATAGCTCATGAGGTGAGCATTGCTCAAAAGTATATAAGGAGATAAAAATTCATTAATTTAACTTCGAAAGTTAGCTCATGAGGCGAGCATTGCTCAAAATTATATAAGAAGATAACAATTCATTCTATCAATCAACGTGAGGCACTCTTACCAGTCCATACACACGTTCTGAGCTAACATCTAGAGTATGGATAATATAACATGGATCGACGTTAAGTAAATAATGGGGATGAGTCTATCTTTAATACCATGTTTCGGAATAGACTTTTGAGTCTAATTCAATCCTATAAACTAGCTTATTCGAAGTCTATCCCATTAGAATCTCCACTGATTGTTTAGGGTCCCATATTGGGTTCGATTGAACCTATATTTTTTGTTTATTTATTAGAAACCTGCTTTTTTAACTTGAGAATGAAGTATTGATCCATTATCATGGAACATTACATATTTAAAATTCCAAAAGTGACATAAGCAATGACTAGAGATTGACAGAGATAGGGAGTGCTTTTGGCTTCAACCAGTTTAGGCTTAGACAGTATTGTTAAATTTGAACTAGTGAAGGTAGACAGTTCACTTAAATTTCAAGAATTTTGAAATTGATTGGTTCATTGGAGGATGGTGTAGTGAAAATAAGAAGTGTAAAATTTAACATTAATTATGACCAGGTCAAGTGTCCTGAATGTTCACTCCTACGTAAATTTTAAACATTGTTTCAAATTATTATATGCTATTATCAACCTGGGTAAATTAATATTTGCTTGGATAACTTTTTTTGATCCGTTTCAAGTTTCAACATGCAACCAATCTGACAAATTAATAACTAGCTAAGTTTATAAGATAATATATTGATATGAAAAGAGATATTTTGGCCCAACTTGATACATAAACTAATAATCTTTTTTATACAAAAAAACTCTTATATGTTAAATGCATACATAACCAGGAGAGGTTTGTAATTTTTTTTTTTCTTCAGAAGACATTTTATATATTAACTAGTCATTACAAAACGTACTTTGCTCCTCGTGCCAAACTTAAAAGGTTATTAACATGATAGTCACACACAAATGAAGGCGGGAAACTAAAACGCAGCACATTAGTAGTCTTAATACTATTACAATGATATTTAAACAAATTATCAGCGACAATGTTAGACTTCTCTGGAAATGTGTTGTACATGTGACCCTCCAAGATCATCAAGCAATACATTAACAAGGTTGTGTGAGTATTTATCATTTACTAGCATAAAGCAAGCTATTCGGGATTCAGATTCAATCTGCAAAGAAATTATGTTTATTCCTAAGCCAATTGCAATTCATGTATCATAGCAAGAAGTTCTGCTTGGATAATAATAGTAGAGGTAAGATGTTTGGAGAAACAAAGTACCAACTACCAAGGTACATGTATATATGATTTCTAAGAACACCCCCGTACCTCATTTTCCAGTAATATTATCGTAAGCACCATCAATAATATTAAAGGAATTAAGCTTGTGTGATGATATGTTTGATAGAGACTAAGGTAGAAGTACTGTTAAAAACATTTTTATGTCTATTAATCCAGGTGTTCTATAAAAGAATCGAGAAAAGAAATGAAGCTTCATATGACATTGTAAATATTTCAACTTTTAGGTTGGGGATAACTGTAGATTTGATATCTGAAAAAGGATTAGTAGCTTTAAATTGCGATTAAGGTATATCAATACAAATAACAGAAGGATAATATGAGTGAATAAATTAATTATGGTGGACCTGGTTTTTCATCTATAGTTTTTGTTCTTCATGCAAAATCAGTATTCTTTCTTCCCATGCTAACCTCTTGGATGACGAACTATTGTGCATTATTTGAGAAAAATTATAGTAAAACCGCATGGTATATTCTTATTGCTAGATAAATTACCTCTACGAGTTCTGAAGAACATGTCTAAGCAGTAAATTAACACAAATTAAGTGATTAATTATATTGATGACACTTGCATTTAGTTTGGGATCAGATAAGCCTGAAATGACCTTTGAGGTGTTGAATAGCTACATAACTAGCTAGTGGAGTAACTAGTAATAGTAGTCCTGTCGTTAATGCAATTGAACTTAAAAAGATAATTATGTACCACTAACTAATCTAAATTGAAGTGGTCCTGTTTCTTCATACTTATTTTAAAAGTTTCATTTCTTTATGCAAGTGCAAGGTATGAAAATTTCAGAAGAAATATCTACGTATCGAGGGATTCAGTAAAAATTTTTGTGATTAAAAAAATTTAATTCGAGGAATATGGTGCCAATTGGCCAAGAGTGCAAAGTTCCCTCGTGAAAATCACCCCTTTAAATTTCCTTACCATCCTCCCCTTCTAAGTCCAAACTTAGAAGCCCGATTTACTTCCCTAGACTTATACCTCTACTTTTGTTATTAACAGTGGCAAAATTAAGATTTTTATTAAGGTGATTAAAAAATATAAACAAGTAAACACATGAATAAGTCAAGAGGGTTCAACATCTATTATATAAATGTGAAAAATAATTTTAACCATGTATATACAGTGTATTTTTTTCGACGACTTGCCCCTTAGTGGCTCCACCCCTTTAACAAAAGAACTTAGTCCTATTTTTGTTTATTTTGTTACTCAGTAGTACTATATACTTGATATTCCTCAAACAAAAAAACAAACGAATGTGGTGATTTTCTAAAAAAAAGAAAAAAAAATCTTTGTGTCACAAATTCATGATCACTTTAAAATTCTGGCTCGCTTTCTTTTAACAAAGTATGATGTAAAGAAAGCTCTTGCATTTCCATGCTATGATGCCTTAGGGCTAAATGCTATATTCTTATGAACTTGGGTGAATATATATGCCATTCATTGATCCCAAAAAAACAAATGTAATGTAATTAACTACTGCAAGTCAATTTTTAATGGCTTAATAGACTGTTAAAATTATTACTACATATTATCATTTTTAACTCTATATACGCACAGCGCATGCATGTGATCACGAAGATAAATTGAAAAAGATATGGATAAATGTGTTTCTTTTTCAGCTATAAAAGGATGAACTCACTGTTAAATGACTATTTTTTTCCCACTTCTTATGTATTCAGTAGCTAGCAAATTTGTGATGAATGGATAACTAAGAAAATATTAGAAAAAATAGAAGGAAAAGATAAAGAAGAGGTGGAGTACATGCTTGACATATATACGAACAATAAGGTGTATACTAAATTCAAGGAATCATTTTTATTGTGGACAAAAATTATAGGTTTGAAGATAGATGTCTCTTTCAGTCCTAATTTATGACAGAAAATGACATCCTAATTCCTATCTCCATTCCTTCCTGTCTTTCGAATATCCTTCTCCTTTACATTGTGCTCCATTATTATACTTTTCAATTTAACTATTTAGAGTGTGTTTGGTATGAAAGAATTAAATGCGTCCACATAAAATATTTTTCTATAATTTTTTTAGAAGAATTAGTAGTGTTCTTACTATATATACACATAGGCAAACACGCTGCGGGTGGGGTGGGGAGTTGGAGTCAGAGACGGATCCAGGTATTGAAGTTTGTGGGTTCCTACAGTGACCTCAAGTTAATATATATAAAATAATAATTGAAATTAAAGTTCAAAATAGGTAATGTACAAAAATTACGTACTGAATGTTTAAATATTTTGACTTATCAAACATGGAAAAGTTCAAAAATATTTTTTTAAAAAAATATTTTTCTTCCATACCAAACATACCCTTACTTCCCACTTGTTTTCTCCCAAATTCATTTACTACTATGTCATCCATTTTTCAAGAATTAACTTGATCATTTTTAAAAGATAAAAAACGTTCGTGATTCGAAAATAAACTTATAAGAGATCTATACTGCAGAAAAATATAATAATATAAGAAAGTTCATCTTTTAATATTAAGAGCCTGTTTGGATTGACTTATAAGTTGCTTATAAGCTGTTTTCAGTTTTTTTGAGTGTTTGGCTGACCAGTTTAAAACTATTTTATGCTTAAAATAAGCTCAAAAAAATAATTGGGCCCGTTTGACTTAGCTTATCTAAAGCAGCTTATAAGCTGAAAACAACTTATAGGCCAAAAAAAATAAGTTGGGCTACCCCAATTTTTTTTTTTTTTTTTTTGGCTTATAAGCTATTTCCCAATTTTTTTTTTTTTTTTTGCTTATAAGCTATTTCCAGCTTATAAGGTGCTTTTTTTAAGCCCATCCAAACAGGCTCTAACACTTTAGTCAACGTCCACTACTAAAGCAAAGATATAGACAAGAATACTTTTTATGAAAGTTATGTTTAAGGCTTTTGGTTTTTGGTCATCTTCAAAAGGCTCTTAAAGGTGAAACATTTTCCATTAAAAGGGAAAAAGAATGGACAATTTTTAATGTGATAATTAATACTCCTCCGTACAGTAGTCATTTTCGGTAAAAAGAAAAAGTGAAACGTATAGAATCTTGCTTTGTTGAAAGGAATTTCTTAATTATTCTTGTTTCCGAAAAGTGTATACTTAACGTTAAATAACTGGTGTTAATAAGATATGAACTTACCAAAAATTTTAAAAACTAACATATTGATCTCTATCATATTTTTATAAGAAAAAACAAAATAAACATAGGTGTTTACACGGAAATTCCACGTGGATCAATATGACCGAATAATGAGATAATATGTAAAATTAAGCAAGATTATTATAAAGAAAGTTAAAGGAATTTAAAGCAATAGCCTGAGCCTTGAAGAAGCTTTTGAGCTAGAGTCTCCGGGCAAGCGAATAATCAGATCTTTGCTTAGTTGAACAAAAGCAATTAGAAACTAAGAGCAAAATAAGATCAAGGTAATTTTTGTATATAATTTCAGATGATTCTTACAATGAGATGAGCACGTCTATTTATATTAGAGCTATGGGGTGCATGTTCCACAAATCATGCCCTCTTCATTACCAATATTAATGTCAAAGGTAATAAAGGGATTTAATGCTACGACAATGAATGGCAATGAAGGGCAATAATGCACATTTAAGACCGGAGGAAGACTTGGGGTTTCTTGTAGCGGTTGCACATTGGATGACATTTGACCGGTGAGTTGGCATGCTTCTCCGAACCTTTTGTAGTTTCTGTCTCCGGTAGCGGCTGCCAGGTTACTCCTCCGGAGAGTCATTATGCTTTCCCGGAGCCCCTCGCTTGCTGACTCAAAGCTAACACGTCACCATTTCCACGTATCAAAGGGGTATTGTATGAACTTACTTTATCAAAATTTAAATCACTTTTGGTGTTTAGATCGGCTTGATCATTTTTGTAAATAAAACTTCGAAGCGGTTTTAATATTTTATTGGAAAACAAAATTCAAACAATTTCAAAAAATATGTTAAATAACAAATTGTAAATTCTTTCATATGATGGTATCAAAATTTTTGAAACGAATATTCTTGTTTTTGGATATGAAAGCACTGGGCCAATCAATCACAGCGTATAAGTTGAAGGGCCTACTTTCCAAATATTGGCATCTATTTTGACGTTATTCTAATTTCTGTGATCCATAAAGTATATTCCATAAGAAACTTAAACAATTTTTCTCAAAACTCCAACAATTGATTGTTTCACTTCAAAGAAAATATTCTCATTGGCACATGTGAACAAGTTCTTAAAAAGAGCTCGAGCTTTCTATTTAAGGGTGATATTTATGCGGAGGAAATAGTCTTCTATGGCTTTTTACGATCTATGTTAGTTTGTATGTACCTTAACGGCTCAATTACTTTATAAAATATCTATTACCTTCCCCCATACGAGTAACTTGCCATCAAAGCCTATTTAAATGTAAACATAATCTAACATTTTTTTGTCTCTATTAGAATTTGAATGTTGTCTCCATGCGTTTCAAAAGGAGTTAGAACTTGACTTTAGATTCAACACAATATAAGAGTAGCTTTTCATACGCCAAAGTTTAACTCTATACATTAACTATGCAAAAAAGAAAGAAAAAGAAAAAAGAATTACACAATCGAATCACTTAAATTTATTAGTATAAGTTAAAGTTCATTCTTAATGTAAAAACTCTTTGCATCCTCAGTATACATGACTTAAATTTTTTCTTCTTTCCAGAGGGAGGCAGAGGCAGATAACAATAGACATCCTTGGCCATTACTTATAGCAGTATAATTGCACCTCAGAAACAGTAGTATTAAAAATAAACAAAATAAACCAAAAGAAAAATCATCTGGCTGAAACCCAAAAAAAAAAAAAAAAAAAAAAGGTAGTCTTGAATAGAAATTCTCTTTTTTGATGCAAAAAGAATTGGAGAATCACTACAACACACAAGTTTCTACAATCAAATAGGCCTCTCTACATAACAACTATATCTGCCTTTTTTCTCTTCCTACTGCACAAAGTAAACAATAAACTACAACACCCTATTGTTGCCATAAAAAGAATTTCTTGTCCAAAAACCAAGAATTTAAGCTGATTACAAAGCCTTGATACAAAAATTTGTGTTAGTAAGCACTTTATTTTCAAACATGTACAAGTGCCAACCCCAACTCTCCCTTCTATGCAGGAAACAGATCCCACTGCAGGAAGCTAAATGTAAAGTGAACTAATTTACTTCCCCTGAGTTATAATCTTTACACTTAAAAATATTTATTATTAACAAAACAAAAAAAATCCCCAAAACCCCATCTACTTACTTATCTTCCTCCAGTAACTGCAGCTAGTTTATTCTTTACAACCTTCTTAAAGCAAAAGACGCGTCTCGGATTGATGTTTCATCTGTTGCCTAGCTTGTTGTTGGGACCAATAAGCATGAGCAATTAGGACCCGGTCAAGGAGTTCTTGAGGCACGGGCTCACCTCTCCTTTGTTGAGGAGATATTCTCGCTGTGTGCACCAGTGTTTTCCATTTGTCCTGAAGAAACGTGAAAACGACCTACAGTCAGACCTCTCTATAACAGTCATCCTCTGTAACAACATTTCACTCTCTATAACATTTCACTATAACAATCATTTTTCCTGTGGAACCGATCTTTTATATTCTTATATATTATACTATATGCTCTCTATTCGCTATAGCAGCCAAAAATATCGGAACAAACGATGTTGTCATAGAAAGGTTTGACTGCAACGGACATACTTGATTTTCAAAACAAAAATTACACGTTTACTCGAGCCTGTTTGATTGAGCCCGAGCACAAGCGTTGGCCGAGCAGAGCCGAGTGGTGCTGAGCTGATCGCAACCAAGCTCAATCGAGCCCCGACTCTTTCTGAAACTACTCAAGCTGGGTGCCTCAAGCCGGTTGGCTCTTCGCCCAGGCCTAATCAAGAGAATAACTGATAACTTCATTTCCTTTCTATATTCCAGCTTATCCATAGAATATCTTTTCAATTATTGTTGGAGATAGATAAAACACAACACAAAATTGAGATACAATATAACAAATACGGTAATAATTTCATATTTAGCTACAGAGACCGCCTTATCATTAGCAACAAATGGGAACTTCACAGTAAGACTCCTCTAGAATTCACAATTGAATGGTGAACGATTAACTACCTAATTGAGGAAAGACGCCTAAAGTTGGAGCTGGTGAGAGAAGCAACATATTAAGAGTCTAGTGCCCTTAATCCAAGTAGGCAAAGCAACAATTGGAGGGTGAGTGTCGAAATGCAAGAGATTTAACGCAGTTTGTACCTTTAAATCGACATAAGTTCTGTGTTTGGCATTATCAAAAGCTCGCATTTTGACATCACGCCACCTGTATAATAACAAAGCCATCATATAAAGGGGATAAAGGAACTTTGAGTTCCTCATTTGCATACAACTATTGAATGAAAGATACAAATTTAAGTGAATATCGCTGAGGTTTTAGCCAAAATTGTCCCTTATCTATAGGAGTAAGTCATTTTGGTCCTTCAAATATAACCTTGAGCATATTTAGTCCCTTAAATTTGCTAAAGTGGAGCACCTTTGGTCCAACTAACAAAATAGACTAAAAACTGACAGTGTCTACCAAAAACCGACCAAAAGAAAACTGATCGACTTTTGGACCAACCAAAAAACCGACCGACTCGATTGGTTTTATCCCAGTTTTTTTTTTATTTTTTTATTAATAAAACCAACCGAGCTCAGATATATGGTTTTGTTAAATATACCTTCCAGTTCCAAGCTTCTCAACAGCGTGAACAAGTGCTTCCACTTCAGAAACAGAAAAAGGTCTGCGGATCCGACGCTGCGCGGTTTCAGATCGCTTGGGCTTTCGCATTGGAACTACAGCCAAGGCTTCTGCATCCATTGCAGCAACTGGAACCAATGCTTTTGAATTTGCAGCATTTTTCTCCCCCAGTGAGGCATCAGGAGGGGATGGAGCTGAATCGTGATCGCTTTCGATGAAGCTACTAAAATTTGTTCCTGGATGATCCGAGAAGGCATTATATGTCCCCTGTTGTATGCCATTACGAATAATAGTAGGAGCAGGCGAGCACCTGCCAAGAGATATGTGGAAAACTCATCAAAAAGCAACAGCAGATAGAGAAAAAAAGGGGACAAGAGACTAATAGTCTATTTGGCCAAGCTTTCAAAATCTGCTTATTTTGAAAAGTGCTTTTTGTCCGAAATGTTTTTGAAAAAAGTACTACCTTTAGAGATTAGCAGTTTATGTTTTGGCCAACACTTTGATATTTTGTCAATATTAGAGCAATACTTAGTGCTTGACCAATGCTTCAAACTTCTGAAAAACAGCTTCCATTACTACTCAAAAACACTTATTTTTCTCTAAAAGCTTGGCCAAACACCTCAACTTTCTAAAATAAGCACGTTTGGCATCCCAAAAGCTTGGCCAAACGGGCTATAACAGGGTTAAAGAGAATAGCAATATTTCAAGTGCCCCGAGTTGAAAGAAAACGGAGACTTTAACTACATAATAACGACAAGCATACATTTACAAGAATTAATTCATCAATAAACTAAAGCAGCACCAGCTCCATTGACTAACTAGAGCTAGTCGAATGCCAAAATTAAGCTAGTGAAACTTAAGATTACACCATAACTAATGCCAATCAGAGATCGTTGAGCATATGAAATACTCCCTCCCTCCCAGTTTATGTGACACACTTTCCTTTTTAGTCAGTCAACTTTCCATTTTACCCTTAATAAGATGATTTACGGTCACACAAATATCTATGGCTTGTTTTAGACCACAAGTTTTAAAAGTCTTCCTTTCATTCTTGAACTGCATGCCAAGTCAAACACCTTCACATAAATTAGGACGGAAGGAGTACCTTGTTAGTGGTTGAGGTGTCTCACAAGGAGGTACACAAGAGCGACCTTCTGGACCTAGAGGTGCGGAAGCTCGAGAAGGGTTAGGCTCCAGGGTAAAACCAAGAGCATCAAGTTTGTCATCATGTGAAATTCCAGCCTGAAATAAGGTCTTGTTGTCATCTCTAACCTTCTTACCCTGAAAAACTACACCAATGCGGAGCCCACCGCCAAGTATTGCCGTCACTGCTTCCATTACCGTCCTCTGCAGTATATTAGAAGCACAAAGAGTGAGTTTCAAAGTTTGAATGTAGAAAAGAAACAAGAATGCTGCAGCACTAATGAAAATAGAACCTTATTTAGGTGAACAGATTATGTAGTATTTAAAAGTAACACTTTTACATGCCTTTAGAGAACCGACAGTTGCATTTTCTGGAATCTCAACAAAAAGCTCAGGAACTCTGAAAGACTTGATCTTGAGCTTCACTGAGGAAAAACAACTTTGTATCATCAGAAACTCAATAGAAAAGAATCATTGATTAGTCCAAAAGAAGGTGTTCTCACCATGGGAGTCATTAGACCTGAAGGGTGCACGAGCTCCTTTGGTAATTGATGTCCCAGCTGCTGCACGGGCTGTCAAATTACATAAGTAGGGGGAAGGATAAGTACCAATTAGAAACGGGAGTGCATACACACCAACATGGGCAAGTTATGACTGTGATTATTAACATGCATGTAAGAACCCGGCCATGAGAATTATTCACTAATTTTTCGCTTTATTTCCAATCAATGTTTGGTTACAAGATTTCCAAATCCAACTTGGAGTTGAATTCCAAATTTCAAATTTGGAAAAGTGCTCCAAACCCTGTTGTCCAACTCCATCTTCATAAATTTCAAATAAAGTGTTTTATTCTCTCCTTTGCAAAAAGTATAACCAAACACAACTTCATAAAATCCAAATAGAGTGAAAAATACTTGAAATCTATGGCCAAACGCCTACTTATACTGTAAGCAGGATTTTAGAAGAGAACAACAAACCTCCTGAAGATGCTAGACTATAACCAGATGTATCTCTATTTAATTCTTTTGCCGGAGAACTACATATTCCATCACTACTCCCTCCATCGGAATTGGACAACGAGTTACAATAATAGAGCTTCCTTTTCTTGAAAGGAAAATCCCTCTGAGACCTTTCGGTCGTGTGGCCATTTTTCCTGTTCTGGTACACATGCCTTGTTTCACTATCTGGAGATAGAAGCTTGTTAATTTCAAATCCAGCAAGTTAAAACTGAAGGTCAGAACTAAAATAAGCAATTAAAAAACACTCACCAACATTGACACGTGGTGCTGGCCTGAAGGCCTTATTTGGGGTGCTAGGTTGAGTGGACCCGCAAGATTTTTCGTCATCATCTCTGTTAGCTAACTGTACATCATTATACCGGATCACCGGAAAGGACCCAGAAGGATCAGGGTCCCTTGAAAGAGATAATTTTACAGTACTGTCCGAAGCAACAAGCATTGAACGTTTCCTATCCCAAAGATCAGAAAAAGCCCTCTTATTGGTTGAAATCTTTGCATCATTTAACGGATTGATTTTCATTTGTTTTTCACTTTCAGCGCCTAATGTACAACTAGAAAAATCTGCCTCCTGCTCTACCTTACTAGAACAGTTTCTGTTTTCGATTTTGCTTTCACCATTTATGAATTGTTCCAACTTCTCCGAGCAATCGGAACTTGTAATTACAGATGCTGGTCTGGATAACGTATCTGTCGATTTGCTTAAACAATGATTTACCACAGGAGCTTCTGCGACAATCTGAGAAATAAAGAAACCTTTATTTTCTTTTAAAGATGTATCTTCATCTTCCTTAACGGTCTCTGTAGTATCTTTCACAACTGCACACCGATCTTTCCCGCTAGAATTTGAAGTGCTTTCTCCTTCCAGCAGTAACGTCCCGGCTACAGTAGTCAACAAGTCAAAAGCACACATTTCATTGCTATCGGATTTCTTCTTAATATTTCCCCTTCCCTAGAAAGATTGACAATGAAATAAGATTAGAATGAGTACCGCAAGCCATAAACTTTAAGGCAAAATAATGGGATAATTACATTTTTAGACCGCTCAAAAGAATAATAGCCAACAAATGTATACTTTTTGTATTATATTAAGTATAAATATATATAATATACATAGTGTATACACAATATATAGACATAATATAGATAATCAGTGTATAGATTTAGTTAATTTTGGCTAGCGTGCGTGGTTAATTTTGGCCGACGGGCCAAAAATGGAAAAAAAAAAAAAACCTAAATTAATTGCGCATGAAAAGTGAAGTTACCCTAGCTGATCTGGTAGCTCGAGGAATAGGAGGCACCTGATAGCCATTAAATCCATAATCTAACCTCACCATAACTCAGAAACCATAGGAGTAAGCATTCAAAAAACACAAAAAACCAGCAGTCTTTGATCAACTTTACAGTATAAAAACATCATATCTATACATCCCTCCAGCCAAGCAGGGCCAAGTACGCGAAATAATCTAAAAAAGAAACCTGCAAGATCTCAAATCATGAATCAAGATATTGAGGTAAAAGTATTGGAAGTTAAGCACAAAAGATAAGAAAATCACGGAACAGAAAAGGCAATAAAACAGAATGCCCAGAGTTCCATTAATTCCAGTGTAAGAGAAAAATCTTAGAAGAATGCAGAACTTTAAGCCGAATTCTACTTACGTAATGGTTATAGAAAGGATTAATCTTAAATTTGTAAACATAACTTCAACTGCCGCAATATCCTCAAAATTACAGGTAATTTGGAGTGAAAGCATAAAATTTTAACTATCCAGTCCAACAACATGCAAAGAAAGTCTGATCTTAATTTCATAATTAAAAGAAGCTATTCCCTCCAATTAATAATTAATAATTTCCAGAATATGGCAAGATCTCAATCATTTAAAAGCTTTCAACGCATTAAATACACAAAGGAAAAGCAAGTTCCAAAAATGCACTTTAAGGTATCACATTTTCAGAAACCATAAGAATCAACAGTCAATTGGATCAGAAATATAAGAATGACAAGAAAGATTTTCACTCATGTTTTGACTCAAAGAAAAAAAAAAAGGCGCTAGCGTACTTCCAACATGACATGTTTGATGAAAAGAAAGAAGCCTGTTGCTTTTTTCCTCAAAAGTTAAAAAAAAAAAAAAAAAAAAAAAAGTGATTTCCTCATGAGTGTAAAGTAAATTATGCAACTCTAAAGGAGAATCCATGAATCCCAACTCCCCAAAACCCCGAATCAAGATTGGAAGGAAAATTAAGATAAAAGAACTTACAAAGATGATACTAAAAAAGAAAACAAATTAGATCAACTAAACCAAATCTACCAAATTCAAGAACACCCTTGGGAAAGATCAATAGATCTAATCTAAGACACCCTAATTTTCACAGAAGAAAAAGAAGAAACTTTTTGTGACCAAATTCTGAAAACAACTTAGAAAAGTAGGAAAAGCTTTGAGGTTGAATAATTCTTGAAATGTTTTGTTGGTATCAAATTATGAACAAAGATTGGAACTTTATGCAAACTGTGCACAGTAAAAAGAAAGAAATGAATCACATCACCTAAAAGCAACCAAATTTTCTTCAAAACCCCATGAAAATCTCTTCTTAAAGAACTTAATAGCAAACTTTCAACAGTTTGTTCTACTTTGTCAGAATTTTCTCCTCAATCCAACCAAGTACCAAACAAAGATAGAAACTTTGTTCAAATCATGCATATAAAAAAAGAAAGAAATGAATCACATCACCTTAAAGCAACCAAATTTTCCTCAAACTTCCTCTAATTTTTCAGGATTTTCTCCCAACCAAACAAGTTTATGAACCAAAGATTGAAACTTTATCAAATTTTTTGCAATCAAAGAAGAAAAAAAAATGGATCATTGTCACCATCACATCACATTAAAGCAACCAAATTTTCATCATAATTCCCTTCAAAACCATGAAATAACAGAATCTCAAAGAAAAATTTCTAAATTTATCTACATTTTCATGCATTTTTTTTTCCACCAACCAAACAGGGTGTTGAACTATTGAACAAAGATTGGAACTTTATGCAAAATACAAGAAAGCAATATGTCACATCACCTTAAAACAACCAAATTTGCATCAAAATTCACCAAACAAATCCCCTCAATTTCCCATGTAATACATATTCTTACAACATTTAACTGCAAAAAAAAAAAAAAAATTGATGCAAACAAAAATGGCAGGATAATTCAACAGCAAAACACACACAAAAAATAAATAAATCAAGATTCACCAAAATCAAACTCCTTAATTTCCCATGTAATACATATTCTTACAATATTTAAATGCAATCTTTTTTTTTTAAAAAAATCAAGTATTTCAATGATCACCCATATTCTATAGACATACTTAGTAACCAAATTTCATCAAAATTCACCAAAATGAAAATCCTTAATTTCCCATGTAACACATATTCTTAACAATATTTAAATGCAAAAAAAAAAAAAAAAATGATACAAATGAAAATGGCAGGATAATTCAACAGCCAAAAAAATAAAAATAAAAAAAATATGGATTTTACTCACGTACTTAGTAAAAAAATATTGTGAAATGCAATTTGTTTTTTTTTTTTGGGCTCAAAAACCCTTTGAAAACCATCCAAACATTGCCTTAAACCCCAGTTTTTTATACACTTAACATAGGTGACCGGTAATATCGGTAAATACCGGTGGATTAACTGGTAATAACAGGTCACTGGTAAAAAAACTACCAAAAGACCGGTTCTTTGCTAAATGGTGGGCCCATATGTAACTTGATGTCGACACGTGGAAGGGCAAACGGATCGGTTGGTTTTGGTTGGTTTACACATGATTAAGTAAAATGTTGGGTCAGGGAATTTTCTTTTTAAGTTTTATTTTTTTGTGTCTTTTAAATTGTCCCTTCAAGTACAATCCGACAAAATTGGAAGAGATTAAAAAAAAAAAAAAAAAGGTCTTCATTTTTTCTCGTATTAGTTTTCGGGTTATTTTTTGAATTTATATTTGAAAAAATTCAAGTAAAATACCGCCATTTAATTTACAAAATATGTATATATAAATAATGTACATCCAAAGTGTATACTTCAGTCATGTTTAATAAACTAAATGGCTGAAAGGTACATTTAGGTAAGTTTTCTTTATAATTTGCATGTATATTTTAAAATGTTACGGTGGATAATTTATCTTATTTTTTAACCTATTAGTTTTACTAATTATGGAGAATTATATATAATTATCTTCTTTGTGACTATAAACTCTAAAAATTATTTTACATTGTTCTGATATAAAAATTAAACTTCTTATGTATATGGTACCTGACAAATAATGAGCATAAAAGTAGATATTAGTAGTATGAAGGTATCTACAATTTGCGGTGATGAAATTATGATTCAAATTGTGTTTTATATTACTAATGATTATTTTCTTGAAAACGCTCATTATTTTATAGAAAATCGAAGTTAAAGATCAAATGTTTTAAAATTTCTTTAAATCTACTTAAATTTTGATGGATAAAATTATCTAATATCAATGCTAATATCGATAATAGTCAAAAGTTATTATCCTCAATTCAAATTGTGATCTATGCATGTTTTGATGGGATTAATTTGGACAAAAATTAAACAAATCTTATGAGGATAATCAACATCAAGTCAATTCTGTAACCAATTATTTCTATGAATTCCCCCCGATAATATAGACTTCAGCGATTACAAATAAGTGGTGACGGTTTGCATCATATGCCACGTAGGAATTTAGTATAATCCTACGTGTCATAGTTTTATTCCTTTATTGGGTACTTTTTGTTCCACCATTATCTGCCTCATAATAATTTTTGTCCTTTAAAAACAAGTAACGTTGATAAGTTTTAGTGACAAACGGAGAACCGTAGATAAACTCGGAAAGCTTACAAAACTTAAACGTTGACAACGTGACGGTTACAACGTCAAATTACATGTCTGTTTGTTGTCGTGTAGTGAAATTTTGGAATCGACACGTTGATAAAAAAAAAAAAAAAGACAATTCATAAAATTAAATTCTTACTGCAGGCAAAGGTCGTTAAAAGGAGAGACAAAAATGCTGGTTAATAATTAGGACGGGGGCAGTTTATGTTTGGGTGAATAATTAAGCATTTTTTTTTCGCGGATTGTCCTTCTTTTCGGGTCGTCTTTAATTTTTGTCCCTCAAATGGGTGGTCTTTAATTTTTTTCCCTTCGCCTAGTTTTCTGAGGTTTTAGGTTCAAATCTCAGCTCAGTAAAAAAAATAAAAAATTGCAAGATAAAGATTTGGATTTGTAAGATAGAATTTTACCTTTAAAACTCTACCTTAAGGCAAAATTCTGCCTTAAGGTAGAGTTTCGGTCAAAACTCTACCTTAAGGTAGAGTTTGAAATTCTGCCCGTAGGCCTAACTTTGCTACAAAACTTTGCCTTGTGATTTTTTTTTTTTGACTGAGTCGGGGTCTGAACTCCAAACCTCATGGTATTAGGTGAAGGATAAAAATTAAAGACCACCAATTTGAGGGGTAAAAATTGAAGACCACCCCAAAATAAGGGCATTTCTGGGAATTGCCCATAATTAATTATGCTACTCTCTCCGTTCACTTTTACTTGTCTATTATTTCAAATATAAATTTTCACTTTTACTTGTCCACTTCGCATATCAAGAGAAAAATAATTTATTTTTCGTGTTTTACCCTGTAACATTAATTACTCATTCCAAATCATTTTCTAAATTCATTAAGACTATACACCAATTAATATGAATATTATAATAAATTATGCACTTCATTTATTATTTCTTAAGAGGTGGGCAAAGTCTATAGTAGACAAGTAAAAGTGAACGGAGGGAGTAGGGTATACCGGATAATATGTAAAGGAAGTAAGCTATCACTAATAATATGGCAGTTATTATTTTTATCAAAGTTCAGTCGCCCTCTTTATCTATGCATCTGACCTAAATTTCAGATACTGACAGTGTAATAATTTCTTACATGATCAAGTAACTTATAATATTAAGATCAAATAAGTATTATTAATTGATAGTCTAGTAAAAATCAAATATAATAAGTAGTCTGTTATCACAGGTTAAACTATACGCTGATATATAGCATTAAAATCTATATATCTTCAATTCATGCAATTACTTAAACCCTTTAGGTTTCGTTTGGCATGATTTGAATAATTAACTTAAATATAAATTTTTTTACAAGTTAATACAGTGTTTGATTGGCTGCATAAGAAAAAACGTCCAATCACCGCATAATTAACGCAATATTTGATTGGCGATATTAAAAGTATATATCCCATTAAATTATGCAGTAATTTACATAGTATTTCATGTGAGATAGAATATGATATTAGGACACATGTATAAGCAATTCTAAGGGATTAAATTATTTAAAGTATCTTGGCGGTACTTTTGTAGTGAAAGAAGGATACAATGTTAAGTTGGAAAGTGTTTGCTTTGCTTTAAGTGAACTTGTCCTGCTAAAATGGAGGGTTGCCCTTAATTCAAGAAAAGAGTGAATACTACTCCTTAATGTTATTTGTTTAAAAGTTGAGTTAGTTAATACTCCCTCAGGTTCATAACGAAGTGTTCACTTATCTTTTCCCTTATTAAGTGTTAAATAATCATATACCAATGTGTCAAGTTAATAGTAATACGCAAATTTTAATTAAAGGTAGTTTTGTCAAAACACCTATTTCTTTCCTGAAAGTTGTTTTTTTTTTAAGGATTGTGCTAAAAGCTAAGTGACCACTTATTTTGAACTAGAGGGAGTAGTCTGTTCACTTTAAACTCTTTCTTAACCATCCACTTGGTTTAATTGTATGATTTTTTTAATTCATTTTAAAAAATTGATGTTTTTTTTTATTTTGAAAACTTTTTAATTTTAATATTTCTATTATATCATTGGTAATTTTAATATTCCATTATGTATATATATATATCCTTACTCACATGCACATTCATTTAAAAAAGATTGACATTTTTATATATTTGAAAACTTCTTTAATATTCTGGTAGCTTTGTACGCATCTCGAGTCTTGACTATTTTATTGAATATCAGATACTGGCCTCTCACCGATGCAAGTACTAAAGCCAATTAAGGTTTCGGCAGATTAACTTTTTTTTACCTATGAACATTTAATTTTTGTCTTAGTTGAAATTTGAATTTAATTTCCTCTAATTCTTATTCACTTTCATTTATATTAGATCGCGTTCCTGAATGCAGTTGGCCAATATGTTTCCTAGAACGTAAAACACACAAAATGTAGGTTTTGACAAAAACTAATATAAATGGTCTTCAAAAGTATTTTCTCACCAACTAATGGATACATGCATAGCTTGCATCCTTTTACGTATTAACAAATGGGCACACAATCCCCTTTAAACCAATATAAGGGTTTCTGCTAGATCGATAAGTATTTTTTCATCTTTAATTAGAGATTTTGAATTTCAATCTTGATTGGAACAGAATTACCTTTGCTAGGGAGCACTTTGCTAAAATACAGAATTTCTCGATGGAAATTCAAATTTAATGGGACATCAATACGAATGCCAAACACAGCTGTAAAAAAAAGAACTTTTTTCTTTAAGAAGCATCCCAAAGCTAAACCAAAACAGTAGTGCTCCATCTCTAGAGGTCAGCGTCAAATATTGAAAGGACCATATGCTTAATTATTCGGACAATATGCACATGCAGTGATCTATTATCTACTTATTTATTTTCAACCCCCCATTTCTGGCTCTATATATAATAAGATTCATCTGCCTACCAACATTATTTGCTGAAAAAAATAGGTGAGAGCTACCCTCTATTCTATTTTTACAATTAAAGAAATAATTAGGGGTACTTACGACGCTCGACTTTCATTTTGCATAAGTAGAACGTCTCCATATGATTCTCATGCTAATGTTGTCACCAAAAAGAAAGGAAACAAACAAAAATCATATGTTTATACCAAATCGATAAGAACAAAATATTTTTCTTCTATAAAAACATTATGGTTAAGTGATACATATTAATTTTACCTTTTTGATTTTTTGGTTCCTACACAGCGTGCGGTACTCACATTGAGGATTGATCCGGCTAAATTCAAATTTGTGTTGGGAAGTTTGAGGATAAAGCGCTCCCTAACAAAGACGATTTCACACCCAGAACTCAAACTCGAGAGCTCTGATTAAGAATAAATGAATATTTATATATGTATTTTACTTTAATTTTTTTACAATTAAAGTTAAATTGCTTGATTTGATGTAAATATTAAATGAAAATAGGTATATAATTTATAGTCTGTGGACCAATGTATTGAACCGACCTAATTGGCAACGAATGAATTAACGTCTAATAAGCAGGAAACTACTTTCACGAGCCATTAATTATTGAACCAAACTCAGTTTCTCTTTCTTGTTAGTTCAACAAATCATATTTGCAACAATAATCATCCACCCCTAAAGCGTTGTGGCGTATTTAATTTTTGTTTTTTCACACACACATCTGGCGCAAATGTAATAAAGAAATTTTATCAGTTCATCCGAACAAAATAGTTTTAATTCGAACCTCATATATTGTTAAATAGTCCATTATATAAGTATAAAAAATAAAGCTCACAGCTGATCACCAAATCATATGGGTTGTGGTAGAATTCCATACACGAATTCATAATAGTCAAATCATAAATTAGCCTTAATTAATATAGTCCCAATAACTAGCGAATTCACTACGTCTAATTTAAATCTGCCAATGCTTAAAATTAGGTGAGAGATTTTTCATATATGTGTTAAACTTTTTCTCACAAACAACAGGATTCAGAGACAGATATGGCTAAGAACTTATCGATTCATTCAAACTCTAACTTTAGCTTAGACTTTGTGTATATGATATATTTCCTTAACAAGTATAAATAATAGAATTCCAACTCCCTATATCAAATGAAATGCGTTGTGATAGAATTTCACAGTGTCTTTTTTTTTTTTTTATAGGCATCTTCATGGTGGGGGGTTAGGCGACCCCTACCTTGTATATTTAAATCCAAAACGAGAATACATGTACTCGAGGTAGATGTTGCCTAACCTGTCCTATTCTACTTAAGCCAATGGACATGCATGCCCATTGTGCTATATGTTTTTTTTCAAGACAGTTTTGTAGGTTAAGCAAAAATTATAGCCCGAAGGCTCTCTACATTTTATGAGAGTGGTGCTCTCATATTTTCCTTTAAATTCACAATAAGTTAGGTACCAACTATACATTATGTAGCACATCATTATATTTGACCTCTTTAGCTTTTTTGTTCCTCACTCGAAAATTAGGAAATCCTCCTTTATCCATGTTGATTAGTCCTTTAACCTTCCGGGGAAGTTCATCAAAGTTGTTGTAGATCTTGTTGGTTTGGAATGAGTGGCTTATAGTCGCAAGAGTATCCACCACCTTGTTAGTTTTCCTAAAACAATGTTGAATAAATCAAGAAGTTCCAATCAATGCTCTTTGAATTTCTCTGATAGTTGCATCAACTTGCCAAGGGATCTTGAATACATCTCTTATCATGCTATAAGGAGCATGGACTCAGTCTCTAGTTCCAAGCTGCTATTTCCATTTTGAATGCTCCATTGTATGTCAAACAGGAGTGCTTTGGCTTCGACTACATTACTGGATACTATAGAATAGGCCATGATTGTCTTTCTGTGGAAATATCTCCACCATTGGATCCATCTCTGTGACTACCATCACTGTTGATATTTAGTGCACTGATAGCTGGTTTCTTCCAATATATGATCCTACACGTTTTAACAACCATTTTTTTTCTCTAAAAGAGAGATGAGTTCCAACCAGGGTAGGTCATATTTGAAATTAAGAAATGTAGTCTTACTATGTTCAGAATGTTTTGAGAGTTTTGAAGATAAGTTCTAGGTAAAAATGACTTTAGGTTGCCATATTTACCCGTGCATCCAGATTTCCATAAGAACCAAGTAATAATTATAGGAGTAGCTTTGAAAAGCAAGATATAGATTGGATTAGAGGCACATGAGTTCCACCAGGAGGTAAAATCATGTTGTAAGGAGTTGAAATTTCCATTCATACCAAATTGACAACCAAAGTGGTTCCAAACAGCAGCAGTAAAGAGGCCATCTAGAAAAATATGACTCAGTGTTTCAGGTTGAGCAATCTTGCAACAAACACAATTAGAAACATCATTAGTGTGGGATCTGTTAATGATATCCTCAGTGGGGACCTTTCTTTTAAGCACCCTCCACACTTAGAATGACATCTTGAAGGGGATGGCCTTATTCCACTGATTGTTCAGAAAAGGGAATTCCTCTCTAGGAGATCTCCAATGACTCCATGAACTTCCTATAGAAAAGTTCCCAGAGTGAGTCTTAGTCCAGAAAGATTTGTCATCCTCCTCATAAATTATGAGATTCATATCTATAATGTAATCTTTGATGGTGCAGGTGACATCCCCACAAGCATTCCAGTTCCAAATGTGTCTATCAAAAACACCTCTTATGGAAATTCTATTGGGGATGATCCCTGCTGGAAGGAGTTTGTATAGAGGACCCAAAGAGGTCCATTTTGTCATACCAGAAGGAAACATTGCCTTTACCAATATTCCAAAAAATTCAATTTTTCACTTTATCTTAGATATCAGCCATAGATTTTCCAGTTATGAGATTGACCACTTCTCCATTTAACAATGATGGGATGACATCTTGAACACAACCACCACCCCCTCCCCCCGCCCTCTCCTCTCATTCCAAATAAGGAAGGGAAAAGTTATCCCAAGATGCCTACTGTTGTCTTTTAGCACCATCAACACCACTCCAGAAAAACCTATTAAATTCTTTTTCAATAATTTCAAAAATAGTAGAAGGAGGATGCGTATCAGCAAGTAAATGCGAGGGCATGGCCTGCAGAACATGCTTCAAAAGGATACTTTTACCTCATGTGGACAGGAATTTGTCCAGCCCCTAGTTCTGGCTAAAAAGAGATTTCAATCATCCCAGAGAAAGTGGAAATCTTTTTTCTTCCCAAGTACAGTGGACAACCAAGGTATTAGAAAGGGAGGATTCTCTTTTCATACCAGTTAGCCTAGAAGATCTGTCCTTAGGGTGAAAAATTATGGAGCTTTTATGCTTATTCACTATTTATTCAGAAGCTTCTTTATACTTTTCAGCACCCTCATGATCCTTTTTATGGATTTCCTGTTGCCACTTGCAAAAATAATAATATCATTTGCAGAACAAAGATGGTTAATCTTAAGACCATTCTTATGCGTATAAAAATTCCTAAAGTTAAGGTCATTATGGAGTCTGTTAAGTATTACAAATAGTTGATTCGACACTGAGTACAAAAAGAGAAGGGGATAGAGAGTCTCCCTATCTGAGCCTATTTTTTGACTTGAAAAAAATCATATCTACCACCATTGAGGACCAAGGAATACCAATTATTAGAAATGAATCTGAAGATCAAGTCCACCCATTTCTCGTCAAAGCCTAATTCCCTGAGTATAGCATCGAGATAGGGCCATGAAACCTTATCATAAGCTTTGGCTATATCAAGAGTAATGACAAGGTTTCCCTCGATGTTAGGTTTGTCCATGTTGTTGATGATTTCCTGAGCTAAGAAAATGCTTTTTGAGATCATCCTTCCCTTAATAAAGCCACTTTGGTTATTTGAGATAATGATAGGAAGAATAGAAGCAAGCTTGGAGTTGATAAGCTTATAAATTATTTTGCTAGTTACATTGCATAAACTAATAGGCTTGAGGTTAGAAAAAAATTGAGGATGATCCACTTTTGGTATTTTGACCAGGCATGTGTGCGTATAAAATCTGGGAAGATTAGCACCTCTAAAGAAACTTTGAATAGCTTTAGTGAGATCATGAGAGATGATGTCCCAAGTTGATTGAATTTTTTTCCCATCAAGTCCATCAGGCCTTGGGGAACTCTCAGGATCAATGGCCATAACAACATCTTTGATATCTTGCTCAGTATGGATGGTTAAGAAGGCCTCATTATCTTGTTCTGATACCATAGAGGTGAGATAATCAAGAGAAGGGCGATCTTCATTTCCTTCAGTTGAGCAACACAAGTCTTGGAAGTGGTTGATTCCAACATTGACAATCTCTTGTTTTCCCAGAAACCAGTTTCCAGCACTGTCCTTTATTTTTTGAATGTTGAGCTTCTTCCTCCTACCCTTAATAGTGCTATGAAAGTATGCAGAATTTGCATCCCTTTCAGCAAGCCATTTGATTCTTGCCTTTTGCCTCGAAAAAATCTCTTTTCATTTCAGCATTTGAATATAAGTGGCATTAGCATGCTTCAGTAAAGTCCTATTTTCAGCAGAGTTATCCATGATCAAGTTGTGTTCTACTTCAGCAATTTTCTTCTCCATATTGTCCACTTCCTCAAAAACATCACCAAAAGTTGATCTGGACCAGACACTAAGGATCTTGCAGGTTCTCTTCAGCTTTTGGTGAAAGATCTACAATGGATCTCCATAGATGTTTTCCAGCCAAGCTTGTTGAACTACAGACATAAAATCATTTTGGACAAACAATTTTTTTTATAGGGTTAGAATCTTCAATATTAACATTAATCAAAAGGGGGCATGATCAGATCCTGATCTTGGTAAGTGGTTGACAGTGGTGAAGTCAAAGCAATTACTCCATTCAACATTGATCAATACCCTATCAAGCCTTTTCCAAATAGCTCCAGAGCCTCTGTTGTCACACCATGTAAAAGGATCACCAAGGAAACCAACTTCTTGTAAACCTGATTCCTCCATACAGTTCAAAAATGAAAGGCTATTGGAAATGTTGATAGGTCTGCCCCCTTTCTTTTCCTTAGCACTGGTGATTACATTAAATTCCCCAAAGACCGTGCAAGGGCAGTCCACAATAGTAGAGAAAGTTTCAATGGCTTCCCATAGATCTTTCCTCTCTTCTCTGTCACAGTTATCTTAAACAACACTAAATATGACCTTATCAAGTCCATAAATACCTTCGACACAAACAATGACATATTGATCATCACAATATAAAATGTTGACATTAAAAATATCATCCCAAAATTGTTGTTAGGATTACAGAAGCAGTTGTCCATGCCAAGCATACCCCTGAATTTATCGCCTATATTATCCTGCAAAATAGGTTTCTGGAGAATGATTAAAGAGATTTTGTATTTTGTTTTCAAAAGTTTCAACCTATAAAAGGCACCCATGGTTCTTCTACTTCTAATATTCCAAGAGAGGATACTAATCATAGGAAAAATTGGGTTGAGGTTTTTTGGTGAGCATTTGCGCTCTAGTTTTTAAAGGAGAAAAATTTCCTTTCATAATTTTCTGGGTTTTTGAGCCTCTTGGTGATAGGTTTCCAGCCATAGATTGCAAAAAATCATCATTGTTATCAGTAGACATGTTAATATGGTTCTCCTGACATTTTCATCATCAATTTTGCACAGTCTGAGAAATCAACTTCTTGAACTGAGTTGAACTCATAACTCAGTTCTCCTTCCTCCTTGTTAGGTGGCTCTTCTAATAGATTGATCTTCTTCTGGATCTTGTAGAGATCCGAAAGCATTTTTGAGATCTATAGTGATAGTTCCTCCTTTGAGGTTGTCTCCAGGAAGAAGCTTTCTGCAAATAGCCTTTTTGGACACTACCTCTTCAAATTTAGGATCCTCTGCTGTCTTGCTCGGAGATGTAACAATCTCCTTATTAGCATTAGAGGCTTCAGGGATATCTATTTTCTTATTAAGCTCTTTCTCAGAATTGGTTACTGCATCCGGTGGAGATAAATTGGTCTTGGTAGGCAGGGGCGGATCTACGTATATCCTAGGGTGTTCATCCGAACTCCCTTAGTAGAAAAATTACACTATTTATATAACGTCAAATTTTTATTTTATGTGTATATATTTAATACTGAACTCCCTCAATACAAACGAAAGGCGTAGATCAGTGGCGCAGGGGGATCAGATTCGCACGATACATGCGGGTTCGAACCCACACTTACAACATTTTCTGAACATTTTATTTCAGGCATTTCATTAAACAAAATGACATAGTTTAGTAACGTTTCATTTGCTTAAATAAATGAACAAAACGGCGTAGTTTAGTAAGGGGACACATATAATTGGATTCAAATCCCTAAATCTCAAAGTCAAATACTAAAAACAAACCAGCAACGTTTTCTTTCTCTCATCCGCCACTGTCCACCCCATTCTCTTTTTGCTTTTGCTCAGTTCTGTCAGTGGATTTCGCCATTGCTGGCCCTCGTCCTCTACTTATCGTCGATCGTTTCTCTGGTCTCCGTTCATGGCTTCTTCGGTAAGTTCTTAGTTCCCTCCTTTCTCTATTTTTTTTTCTTTTCTAAAATTCGATATATTTGCTTTATTGCTTACCCTCTCCATACTCCACTTGTGAGAATAAAATACTGGGTATGTTGTTGTTGTTGTTGTTGCAATTTTATATATTTGCTATAAATTTTAGCTCGATTGCTTCAAATTGCCTGGAGTGACTGAGAATTGATCGGTTGCAAAATTTTCTCTCTTGCTCTTTAGATCATACCCGTGAAGTATATTTTTTTTGGATTTGGAGATATGATAGTCGAAAATGTCATTCCACTAATCAGTCAATCATTTTGGGAAATATTATAATGACTCAGTTTAGTTTCATTTATAATTAATTAATGTAGAGATTAAATTTCTTGCTGTGTTTAAATTACTTATTTTAGGAAGAACAATTTATTATAGGAAGAAGGAACTAAATGAGTAAAATTGCCTACAGAACTGTTTATTTCTTTTAAGTTCTAACAAAATTCTTGCTTTTTATGATTCACTCTCAACATTCAGTGAAGAAGTATTTTGTCACGACCCAACTGGAGGGCCATGACGGGCACCTGGAGCTAACTTACCGAGCACCACAAAACATACATACATCTCATATCCATACCTGAGTGGGCCATTGTGCTAGATAATATATCTCATAATCTGTAGGGACACAAGCCCGAAAGAACTATACGCATATATACGTCATCAAACTAGGATGTATACAAGTCAACAAGGCTGTCAAAATGATATAACAAAATATGGACTAAGGAGGTCAAAAGACATCTAACAAGACTGTCAAAATGATATAACAAAATATGGACTAAGGAGGTCAAAAGACATCTAACTGTGCACATCTGTCTATAAACCTCTACATGGAATACATAACATAATAAGGATGGGATAGGACCCCGCCATACCCATCTGTACACAAGGAACCATACCAACTGATCTGCAGCTCTGGAACAAGTGGATTGCTCCTGTACAACGCTCAGAAAACATCCTACGAGTCCGAATCATCTCCCTGTCTACCTGCGGGCATGAAGGCAGCGTTCACAAGCAAAAGGATGTCAGTACAAATAATATACTAAGTATGTAAGGCATGAGTAACAACATAATGAAAATATGAGAAGTAACATGAGGTAAGAGAGATAACCTGTACATCTAGATGCCTCTTAAGGCGGATGTCATGCATGCTTAGCTTTTAAAAAAAAACATTTTTCATACAACATATATATATATATATATATATATATATATATATATATATATATATATATATATTGCTGGGGAACTGTCACACCCCCAACGAGAAGTATGACAGGCTCCAACCCGTGGGCCGAAAGTCACCTGACTTAACAGTTACTTGGACATCACATACCATAACTCAAAGAACATCTGCACGCAGAAAAGGCCCAACATAGAAATATTCGTTAATTCAACACATATGTACATATGCGGACCGACAAGCTCGCCACAACATAAAGTATATCATAAAGCCGACAAGGCTATCAGCAAAATATCAAGAAGCCAAAACAAGGCCGACAAGGCCATACATAATATTTACATATCCAACTATGTCCATGAGTCTCTAAGAGTATACATATGAACATATACTATACTAACAGAAAAGTACCAAAAGATAGCAAGCCCGGAGTAGTGGTACTTGCTAACACTGCTGAAGCTGGAAAATCCTACTGCGGTTGCTCCTCGATAACTCTGTCAGAGCCTGCAGCACGAAATGCACCGTCCCGTGCAATGGGACGTCAGTACGGATAAAAGTACTGAGTATGTAAGGCAGGAGGGTAACAACATAATTAAGATATAATGTAACATTAATAAAGGCAAAAGAAAACCAAACATCTGGAAGTAGCACAAAATACAATGCATGATAAAATCATTGGTGTGCTTACATATATATATATATATATATATATATATATATATATATATATATATATATATATATGTACGTAACAGATAGTATCCATGCCCGACCGTAAGGCTCGGTGTTATATGTGTAAAATTGTGCCTGGCCATTAAGGCATCGGTGTTATCATCATTAGCCCGCGTCCGGGCCTCCCCCATCCGGGGCAATATCATAACATGCCCATTGCAGTGGTGTGCGCATTTATGCGCCATGCTCGACCGACTATAGCGCGGCGCGGTGTAGTAAAATAGTGCAATACATTTATTTATATGTATATACCATGTATGAGAAGTCAATGATCTGACCTTGGCCTTTCGGAGTGACATAAGGTCGGTAGCCTCCGAATAGCTTATGGAATTCGTATCGAGTCCAAAGGAGTAATCGATGATGACAAGTAAAATAATACTTTAAGAATCAATAAAATAACAAGACATTAGGATTTGAAATACAAAGCATGGGAATAGAGTGGATTTGTTAGAAAACGCTTGTGTTTATATTCTAGTTGGATTCGTGCCAAAGAAAGAGGGAAACGAACACCTTACATACCTTATCCGTCAAGCCACCACTTAAAGAATTCCTTACACCGATGCTTGCCCTTCACCCGAGCCTATATATCGAGAAATATATCTTTAATCATACTTTCATCACATTTCCATCAACTTATAAGCACTAATTATGGAAGACTAATTTGGGTTACGAAAATTTGGGCAGCATCTCCCCTATATCATCGACTTCCTCCAAATACCAAAACAATACCAACAATAACATCCTCAATATTCTACAAGATAAATATGTATATTTTCATCCAAAATTCTCTTCAAATCTCAATCCATAAGCCAACAATATCAACACAACAAACTATAACTTTTATTCTTGTAAATATTCCTTAATCAATGTTGATAAAGAGAGAGATTCAATGATTAATACCTTATATTTACTAAAGTAGCAAGATCTTCAATATTTACTTTGTTTCCAAGCTAACTCCAACACAAAACGAAATTATAATCGCGACTACACGTTGTCCGGACCTCGATTAATATTCCGTAGCTTGAAATTTGTTCAAAATCCTCACTTCTATGTGATATAAGAGCCCTCTTGCTTGCTGAAATTTCTGGAATATTTTGGAGAATTAGGATGGATAAAAATGGGGTTTTTAACCCTTTTATAGTGGCTAGGGTCGGCAGCACTGTAGCAGCACTGTAGCAGCTCTGTTTCTGCTTTGTCAGCTGAGTTTGTAACGTCCATAATTCTCTACTCCAATGTCCTATCGACGAGCGGTTTGTTGCATTGAAAACTAGACTCGACGAACTTCATTTTAGGATTTTAAAACACCTTAAAACTCCTAATATACATGGAGATATACCCCTCCAAAGTTGACTCAAAATTTTATTTCAAATTTTTGACAAATTTATTTTCCTTGATTTGCTTGGTCCCAGAGTCTTCCATAGCTTATTATATGAACTTAAACCCTCGTAACCATGAGATAGATGCATACAATCTCCCATATCCTAGGAAATGCTCCACGTCTAGACTTAAACAACCAACGCCTAATAGATTTCACGTACAAGACTACGAGGTGTAACAGGAACGTGCAGCCCCATCCATATATCTTATCATCCCGCGTCAGGGGCATCCCGCGTCAGGGGCATCCCGCGTCCGGGGTATCATCATAACGTATCCACTACAGTGGTGTGCATATCTACGTGCTATACCCGGCCGACTATAGCTCGGCTCGGTGTGAGAAAATACATACATATATATAAAGCATGCATGAGATCCCAAATAAAACGTTACCACTCTATCGGAGTGACGTAAGGTCGGTAAACCTCTGATTTCTATTATGGAATCATCATTATCGCTATATCTCACCTTGAAAGAGCAATTATTATAAGATGAGATCAACAACAATGAATAAAATCAATAATCATGGAACAAGCTCAATAATATCATGAGAACATCAAGAACTATAAGCTTTGTTATCTTTAGAAATGGAATCATCATCATCATTATAACATTATCATAGGGAACTTTTATCAAAAATACCATAGGAACCTTGAGAATTACAAGTTTCTAGCCATTTTAGGAAATAGGACATTATGGATATCATGTATGAGTTCACAATGAGGAAATCATGCCTTTATAAAGAAAGGGTTAGCCTTAACATACCTTATCGTCTCCTTAACTACTCAACACCTATCCTTCCAAGCTTGTAAATCTACATTCAAGATGATTCGCACTAAGGGTAAGTGATTTAAATGCTTATAAGGTCAAACTAGATTAATAAATGAGCTAACGAAAATTGGGCAGCATTCCCCCTGATATCTTCTATCACCTCAACATATACAATAGTCCCACAATAGCAACAACAAGCTTATAAAATTCCTTAAATACTCCTTTCACTGTCCATGTAAAGAATACACACCAAACAACTCAAAGTATACCGATATACAATAACAATATACACTTTCTTTCTTCCCAACCAAGGAGTATAATCCCATCAACACACCAAAAACATTAGATATTACTCATATTCATGGAAATTAACTTAACAATTCAGCCACAAAATGCTCAAAACAGTCCTTGAACTCAACATAGTTCCTAACTCATGTTTGGACTTCTTTTCACCTTTTCTTTCTTCAATCAAGTTGCATAATTATCAAACACCATCAATAATATCATACCCAAGAAATTAAATTCAAACTAGACTCAAATCCGTCCAAAACTTCTTTTCAAATTCAATCCATAGCCAACAACTACAACACAACATTTTATGACTTTTCCCCATAACTCTTTCCACTTTTAAGACTTGTGAAACCTTCAAATCAACTTAACATAAGAAATAGGATGGAGAACATACCTTGTATTTGAAGAATTTCAACTCACACAACTTGCTCCAAGACTTTAATCCCCACAACTCCAAGTGAAAACAAGAACATCCAACTTTCATAAATTAACTTAGGTTTTCAAGGTTGATCTTCTCTTGATTTGATTTGGAATGATTTGGAGTGTTTATGGATGTTAAGGGAAGCTTAGAGAGACAGTAGGGATTTATTTTTGGGAAAAAATGGAGCCTAGGTTGTGGAAACATCTATTTATAGGCCTAGGAAAAACAATTCCACCGACTTCCAATTTCTGGAAATTTTGGGCAAAGTACGGGTTACTGTTCATCCCATACTTCAAAGTACGGGTTACTGTTCATCCTGCACTTGGAGGTAATTTTTTTTTCAACTTTCTGAAAATTTCAGGTAAGGTACGTCCAAAATGTACGGGATGTACATTTTTGTACGGGCCATACTTCATCCTGTACTTCTCAAAATTGTGATCTGTCATTTGCATTAGAAAGAAGACTCGCCGAGCTTCAATTTGCATAGGTTATGGATTTCGTAACTTCTCATATTCTAGGAGATATGCCCCTCACAAGTTGGACCAAAATTTCTGTCCAAAATTCTGCCAAGTTTTCCCAAAGTTTTGACAAACTGAATTCCTTCGATTCGCTTGATCTCGGAACCTTTAGACACTTACTTAACACTTGTTAAAAGTATTCCTTAACCTTATAAAGGTTCCATGACTTCTCCGGGCTTATTTTAGTTTACTTACGATGCAAATAACTCAAAATATTTTGAGGTGTAACATATTTTACCAAAGTACCGAATCAAGTGTAGCTTTTTCTAGTCAACCTAACCAGGAAGCAAATGCCAACCATTCAGAAGTACCATTACCTTCTTCTCAAGAATTTGATTTGAGTACTTTAAATGATGATCCGAGTGAAAGAACCCCAATCTTGGACTATCATCCAAACCATCGTGGTGTTATTAGAAGAGCATACCTTATTAATGGTCCTTGTCAACCTCGGTTGCTTTAGCATGAGTATCCTCAAACGAATATTTCTGGATCAATGCGTCGTTTTAATTCTGAATGGTTTGATGATGTATATCATGATTGGTTGGAGTATAGTGTTGGTAAAAATGCAATCTATTTTTTGTATTGTTATCTATTTAAAGGCCACAACACTAATCAAGTTGGGGGTGAAGTATTTTCAACTATTGGGTTTAAGAGTTGGCAGAAAAAAGAAGAATCTTGGAAAACATATTGGTCTACCGGACAACCCAAATAACTAGTCAAAAAAGAAATGTCAAGATTTATTGCGGGTACAACAGTCTATTCATTTTGCACTTGAGATGCAATTTATTCGATTTAAGCATGCGTACTGGGTCCGCTTAAGTGCTTCAGTTGATGTAGTAAGACTTCTTATAACTCAAGCATTGGCATTTCGAGGTCATGATGAATCTAAATCATCACTTAGTGATAACGTCCAAATCCACCCTATTAATTAGAATGAGCACGGTCGTATGCAAATATATTTTACCCAACTATGAGTCGGGGTCGAATCCCACAGAGAACAATATGTAGGCGATTAGGAAAAGTAGGAATTTTCACCAACTACGCTAAAGCCAAACGATGGATAATATTTTGGTTTTGTTTGAGAGAAAATTATAACTAATGCAAAACTGTAAACTAACCTAGAAAACAAGTAAAATGATCAATGGCCACAAGCATGGATACAAGGGAAACTACGCTCAAGTAACGATCCAATGTACTTCATGATTTACAAATAATGGTGAGTTTATATTACTTAGCCTCGGATAATGACTCTAAATTAGCTTCTTCCGAAGACCATCTAGACTACCTAATTGATTATCCCTAAACCAATTAGGAGCATTAAGAACACCCGAATATGGCTACAAGTGGTGTCGCCTATTCCTAGGTCGATTTCCATTAGATGAGGTTTAACGTCCCAAATTCTTGTTAATTAATCTTTCCCAATCCCGAGTTTGCCTCTTCCAAGTTTAAACCGAAATAAATGGGCAAGTCTTAGGGTTAGCTACTCCCTTAAGAATCATTCAAAATGAGATTAATTAAAGAAACAATAACTCACTTCATTAGGAATAAAATCATTCAACACATAAGCAAAACAAGAGATTCAATCCAAACTTAAACAATATATACTTCCATAAACAAGGTTCAAGTATTGATATGAAATACTACACACATAAATATTCAATACCAAACAAGAAATTGAAGAAAGGATTAAGAATATCTCATTAAAGTGCTTCCAATCTTCTCCTCCAATGTGTTGGTGTGAAACCCTAGCCTCCAAGGACTTGTGTTGAGCCAAAGATGTTTCATGTTTTGCCCTAATTTTCTATTTATATGAACTGGAATGGCAGAAGTCGTCAAATCCCAAGTTCTGGTCGAAAATTGCCGAAAAACCTTCAGTGCGATCGCGCCACGTCACTGCGCGATCGCGTGGAATTACTTCATTTATTTAGCGCGAACGCGTGAACAAGTAGCGCGATCGCACAGACTAACTGGCGCGCGTGACCGCGAACGCGTGAGATTACTGCGCGAACGCGCAGAGCAATATTTCGCCAATAATTTCCAGAACCTCCAGTTATTTCCAGTGATCAACGTTTTGTGCTCTGTTTCGCTTGTTTTCCACACATAGGCTCTAGGGACCTCGTATTACCTGAAACATGACAAAAACTACGTAAAATGACATAGACTTGCTTAAAAACAAGTAAAACTTATAGTTAAAAAGCATCGATTGTGGCGTAAAATCACGCCACATCACTTAGTAGGGGTAATTTTCTCCAAATTCTCTCATGGTATGCGAAAAAGTGTGTTAATATTCGTGATTATGTACTGGAACATGCTCCTCAAAATGATCAAATGACTTCTCCAATGATCCAGAAAGATATTGTGAGTACTTGTAAGATAGAAACAATTAAAGCTATTCTTGAGGAATTAAATGGTGACTACTTTTCTTCACTAGTTGATGTGTCATGCAAGAAGCAAATGGCTATTGTCTTATGATATATTGATAGAAATAGATTTGTGATGGAGAGGCTTCTTGACATTGTTCATGTTCAAGATACTAGTGCTTTATTTCTAAAGAGGGCAATTGTTAATTTACTTGCTTAACATTCCTTAAGTCTATCATATGTGCGTGGACAATGTTACGATGGGGCAAGCAATATGCAAGGTGAGATCAATGGCCTTAAAATGTTGATTAGGAAAGAAAGTAGATTGGCCCATTCCATTCATTGTTGTGCTCATCAACTTCAACTAACTTTTGTTGCGGTCTCGAAAAAATGTATTGAAGTGGGAAAACTTGTTGTATTGGTTTCAAATATTTTGAATGTATTGGGATCTTCTTTTAAGCGTATGGATGAATTTCGAGATTCTCAAAAAGAAAGAATTCAAGAGGCATTAGATTTGGGTGAGCTTACAACCGGTAGGGGCTTGAATCAAGAACTTGGTCTTTCAAGAGCTTGCGATACGCGTTGGGGATCTCATTTTAAATCTTTCAACAATTTTATTCTTATGTTTGGCTCTATTCTTAATGTTCTTGAATCACTTGTTCTTGATGCACAATTATTGGATGAAAGAGCCAAGGCAATGGGATATCTCGAAGCTAGTCGAACATATGAGGTTGCATTCATGTTGCATTTGATGAGTGATGTTTTAGCAATAACAAATGAGCTTAATAAATGCTTACAAAAAAAGGAGCAAGATTTGGCAAATGCCATGCTACTTGTTGAAGTAGCAAAAATAAGATTGCAAGTGTATAAGGATGAAGAATGAGATTCTCTTATTGTTAGGGTGTCTTTGTTTTGTATCAAGCATGACATTTTGGTACCTAACTTTGAGGAGCCATATGTTATCTCTTTAAGATCACAAAGGAGACTTGGTGACAATAAAGTCTCTTATCATTATCGTGTTGAGGTATTTTGCAATATTATTGGTTGGCAACTTCAAGAACTTAAAGATCGTTTTGGCGAAGCGACGATTGATTTGCTTCATGTAATTTCTTGTTTGAATCCAATTGACTTATTTTCAAGTTTTGACATCAAGAAAATAATGAAAATGGATAAATTATATCTTGATGACTTTAATGAATTCAATATGGGTCCTCTTGAGAATCAACTTGCAATAATATAAGTTATTGATGTTCGTGATGTTGATGAAAGGTTCTTCAATCTAAGAGGGCTTTATAAACTTTCAAAAAAATTAGTTCAGACAAAGAAGCATTCAAATTATCCTCTTGTATTTTGCTTAGTAAAATTTGCTTTGGTTCTGCCGGTTGCCACTGCATCCGTTGAAAGAGCTTTTTCAGCAATAAAGTTTATCAATAATGACTTGCGGAGTCAAATGAGTGATGATTTTTTTAGCGGTTGTTTGGTGCCTTATCTAGAAAAAGATGTATCTGATAATGTTTCTAATAATGCTATTATTAAGACATTTCAAGACATGAAACCTCGTAGAGTACAATTGTAAAACTCCATGGTTCTTGTGTAGTCTAACTTAGTTTCTTTGTTTTTGCTTCAAAAGCTCCCAAGCTTTTGCTTTTGTAATATGGAATCTTCAAGTTGCCTTTGTTAATGGAAACTTCTTACTTTGTTAGCTTTTGCTTAGTTTATTAGCCTTTATTATGGCATTGTATTGTAACTTGTGAAGCTATTAATTCTTTTGTTGTGATGGTTTACCCTTACTGAGTATGACCGATCTACTCCAGGTTATATGTGGTGAAAAAGCTATTATGGTGCTTTATTGTGTTGTGCTTGAGGTGAGTTTTTATGGTTTTTGTTCATGACATATTTGTAACTTGAAGTGTCACTTCTGCCTTCCGAATTGGATTGAATCTCTTGTTTTGAGTAGTGGTAGGCTGGTTACTAATGTTCTGAATCCTATGTAGGTTACTGATGTTGCGAATTAGATGCAATCTCTTGTTTTGGGTAACGTATGATTTCCCACTGGATGTTAGAGAAAAGCTAAGGCATCAATGGGGATCTGACTGGAAAGGTCAAGCACAGAAGCGGTAGGTGCATCTAAATCATCAAATTTGCAGTTAATCGATACATGAAATATATTGCTTTTGCAAGACTGGTACCTATAAAATGTCATTATCCTAAACAAATGTCTAAAGTTTACTCACTCTTGCCTACCTAATATACTTTAGTTCATATTTATCAATGTGCCTATAAAGTACTGCTAGCAACAATTAAAATTAAAACATGAGAAAGGTCATGTTCTAACTCATTGGTCATCTACACCTTGTGTAAATTAAACTAAGCCTGCCTATTATGTTCCTATTATGTTTCAGGTAGAGCTGCAGTTTGTATCTTCTTTATTGTTTCTCGTCGCATATCTGTCGGACTTTTATGTCGTGTCTAGTGCTTGGTTCTCCCTATTAGTTACACTGATTTTTTTGGGCTGCTTTACTTTGTTAGTTTTTACTTAGTTTCTGATGCTTTCAGATTGGAAAAAATAATTTATTTATTTTTGAAAATTCTACATGGATGATGAATATTGAACTTTGATGTGACCAGTTTTTTTATTCTTGATCCGACCCGCTCATTTGCCAACACTAGCGTTCTTATTTTATTTTTTGAACCCCCTGAATGGAAATCCTGCCTCCGACACTATTGGTAGGTTGACAAACCTGCTTGGGTATAGCAGGCTGTTTTCTTTGGTTGTTACCCTTTTTTTGACCTTTGTTATCAACATTTGGAGGGTTTGGTTTGTCATTTTGAACCAGCAAATTAAGGCTTGTCCTTTTAAACATCATCCTTTTTGTGGGTAGCTTTAGCATTGTTCTTGTCCTTTTGTGCCTGTAAAGTCTTCTTTTGAGCATCTTCTTTCTTATTAGTAGGTTTAGGGGCACCTTTGTCTGTAGCTTGATCCCGTTGGGTTTTTTTCGTGACGACCCTGCACCTTGCTTGATTCAGCGGCCTTCTCTTTACCCTTTCCTTTGTTCTTTTCGGTGTGAGAGCACTCTTGTATTGTGTGACTTTGATGGTTGCATTGACCTTCCATTGCAAACTCGAACTCATAATATTTAAATCCTGAATCCGCCTTTAACGCACTTAAGAATAGTCCGGATTAGACACAGTATGTTCCATGGAATCTGCCACTGCTAAACAGTAGTTCAAAGATTTAAATTGTGAAAATATTTATCTACAGAAGAAAGAAAAAAAAAATCTGGTTGCATGAATCATTTAAGAAAATTGCATGCATTGTATGTGGTCTTAGGTTCTTTTTATTGTTTCCCTTACTTAATCTATATGTCGAATTATGTCGGCCAAATTTAATTGTGTATCTTTTAAGTATATACACATGTCGTAGAGCGTCCACTCCATATATATATATTTGAGATATATGTGATTGTGGTTAATCCATAGTTAATAGATTTTTAACAATAATTTTAAAACAAGTGCTGAAAAAAATTATAATTCAAATCATTAAGTTTAAATCTTGGATTCGTTTGATTCTGACGGGCACAAAAAAGAATTCAACAAGACATCTCTATATCACTCTCCGGTTTCATGTTATATGGATATATTAAACTAAACACATGGTTTAAAAAAGAAAAAAAATACTTTGGACATACAAAATTACCTTTAGAACCTGTGGCTTAAAACATATAACATCTCTATCAGTTACAAGAGCATGCTATTAAAAAGTATTAAGGTTGAAATATGATAGCACTATTTAAATTTGAAGAATTCTCAAATATAAAAAAGATGTCTTTTTTATATAAACAAAGAAGGAAAGTAGTATCAAATTAAAAATATGGAGTAAATCAACAATTTTGGCATCATCATAATTC